>NC_081267.1:10303654-10603654 GCF_030490865.1 Poecile atricapillus | reverse complement strand
GGGTTTTGTGGAATGTGACTGGAATTTGGTGGGGTTTTGAGAAGCTTTCTGCAATTTTGTTGGAGTTTTTTCTGGAATTTGGTGGGATTTTGTGGAGACTTGAAGCATGTTGAGGGATTTTTCTTAGATTTTGTGGTATTTTGTGGAGATTTGGTGGGCTGTTTCTGGAATTTGCTGGGGTTTTCCGAACATTTAATGAATTGTATGGTATTTTTCTGAAATTTTGAGGGATTTTGAGGAGACTTGAAGAATTATGAGGGATTTTTCTTAGATTTTGTGATATTTTGTGGAGATTTGGTGGGATGTTTCTGGAATTTGGTCGGGTTTGGGGAAGGTTTAGAGAATTTTGTGAGATTTTTTTCCTGGAATCTTGAGGAATTTTGAGGAGACTTGAAGAACTTTGTGGGATTTTTCTCACATTTTGTGTCATTTGCTGGAGATTTGGTGGGATGTTTCTGGAATTTGATAGGGTTTTGAAAACATTTAATGAATTGTGTTGGATTTTTCTTGAAGTTTGCAGGATATTGGGGAGATTTTGTGGGAGTTTTGTGGAATTTTGAGGGATTTTGAGGGGACATGAAGGATTTTGAGGTATTTTCTTAGATTTTGTGGAAATTAGTGGGGGTTTTGTTGGATGTTTCTGGAATTTGGTAGGGTTTTGAGAACATTTAGGGAATCGTGTGGCATTTTTCTGCAATTTTTGTGGATTTTTCTTGAATTTTGTAGGATATTGAGGAGATTTTGTGGGAGTTTTGTGGAATTTTGTGGGATTTTGAGGCAGCATGAAGGATTTTGAGGTATTTTCTTAGATTTTGTGGAAATTAGCAGGGATTTGGTGGGATGTTACTGGAATTTGGTGAGGTTTTGAGAAGATTTCTGCAATTTTGTGGGACTTTTCTGCAATTCTGCGGGATTTTTTGGAGACTTGAAAAATTGAGAGGGATTTTTCTTAGCTGTTTTGAAAATTTGTGGAGATTTTGTGGGATTTTTCTGGAATTTGGTAGAGATTTCAAAACATTTAGGGAATCGTGTGGGATTTTTCTGCAATTCTGCGGGATTTTTCTTGAATTTTGGAGGATATTGAGGAGATTTTGTGGGAGTTTTGTAAAATTTTGAGGGATTTTGAGCAGACATGAAGCATTTTGAGGTATTTTCTTAGGTTTTGTGGAAATTTGTGGGGGTTTTGTGGGATGTGACTGGAATTTGGTGGGGTTTTGAGAACATTTAGGGAATTGTATGGGATTTTTCTGCAATTTTGTGGGATTTTTCTTGAATTTTGTGGGCTATTGAGGAGATTTTGTGGGAATTTTGAGGGATTTTGGGGAGACATGAAGCATTTTGAGGTAGTTTCTTGGGTTTTGTGGAAATTTGTGGGGGTTTTGTGGGATGTGACTGGAATTTGGTGGGGTTTTGAGAAGCTTTCTGCAATTTTGTTGGAGTTTTTTCTGGAATTTGGTGGGATTTTGTGGAGACTTGAAGCATGTTGAGGGATTTTTCTTAGATTTTGTGGTATTTTGTAAAGATTTGGTGGGATGTTTCTGGAATTTGCTGGGGTTTTCCGAACATTTAATGAATTGTATGGTATTTTTCTGAAATTTTGAGGGATTTTGAGGAGACTTGAAGAATTATGAGGGATTTTTCTTAGATTTTGTGATATTTTGTGGAGATTTGGTGGGATGTTTCTGGAATTTGGTCGGGTTTGGGGAAGGTTTAGAGAATTTTGTGAGATTTTTTTCCTGGAATCTTGAGGAATTTTGAGGAGACTTGAAGAACTTTGTGGGATTTTTCTCACATTTTGTGTCATTTGCTGGAGATTTGGTGGGATGTTTCTGGAATTTGATAGGGTTTTGAAAACATTTAATGAATTGTGTTGGATTTTTCTTGAAGTTTGCAGGATATTGGGGAGATTTTGTGGGAGTTTTGTGGAATTTTGAGGGATTTTGAGGGGACATGAAGGATTTTGAGGTCTTTTCTTAGATTTTGTGCAAATTAGTGGGGGTTTTGTTGGATGTTTCTGGAATTTGGTAGGGTTTTGAGAACATTTAGGGAACTGTGTGGGATTTTTCTGCAATTTGTTGGGATTTTTCTTGAATTTTGTAGGATATTGAGAAGATTTTGTGGGAGTTTTGTGGAATTTTGTGGGATTTTGAGGCAGCATGAAGGATTTTGAGGTATTTTCTTAGATTTTGTGGAAATTAGCGGGGATTTGGTGGGATGTTACTGGAATTTGGTGAGGTTTTGAGAAGATTTCTGCAATTTTGTGGGACTTTTCTGCAATTCTGCGGGATTTTTTGGAGACTTGAAAAATTGAGAGGGATTTTTCTTAGCTGTTTTGAAAATTTGTGGAGATTTTGTGGGATTTTTCTGGAATTTGGTAGAGATTTCAAAACATTTAGGGAATCGTGTGGGATTTTTCTGCAATTCTGCGGGATTTTTCTTGAATTTTGGAGGATATTGAGGAGATCTTGTGGGAGTTTTGTAAAATTTTGAGGGATTTTGAGCAGACATGAAGGATTTTGAGGTATTTTCTTAGGTTTTGTGGAAATTTGTGGGGGTTTTGTGGGATGTGACTGGAATTTGGTGGGGTTTTGAGAACATTTAGGGAATTGTATGGGATTTTTCTGCAATTTTGTGGGATTTTTCTTGAATTTTGTGGGATATTGAGGAGATTTTGTGGGAATTTTGAGGGATTTTGGGGAGACATGAAGCATTTTGAGGTAGTTTCTTGGGTTTTGTGGAAATTTGTGGGGGTTTTGTGGAATGTGACTGGAATTTGGTGGGGTTTTGAGAAGCTTTCTGCAATTTTGTTGGAGTTTTTTCTGGAATTTGGTGGGATTTTGTGGAGACTTGAAGCATGTTGAGGGATTTTTCTTAGATTTTGTGGTATATTGTGGAGATTTGGTGGGATGTTTCTGGAATTTGCTGGGGTTTTCCGAATATTTAATGAATTGTATGGTATTTTTCTGAAATTTTGAGGGATTTTGTGGAGACTTGAAGCATGTTGAGGCATTTTTCTTAGATTTTGTGGTATTTTGTGGAGACTTGGTAGGATGTTTCTGGAATTTTGTGACATTTTATTGTACAGGTGTGGAATGTTCTCATATTTTGTGGGATTTTGAAGAGACTTCAAGAATTGTGAGGGATTTTTCTTAGCTTCTTTGGAATTTTGTGGCGATTTGATGGGATGTTTCTGGAATTTGGTAGGGTTTTGGGAAGATTTAGGGAATTTTGTGAGATTTTTTCCTGGAATGTTTAGGGATTTTGAGGAGACTGGAAGAATTGTGAGGAATTTTTCTGCTATTTTGTGGAAATTTGTGGCAATTTGGTGGGATGTTTCTGGAATTTGGTAGTGATTTCAGAACATTTAGGGAATCGTGTGGGATTTTTCTGCAATTTTGGGGGATTTTTCTTGAATTTTGTAGGATATTGAGGAGATTTTATGGGTGTTTTGTGGAATTCTGAATGATTTTGAGGAGAGATGAAGAATTGTGAGGGATTTGCTTAGATCTTGTGGAAATTAGTGGGGATTTTTTGGGATGTTTCTGGAATATGGTAAGGTTTGGGGAAGATTTCTGCAATTTTGTGGCATTTTTCTGCAATTTTGAGGGATTTTTCTTGAATTTTGGAGGATATTGAGGAGATTTTGTGGGAGTTTTGTGGAATTTTGAGGGATTTTGAGCAGACATGAAGCATTTTGAGGTATTTTCTTAGGTTTTGTGGAAATTTGTGGGGGTTTTGTGGGATGTGACTGGAATTTGCTGGGGTTTTGAGAACATTTAGGGAATTGTATGGGATTTTTCTGCAATTTTGTGGGATTTTCCTTGAATTTTGTGGGATATTGAGGAGATTTTGTGGGAATTTTGAGGGATTTTGGGGAGACATGAAGCATTTTGAGGTAGTTTCTTGGGTTTTGTGGAAATTTGTGGGGGTTTTGTGGAATGTGACTGGAATTTGGTGGGGTTTTGAGAAGCTTTCTGCAATTTTGTTGGAGTTTTTTCTGGAATTTGGTGGGATTTTGTGGAGACTTGAAGCATGTTGAGGGATTTTTCTTAGATTTTGTGGTATTTTGTGGAGATTTGGTGGGCTGTTTCTGGAATTTGCTGGGGTTTTCCGAACATTTAATGAATTGTATGGTATTTTTCTGAAATTTTGAGGGATTTTGAGGAGACTTGAAGAATTATGAGGGATTTTTCTTAGATTTTGTGATATTTTGTGGAGATTTGGTGGGATGTTTCTGGAATTTGGTCGGGTTTGGGGAAGGTTTAGAGAATTTTGTGAGATTTTTTTCCTGGAATCTTGAGGAATTTTGAGGAGACTTGAAGAACTTTGTGGGATTTTTCTCACATTTTGTGTCATTTGCTGGAGATTTGGTGGGATGTTTCTGGAATTTGATAGGGTTTTGAAAACATTTAATGAATTGTGTTGGATTTTTCTTGAAGTTTGCAGGATATTGGGGAGATTTTGTGGGAGTTTTGTGGAATTTTGAGGGATTTTGAGGGGACATGAAGGATTTTGAGGTATTTTCTTAGATTTTGTGGAAATTAGTGGGGGTTTTGTTGGATGTTTCTGGAATTTGGTAGGGTTTTGAGAACATTTAGGGAATCGTGTGGCATTTTTCTGCAATTTTTGTGGATTTTTCTTGAATTTTGTAGGATATTGAGGAGATTTTGTGGGAGTTTTGTGGAATTTTGTGGGATTTTGAGGCAGCATGAAGGATTTTGAGGTATTTTCTTAGATTTTGTGGAAATTAGCAGGGATTTGGTGGGATGTTACTGGAATTTGGTGAGGTTTTGAGAAGATTTCTGCAATTTTGTGGGACTTTTCTGCAATTCTGCGGGATTTTTTGGAGACTTGAAAAATTGAGAGGGATTTTTCTTAGCTGTTTTGAAAATTTGTGGAGATTTTGTGGGATTTTTCTGGAATTTGGTAGAGATTTCAAAACATTTAGGGAATCGTGTGGGATTTTTCTGCAATTCTGCGGGATTTTTAATGAATTTTGGAGGATATTGAGGAGATTTTGTGGGAGTTTTGTAAAATTTTGAGGGATTTTGAGCAGACATGAAGGATTTTGAGGTATTTTCTTAGGTTTTGTGGAAATTTGTGGGGGTTTTGTGGGATGTGACTGGAATTTGGTGGGGTTTTGAGAACATTTAGGGAATTGTATGGGATTTTTCTGCAATTTTGTGGGATTTTTCTTGAATTTTGTGGGCTATTGAGGAGATTTTGTGGGAATTTTGAGGGATTTTGGGGAGACATGAAGCATTTTGAGGTAGTTTCTTGGGTTTTGTGGAAATTTGTGGGGGTTTTGTGGGATGTGACTGGAATTTGGTGGGGTTTTGAGAAGCTTTCTGCAATTTTGTTGGAGTTTTTTCTGGAATTTGGTGGGATTTTGTGGAGACTTGAAGCATGTTGAGGGATTTTTCTTAGATTTTGTGGTATTTTGTGGAGATTTGGTGGGATGTTTCTGGAATTTGCTGGGGTTTTCCGAACATTTAATGAATTGTATGGTATTTTTCTGAAATTTTGAGGGATTTTGAGGAGACTTGAAGAATTATGAGGGATTTTTCTTAGATTTTGTGATATTTTGTGGAGATTTGGTGGGATGTTTCTGGAATTTGGTCGGGTTTGGGGAAGGTTTAGAGAATTTTGTGAGATTTTTTTCCTGGAATCTTGAGGAATTTTGAGGAGACTTGAAGAACTTTGTGGGATTTTTCTCACATTTTGTGTCATTTGCTGGAGATTTGGTGGGATGTTTCTGGAATTTGATAGGGTTTTGAAAACATTTAATGAATTGTGTTGGATTTTTCTTGAATTTTGCAGGATATTGGGGAGATTTTGTGGGAGTTTTGTGGAATTTTGAGGGATTTTGAGGGGACATGAAGGATTTTGAGGTCTTTTCTTAGATTTTGTGCAAATTAGTGGGGGTTTTGTTGGATGTTTCTGGAATTTGGTAGGGTTTTGAGAACATTTAGGGAACTGTGTGGGATTTTTCTGCAATTTGTTGGGATTTTTCTTGAATTTTGTAGGATATTGAGAAGATTTTGTGGGAGTTTTGTGGAATTTTGTGGGATTTTGAGGCAGCATGAAGGATTTTGAGGTATTTTCTTAGATTTTGTGGAAATTAGCGGGGATTTGGTGGGATGTTACTGGAATTTGGTGAGGTTTTGAGAAGATTTCTGCAATTTTGTGGGACTTTTCTGCAATTCTGCGGGATTTTTTGGAGACTTGAAAAATTGAGAGGGATTTTTCTTAGCTGTTTTGAAAATTTGTGGAGATTTTGTGGGATTTTTCTGGAATTTGGTAGAGATTTCAAAACATTTAGGGAATCGTGTGGGATTTTTCTGCAATTCTGCGGGATTTTTCTTGAATTTTGGAGGATATTGAGGAGATCTTGTGGGAGTTTTGTAAAATTTTGAGGGATTTTGAGCAGACATGAAGGATTTGGAGGTATTTTCTTAGGTTTTGTGGAAATTTGTGGGGGTTTTGTGGGATGTGACTGGAATTTGGTGGGGTTTTGAGAACATTTAGGGAATTGTATGGGATTTTTCTGCAATTTTGTGGGATTTTTCTTGAATTTTGTGGGCTATTGAGGAGATTTTGTGGGAATTTTGAAGGATTTTGGGGAGACATGAAGCATTTTGAGGTAGTTTCTTGGGTTTTGTGGAAATTTGTGGGGGTTTTGTGGGATGTGACTGGAATTTGGTGGGGTTTTGAGAAGCTTTCTGCAATTTTGTTGGAGTTTTTTCTGGAATTTGGTGGGATTTTGTGGAGACTTGAAGCATGTTGAGGGATTTTTCTTAGATTTTGTGGTATTTTGTGGAGATTTGGTGGGATGTTTCTGGAATTTGCTGGGGTTTTCCGAACATTTAATGAATTGTATGGTATTTTTCTGAAATTTTGAGGGATTTTGAGGAGACTTGAAGAATTATGAGGGATTTTTCTTAGATTTTGTGATATTTTGTGGAGATTTGGTGGGATGTTTCTGGAATTTGGTCGGGTTTGGGGAAGGTTTAGAGAATTTTGTGAGATTTTTTTCCTGGAATCTTGAGGAATTTTGAGGAGACTTGAAGAACTTTGTGGGATTTTTCTCACATTTTGTGTCATTTGCTGGAGATTTGGTGGGATGTTTCTGGAATTTGATAGGGTTTTGAAAACATTTAATGAATTGTGTTGGATTTTTCTTGAAGTTTGCAGGATATTGGGGAGATTTTGTGGGAGTTTTGTGGAATTTTGAGGGATTTTGAGGGGACATGAAGGATTTTGAGGTATTTTCTTAGATTTTGTGGAAATTAGTGGGGGTTTTGTTGGATGTTTCTGGAATTTGGTAGGGTTTTGAGAACATTTAGGGAATCGTGTGGCATTTTTCTGCAATTTTTGTGGATTTTTCTTGAATTTTGTAGGATATTGAGGAGATTTTGTGGGAGTTTTGTGGAATTTTGTGGGATTTTGAGGCAGCATGAAGGATTTTGAGGTATTTTCTTAGATTTTGTGGAAATTAGCAGGGATTTGGTGGGATGTTACTGGAATTTGGTGAGGTTTTGAGAAGATTTCTGCAATTTTGTGGGACTTTTCTGCAATTCTGCGGGATTTTTTGGAGACTTGAAAAATTGAGAGGGATTTTTCTTAGCTGTTTTGAAAATTTGTGGAGATTTTGTGGGATTTTTCTGGAATTTGGTAGAGATTTCAAAACATTTAGGGAATCGTGTGGGATTTTTCTGCAATTCTGCGGGATTTTTCTTGAATTTTGGAGGATATTGAGGAGATTTTGTGGGAGTTTTGTAAAATTTTGAGGGATTTTGAGCAGACATGAAGGATTTTGAGGTATTTTCTTAGGTTTTGTGGAAATTTGTGGGGGTTTTGTGGGATGTGACTGGAATTTGGTGGGGTTTTGAGAACATTTAGGGAATTGTATGGGATTTTTCTGCAATTTTGTGGGATTTTTCTTGAATTTTGTGGGCTATTGAGGAGATTTTGTGGGAATTTTGAGGGATTTTGGGGAGACATGAAGCATTTTGAGGTAGTTTCTTGGGTTTTGTGGAAATTTGTGGGGGTTTTGTGGGATGTGACTGGAATTTGGTGGGGTTTTGAGAAGCTTTCTGCAATTTTGTTGGAGTTTTTTCTGGAATTTGGTGGGATTTTGTGGAGACTTGAAGCATGTTGAGGGATTTTTCTTAGATTTTGTGGTATTTTGTGGAGATTTGGTGGGATGTTTCTGGAATTTGCTGGGGTTTTCCGAACATTTAATGAATTGTATGGTATTTTTCTGAAATTTTGAGGGATTTTGAGGAGACTTGAAGAATTATGAGGGATTTTTCTTAGATTTTGTGATATTTTGTGGAGATTTGGTGGGATGTTTCTGGAATTTGGTCGGGTTTGGGGAAGGTTTAGAGAATTTTGTGAGATTTTTTTCCTGGAATCTTGAGGAATTTTGAGGAGACTTGAAGAACTTTGTGGGATTTTTCTCACATTTTGTGTCATTTGCTGGAGATTTGGTGGGATGTTTCTGGAATTTGATAGGGTTTAGAAAACATTTAATGAATTGTGTTGGATTTTTCTTGAATTTTGCAGGATATTGGGGAGATTTTGTGGGAGTTTTGTGGAATTTTGAGGGATTTTGAGGGGACATGAAGGATTTTGAGGTCTTTTCTTAGATTTTGTGGAAATTAGTGGGGGTTTTGTTGGATGTTTCTGGAATTTGGTAGGGTTTTGAGAACATTTAGGGAACTGTGTGGGATTTTTCTGCAATTTGTTGGGATTTTTCTTGAATTTTGTAGGATATTGAGAAGATTTTGTGGGAGTTTTGTGGAATTTTGTGGGATTTTGAGGCAGCATGAAGGATTTTGAGGTATTTTCTTAGATTTTGTGGAAATTAGCGGGGATTTGGTGGGATGTTACTGGAATTTGGTGAGGTTTTGAGAAGATTTCTGCAATTTTGTGGGACTTTTCTGCAATTCTGCGGGATTTTTTGGAGACTTGAAAAATTGAGAGGGATTTTTCTTAGCTGTTTTGAAAATTTGTGGAGATTTTGTGGGATTTTTCTGGAATTTGGTAGAGATTTCAAAACATTTAGGGAATCGTGTGGGATTTTTCTGCAATTCTGCGGGATTTTTCTTGAATTTTGGAGGATATTGAGGAGATCTTGTGGGAGTTTTGTAAAATTTTGAGGGATTTTGAGCAGATATGAAGGATTTTGAGGTATTTTCTTAGGTTTTGTGGAAATTTGTGGGGGTTTTGTGGGATGTGACTGGAATTTGGTGGGGTTTTGAGAACATTTAGGGAATTGTATGGGATTTTTCTGCAATTTTGTGGGATTTTTCTTGAATTTTGTGGGCTATTGAGGAGATTTTGTGGGAATTTTGAAGGATTTTGGGGAGACATGAAGCATTTTGAGGTAGTTTCTTGGGTTTTGTGGAAATTTGTGGGGGTTTTGTGGGATGTGACTGGAATTTGGTGGGGTTTTGAGAAGCTTTCTGCAATTTTGTTGGAGTTTTTTCTGGAATTTGGTGGGATTTTGTGGAGACTTGAAGCATGTTGAGGGATTTTTCTTAGATTTTGTGGTATTTTGTGGAGATTTGGTGGGATGTTTCTGGAATTTGCTGGGGTTTTCCGAACATTTAATGAATTGTATGGTATTTTTCTGAAATTTTGAGGGATTTTGAGGAGACTTGAAGAATTATGAGGGATTTTTCTTAGATTTTGTGATATTTTGTGGAGATTTGGTGGGATGTTTCTGGAATTTGGTCGGGTTTGGGGAAGGTTTAGAGAATTTTGTGAGATTTTTTTCCTGGAATCTTGAGGAATTTTGAGGAGACTTGAAGAACTTTGTGGGATTTTTCTCACATTTTGTGTCATTTGCTGGAGATTTGGTGGGATGTTTCTGGAATTTGATAGGGTTTTGAAAACATTTAATGAATTGTGTTGGATTTTTCTTGAATTTTGCAGGATATTGGGGAGATTTTGTGGGAGTTTTGTGGAATTTTGAGGGATTTTGAGGGGACATGAAGGATTTTGAGGTCTTTTCTTAGATTTTGTGCAAATTAGTGGGGGTTTTGTTGGATGTTTCTGGAATTTGGTAGGGTTTTGAGAACATTTAGGGAACTGTGTGGGATTTTTCTGCAATTTGTTGGGATTTTTCTTGAATTTTGTAGGATATTGAGAAGATTTTGTGGGAGTTTTGTGGAATTTTGTGGGATTTTGAGGCAGCATGAAGGATTTTGAGGTATTTTCTTAGATTTTGTGGAAATTAGCGGGGATTTGGTGGGATGTTACTGGAATTTGGTGAGGTTTTGAGAAGATTTCTGCAATTTTGTGGGACTTTTCTGCAATTCTGCGGGATTTTTTGGAGACTTGAAAAATTGAGAGGGATTTTTCTTAGCTGTTTTGAAAATTTGTGGAGATTTTGTGGGATTTTTCTGGAATTTGGTAGAGATTTCAAAACATTTAGGGAATCGTGTGGGATTTTTCTGCAATTCTGCGGGATTTTTAATGAATTTTGGAGGATATTGAGGAGATTTTGTGGGAGTTTTGTAAAATTTTGAGGGATTTTGAGCAGACATGAAGGATTTTGAGGTATTTTCTTAGGTTTTGTGGAAATTTGTGGGGGTTTTGTGGGATGTGACTGGAATTTGGTGGGGTTTTGAGAACATTTAGGGAATTGTATGGGATTTTTCTGCAATTTTGTGGGATTTTTCTTGAATTTTGTGGGATATTGAGGAGATTTTGTGGGAATTTTGAGGGATTTTGGGGAGACATGAAGCATTTTGAGGTAGTTTCTTGGGTTTTGTGGAAATTTGTGGGGGTTTTGTGGGATGTGACTGGAATTTGGTGGGGTTTTGAGAAGCTTTCTGCAATTTTGTTGGAGTTTTTTCTGGAATTTGGTGGGATTTTGTG
Source organism: Poecile atricapillus (assembly GCF_030490865.1). Taxonomy (NCBI): domain Eukaryota; kingdom Metazoa; phylum Chordata; class Aves; order Passeriformes; family Paridae; genus Poecile; species Poecile atricapillus. Next base: position 10,592,764 of record NC_081267.1, on the reverse strand, counting down.
GAGACTTGAAGCATGTTGAGGGATTTTTCTTAGATTTTGTGGTATATTGTGGAGATTTGGTGGGATGTTTCTGGAATTTGCTGGGGTTTTCCGAACATTTAATGAATTGTATGGTATTTTTCTGAAATTTTGAGGGATTTTGTGGAGACTTGAAGCATGTTGAGGCATTTTTCTTAGATTTTGTGGTATTTTGTGGAGATTTGGTAGGATGTTTCTGGAATTTTGTGACATTTTATTGTACAGGTGTGGAATGTTCTCATATTTTGTGGGATTTTGAAGAGACTTCAAGAATTGTGAGGGATTTTTCTTAGCTTCTTTGGAATTTTGTGGCGATTTGATGGGATGTTTCTGGAATTTGGTAGGGTTTTGGGAAGATTTAGGGAATTTTGTGAGATTTTTTCCTGGAATGTTTAGGGATTTTGAGGAGACTGGAAGAATTGTGAGGAATTTTTCTGCTATTTTGTGGAAATTTGTGGCGAATTGATGGGATGTTTCTGGAATTTGGTAGTGATTTCAGAACATTTAGGGAATCGTGTGGGATTTTTCTGCAATTTTGGGGGATTTTTCTTGAATTTTGTAGGATATTGAGGAGATTTTATGGGTGTTTTGTGGAATTCTGAATGATTTTGAGGAGACATGAAGAATTGTGAGGGATTTGCGTAGATCTTGTGGAAATGAGTGGGGAATTTTTGGGATGTTTCTGGAATATGGTAAGGTTTGGGGAAGATTTCTGCAATTTTGTGGCATTTTTCTGCAATTTTGAGGGATTTTTCTTGATTTTGTGGAATTTTTTGGAGATTTGGTGGGTTGTTTCTGGAATTTGGTAGGGTTTTGTGAAGATTTAGAGAATTTTGTGAGATATTTTTCCTGGAATCTTGAGGAATTTTGAGGAGACTTGAAGAACTTTGTGGGATTTTTCTTACATTTTGTGTAATTTTCTGGAGATTTGGTGGGATGTTTCTGGAATTTGATAGGGTTTTGAAAACATTTAATGAATTGTGTTGGATTTTTCTTGAATTTTGGAGGATATTGGAGAGATTTTGTGGGAGTTTTGTGGAATTTTGAAGGATTTTGAGGGGACATGAAAGATTTTGAGGTATTTTCTTAGATTTTGTGCAAATTAGTGGGGGTTTTGTTGGATGTTTCTGGAATTTGGTAGGGTTTTGAGAACATTTAGGGAACTGTGTGGGATTTTTCTGCAATTTGTTGGGATTTTTCTTGAATTTTGTAGGATATTGAGAAGATTTTGTGGGAGTTTTGTGGAATTTTGTGGGATTTTGAGGCAGCATGAAGGATTTTGAGGTATTTTCTTAGATTTTGTGGAAATTAGCGGGGATTTGGTGGGATGTTACTGGAATTTGGTGAGGTTTTGAGAAGATTTCTGCAATTTTGTGGGACTTTTCTGCAATTCTGCGGGATTTTGTGGAGACTGGAAAAATTGAGAGGGATTTTTCTTAGCTGTTTTGGAAATTTGTGGAGATTTTGTGGGATGTTTCTGGAATTTGGTAGAGATTTCAAAACATTTAGGGAATCGTGTGGGATTTTTCTGCAATTCTGCGGGATTTTTCTTGAATTTTGGAGGATATTGAGGAGATTTTGTGGGAGTTTTGAGGGATTTTGAGGAGACTTGAAGCATGTTGAGGCATTTTTCTTAGATTTTGTGGAAATTTGTGGGGGTTTTGTGCGATGTGACTGGAATTTGGTGGGGTTTTGAGAAGCTTTCTGCAATTTTGTTGGAGATTTTTCTGGAATTTGTTGGGATTTTGTGGAGAATTGAAGAATTATGAGGGATTTTTCTTAGATTTTGTTTTATTTTGTGGAGATTTGGTGGGATATTTTTGGAATTTTGTGACATTTTATTGTACAGGTGTGGAATGTTCTCATATTTTGTGGAATTTTGAAGAGACTTCAAGAATTGTGAGGGATTTTTGTTAGCTTCTTTGAAATTTTGTGGCGAATTGATGGGATGTTTCTGGAATTTGGTAGTGATTTCAGAACATTTAGGGAATCGTGTGGGATTTTTCTGCAATTTTGGGGGATTTTTCTTGAATTTTGTAGGATATTGAGGAGATTTTATGGGTGTTTTGTGGAATTCTGAATGATTTTGAGGAGACATGAAGAATTGTGAGGGATTTGCGTAGATCTTGTGGAAATGAGTGGGGAATTTTTGGGATGTTTCTGGAATATGGTAAGGTTTGGGGAAGATTTCTGCATTTTTGTGGCATTTTTCTGCAATTTTGAGGGATTTTTCTTGATTTTGTGGAATTTTTTGGAGATTTGGTGGGTTGTTTCTGGAATTTGGTAGGGTTTTGTGAAGATTTAGAGAATTTTGTGAGATATTTTTCCTGGAATCTTGAGGAATTTTGAGGAGACTTGAAGAACTTTGTGGGATTTTTCTTACATTTTGTGTAATTTTCTGGAGATTTGTGGGATGTTTCTGGAATTTGATAGGGTTTTGAAAACATTTAATGAATTGTGTTGGATTTTTCTTGAATTTTGGAGGATATTGGAGAGATTTTGTGGGAGTTTTGTGGAATTTTGAAGGATTTTGAGGGGACATGAAAGATTTTGAGGTATTTTCTTAGATTTTGTGGAAATTAGTGGGGGTTTTGTTGGATGTTTCTGGAATTTGGTAGGGTTTTGAGAACATTTAGGGAACTGTGTGGGATTTTTCTGCAATTTGTTGGGATTTTTCTTGAATTTTGTAGGATATTGAGAAGATTTTGTGGGAGTTTTGTGGAATTTTGTGGGATTTTGAGGCAGCATGAAGGATTTTGAGGTATTTTCTTAGATCTTGTGGAAATGTGTGGGGATTTGGTGGGATGTTACTGGAATTTGGTGAGGTTTTGAGAAGATTTCTGCAATTTTGTGGGACTTTTCTGCAATTCTGCGGGATTTTGTGGAGACTGGAAAAATTGAGAGGGATTTTTCTTAGCTGTTTTGGAAATTTGTGGAGATTTTGTGGGATGTTTCTGGAATTTGGTAGAGATTTCAAAACATTTAGGGAATCGTGTGGGATTTTTCTGCAATTTTTTGGGATTTTTCTTGAATTTTGGAGGATATTGAGGAGATTTTGTGGGAGTTTTGAGGGATTTTGAGCAGACATGAAGGATTTGGAGGTATTTTCTTGGGTTTTGTGGAAATTTGTGGGGGTTTTGTGGGATGTGACTGGAAGTTGTTGGGGTTTTGAAAAGCTTTCTGCAATTTCGTTGGAGATTTTCTGGAATTTTGAGGGATTTTGTGGAGACTTGAAGAATTATGAGGGTTTTTTTTTTTAGATTTTGTGGTATTTTGTGGAGATTTGCTGGGATGTTTCTGGAATTTGGTAGTGATTTCAAAACATTTAGGGAATCATGTGGGATTTTTCTGCAATTTTTTGGGATTTTTCTTGAATTTTGGAGGATATTGAGGAGATTTTGTGGGAGTTTTGTGGAATTTTGAGGGATTTTGAGCAGACATGAAGCATTTTGAGGTATTTTCTTAGGTTTTGTGGAAATTTGTGGGGGTTTTGTGGGATGTGACTGGAATTTGGTGGGGTTTTGAGAACATTTAGGGAATTGTATGGGATTTTTCTGCAATTTTGTGGGATTTTCCTTGAATTTTGTGGGATATTGAGGAGATTTTGTGGGAATTTTGAGGGATTTTGGGGAGACATGAAGCATTTTGAGGTAGTTTCTTGGGTTTTGTGGAAATTTGTGGGGGTTTTGTGGGATGTGACTGGAATTTGGTGGGGTTTTGAGAAGCTTTCTGCAATTTTGTTGGAGTTTTTTCTGGAATTTGGTGGGATTTTGTGGAGACTTGAAGCATGTTGAGGGATTTTTCTTAGATTTTGTGGTATATTGTGGAGATTTGGTGGGATGTTTCTGGAATTTGCTGGGGTTTTCCGAACATTTAATGAATTGTATGGTATTTTTCTGAAATTTTGAGGGATTTTGTGGAGACTTGAAGCATGTTGAGGCATTTTTCTTAGATTTTGTGGTATTTTGTGGAGATTTGGTAGGATGTTTCTGGAATTTTGTGACATTTTATTGTACAGGTGTGGAATGTTCTCATATTTTGTGGGATTTTGAAGAGACTTCAAGAATTGTGAGGGATTTTTCTTAGCTTCTTTGGAATTTTGTGGCGATTTGATGGGATGTTTCTGGAATTTGGTAGGGTTTTGGGAAGATTTAGGGAATTTTGTGAGATTTTTTCCTGGAATGTTTAGGGATTTTGAGGAGACTGGAAGAATTGTGAGGAATTTTTCTGCTATTTTGTGGAAATTTGTGGCGAATTGATGGGATGTTTCTGGAATTTGGTAGTGATTTCAGAACATTTAGGGAATCGTGTGGGATTTTTCTGCAATTTTGGGGGATTTTTCTTGAATTTTGTAGGATATTGAGGAGATTTTATGGGTGTTTTGTGGAATTCTGAATGATTTTGAGGAGACATGAAGAATTGTGAGGGATTTGCGTAGATCTTGTGGAAATGAGTGGGGAATTTTTGGGATGTTTCTGGAATATGGTAAGGTTTGGGGAAGATTTCTGCAATTTTGTGGCATTTTTCTGCAATTTTGAGGGATTTTTCTTGATTTTGTGGAATTTTTTGGAGATTTGGTGGGTTGTTTCTGGAATTTGGTAGGGTTTTGTGAAGATTTAGAGAATTTTGTGAGATATTTTTCCTGGAATCTTGAGGAATTTTGAGGAGACTTGAAGAACTTTGTGGGATTTTTCTTACATTTTGTGTAATTTTCTGGAGATTTGGTGGGATGTTTCTGGAATTTGATAGGGTTTTGAAAACATTTAATGAATTGTGTTGGATTTTTCTTGAATTTTGGAGGATATTGGAGAGATTTTGTGGGAGTTTTGTGGAATTTTGAAGGATTTTGAGGGGACATGAAAGATTTTGAGGTATTTTCTTAGATTTTGTGCAAATTAGTGGGGGTTTTGTTGGATGTTTCTGGAATTTGGTAGGGTTTTGAGAACATTTAGGGAACTGTGTGGGATTTTTCTGCAATTTGTTGGGATTTTTCTTGAATTTTGTAGGATATTGAGAAGATTTTGTGGGAGTTTTGTGGAATTTTGTGGGATTTTGAGGCAGCATGAAGGATTTTGAGGTATTTTCTTAGATTTTGTGGAAATTAGCGGGGATTTGGTGGGATGTTACTGGAATTTGGTGAGGTTTTGAGAAGATTTCTGCAATTTTGTGGGACTTTTCTGCAATTCTGCGGGATTTTGTGGAGACTGGAAAAATTGAGAGGGATTTTTCTTAGCTGTTTTGGAAATTTGTGGAGATTTTGTGGGATGTTTCTGGAATTTGGTAGAGATTTCAAAACATTTAGGGAATCGTGTGGGATTTTTCTGCAATTCTGCGGGATTTTTCTTGAATTTTGGAGGATATTGAGGAGATTTTGTGGGAGTTTTGAGGGATTTTGAGGAGACTTGAAGCATGTTGAGGCATTTTTCTTAGATTTTGTGGAAATTTGTGGGGGTTTTGTGCGATGTGACTGGAATTTGGTGGGGTTTTGAGAAGCTTTCTGCAATTTTGTTGGAGATTTTTCTGGAATTTGTTGGGATTTTGTGGAGAATTGAAGAATTATGAGGGATTTTTCTTAGATTTTGTTTTATTTTGTGGAGATTTGGTGGGATATTTTTGGAATTTTGTGACATTTTATTGTACAGGTGTGGAATGTTCTCATATTTTGTGGAATTTTGAAGAGACTTCAAGAATTGTGAGGGATTTTTGTTAGCTTCTTTGAAATTTTGTGGCGAATTGATGGGATGTTTCTGGAATTTGGTAGTGATTTCAGAACATTTAGGGAATCGTGTGGGATTTTTCTGCAATTTTGGGGGATTTTTCTTGAATTTTGTAGGATATTGAGGAGATTTTATGGGTGTTTTGTGGAATTCTGAATGATTTTGAGGAGACATGAAGAATTGTGAGGGATTTGCGTAGATCTTGTGGAAATGAGTGGGGAATTTTTGGGATGTTTCTGGAATATGGTAAGGTTTGGGGAAGATTTCTGCATTTTTGTGGCATTTTTCTGCAATTTTGAGGGATTTTTCTTGATTTTGTGTAATTTTTTGGAGATTTGGTGGGTTGTTTCTGGAATTTGGTAGGGTTTTGTGAAGATTTAGAGAATTTTGTGAGATATTTTTCCTGGAATCTTGAGGAATTTTGAGGAGACTTGAAGAACTTTGTGGGATTTTTCTTACATTTTGTGTAATTTTCTGGAGATTTGTGGGATGTTTCTGGAATTTGATAGGGTTTTGAAAACATTTAATGAATTGTGTTGGATTTTTCTTGAATTTTGGAGGATATTGGAGAGATTTTGTGGGAGTTTTGTGGAATTTTGAAGGATTTTGAGGGGACATGAAAGATTTTGAGGTATTTTCTTAGATTTTGTGCAAATTAGTGGGGGTTTTGTTGGATGTTTCTGGAATTTGGTAGGGTTTTGAGAACATTTAGGGAACTGTGTGGGATTTTTCTGCAATTTGTTGGGATTTTTCTTGAATTTTGTAGGATATTGAGAAGATTTTGTGGGAGTTTTGTGGAATTTTGTGGGATTTTGAGGCAGCATGAAGGATTTTGAGGTATTTTCTTAGATCTTGTGGAAATGTGTGGGGATTTGGTGGGATGTTACTGGAATTTGGTGAGGTTTTGAGAAGATTTCTGCAATTTTGTGGGACTTTTCTGCAATTCTGCGGGATTTTGTGGAGACTGGAAAAATTGAGCGGGATTTTTCTTAGCTGTTTTGGAAATTTGTGGAGATTTTGTGGGATGTTTCTGGAATTTGGTAGAGATTTCAAAACATTTAGGGAATCGTGTGGGATTTTTCTGCAATTTTTTGGGATTTTTCTTGAATTTTGGAGGATATTGAGGAGATTTTGTGGGAGTTTTGAGGGATTTTGAGCAGACATGAAGGATTTGGAGGTATTTTCTTGGGTTTTGTGGAAATTTGTGGGGGTTTTGTGGGATGTGACTGGAAGTTGTTGGGGTTTTGAAAAGCTTTCTGCAATTTCGTTGGAGATTTTCTGGAATTTTGAGGGATTTTGTGGAGACTTGAAGAATTATGAGGGTTTTTTTTTTTAGATTTTGTGGTATTTTGTGGAGATTTGCTGGGATGTTTCTGGAATTTGGTAGTGATTTCAAAACATTTAGGGAATCATGTGGGATTTTTCTGCAATTTTTTGGGATTTTTCTTGAATTTTGGAGGATATTGAGGAGATTTTGTGGGAGTTTTGTGGAATTTTGAGGGATTTTGAGCAGACATGAAGCATTTTGAGGTATTTTCTTAGGTTTTGTGGAAATTGGTGGGGGTTTTGTGGGATGTGACTGGAATTTGCTGGGGTTTTGAGAACATTTAGGGAATTGTATGGGATTTTTCTGCAATTTTGTGGGATTTTTCTTGAATTTTGTGGGATATTGAGGAGATTTTGTGGGAATTTTGAGGGATTTTGGGGAGACATGAAGCATTTTGAGGTAGTTTCTTGGGTTTTGTGGAAATTTGTGGGGGTTTTGTGGGATGTGACTGGAATTTGGTGGGGTTTTGAGAAGCTTTCTGCAATTTTGTTGGAGTTTTTTCTGGAATTTGGTGGGATTTTGTGGAGACTTGAAGCATGTTGAGGGATTTTTCTTAGATTTTGTGGTATATTGTGGAGATTTGGTGGGATGTTTCTGGAATTTGCTGGGGTTTTCCGAACATTTAATGAATTGTATGGTATTTTTCTGAAATTTTGAGGGATTTTGTGGAGACTTGAAGCATGTTGAGGCATTTTTCTTAGATTTTGTGGTATTTTGTGGAGATTTGGTAGGATGTTTCTGGAATTTTGTGACATTTTATTGTACAGGTGTGGAATGTTCTCATATTTTGTGGGATTTTGAAGAGACTTCAAGAATTGTGAGGGATTTTTCTTAGCTTCTTTGGAATTTTGTGGCGATTTGATGGGATGTTTCTGGAATTTGGTAGGGTTTTGGGAAGATTTAGGGAATTTTGTGAGATTTTTTCCTGGAATGTTTAGGGATTTTGAGGAGACTGGAAGAATTGTGAGGAATTTTTCTGCTATTTTGTGGAAATTTGTGGCGAATTGATGGGATGTTTCTGGAATTTGGTAGTGATTTCAGAACATTTAGGGAATCGTGTGGGATTTTTCTGCAATTTTGGGGGATTTTTCTTGAATTTTGTAGGATATTGAGGAGATTTTATGGGTGTTTTGTGGAATTCTGAATGATTTTGAGGAGACATGAAGAATTGTGAGGGATTTGCGTAGATCTTGTGGAAATGAGTGGGGAATTTTTGGGATGTTTCTGGAATATGGTAAGGTTTGGGGAAGATTTCTGCAATTTTGTGGCATTTTTCTGCAATTTTGAGGGATTTTTCTTGATTTTGTGTAATTTTTTGGAGATTTGGTGGGTTGTTTCTGGAATTTGGTAGGGTTTTGTGAAGATTTAGAGAATTTTGTGAGATATTTTTCCTGGAATCTTGAGGAATTTTGAGGAGACTTGAAGAACTTTGTGGGATTTTTCTTACATTTTGTGTAATTTTCTGGAGATTTGGTGGGATGTTTCTGGAATTTGATAGGGTTTTGAAAACAATGAATTGTATTGGATTTTTCTTGAATTTTGCAGGATATTGGAGAGATTTTGTGGGAGTTCTGTGGAATTTTGAGGGGACATGAAGGATTTTGAGATTTTCTTAGATTTTGTGCAAATTAGTGGGGTTTTGTTGGATGTTTCTGGAATTTGGTAGGGTTTTGAGAACATTTAGGGAACTGTGTGGGATTTTTCTGCAATTTTGTGGGATTTTTCTTGAATTATGTGGGATTTTGTGGGGACTTGAAGAATTTTGCGAGATTTTTCTTAGATTTTGTGGTATTTTGTGAAGATTTGGTTGGATGCTTCTGGAATTTGCTGGGGTTTTCAAAACATTTAATGAACTGTGTGGGATTTTTCTGCAATTTGTTGGGATTTTTCTTGAATTTTGTAGGATATTGAGGAGATTTTATGGGTGTTTTGTGGAATTCTGAGGAGACATGAAGAATTGTGAGGGATTTGCTTAGATCTTGTGGAAATGAGTGGGGATTTTTTGGGATGTTTCTGGAATATGGTAAGGTTTGGGGAAGATTTCTGCAATTTTGTGGCATTTTTCTGCAATTTTGAGGGATTTTTCTTGATTTTGTGTAATTTTTTGGAGATTTGGTGGGTTGTTTCTGGAATTTGGTAGGGTTTTGTGAAGATTTAGAGAATTTTGTGAGATATTTTTCCTGGAATCTTGAGGAATTTTGAGGAGACTTGAAGAACTTTGTGGGATTTTTCTTACATTTTGTGTAATTTTCTGGAGATTTGGTGGGATGTTTCTGGAATTTGATAGGGTTTTGAGAAGCTTTCTGCAATTTTGTTGGATTTTGTGGAATGTTGTGTGATTTTTCTTGATTTTTGTAGGATATTCAGGGGATTTTTGGAGATGTTTCTGGAATTTGGTAGGGTTTTCAGAAAATGTAGGCAATTGTGTGGGATTTTTTTCTGGAATGTTGTGGGATTTTGAGGAGACTTGAAGAATTTTGTGGGATTTATCTTAGATTTTTTGGAAATTTGTGGCGATTTGGTGGGATGTTACTGGAATTTGGTGAGGTTTTGAGAAGATTGCTGCAATTTTGTGGGACTTTTCTGCAATTCTGCGGGATTTTGTGGAGACTTGAAAAATTGAGAGGGATTTTTCTTAGCTGTTTTGGAAATTTGTGGAGATTTTGTGGGATGTTTCTGGAATTTGGTAGTGATTTCAAAACATTTAGGGAATCGTGTGGGATTTTTCTGCAATTTTTTGGGATTTTTCTTGAATTTTGGAGGATATTGAGGAGATTTTGTGGGAGTTTTGTGGAATTTTGAGGGATTTTGAGCAGACATGAAGCATTTTGAGGTATTTTCTTAGGTTTTGTGGAAATTGGTGGGGGTTTTGTGGGATGTGACTGGAATTTGGTGGGGTTTTGAGAACATTTAGGGAATTGTATGGGATTTTTCTGCAATTTTGTGGGATTTTTCTTGAATTTTGTGGGATATTGAGGAGATTTTGTGGGAATTTTGAGGGATTTTGGGGAGACATGAAGCATTTTGAGGTAGTTTCTTGGGTTTTGTGGAAATTTGTGGGGGTTTTGTGGAATGTGACTGGAATTTGGTGGGGTTTTGAGAAGCTTTCTGCAATTTTGTTGGAGTTTTTTCTGGAATTTGGTGGGATTTTGTGGAGACTTGAAGCATGTTGAGGGATTTTTCTTAGATTTTGTGGTATATTGTGGAGATTTGGTGGGATGTTTCTGGAATTTGCTGGGGTTTTCCGAACATTTAATGAATTGTATGGTATTTTTCTGAAATTTTGAGGGATTTTGTGGAGACTTGAAGCATGTTGAGGCATTTTTCTTAGATTTTGTGGTATTTTGTGGAGACTTGGTAGGATGTTTCTGGAATTTTGTGACATTTTATTGTACAGGTGTGGAATGTTCTCATATTTTGTGGGATTTTGAAGAGACTTCAAGAATTGTGAGGGATTTTTCTTAGCTTCTTTGGAATTTTGTGGCGATTTGATGGGATGTTTCTGGAATTTGGTAGGGTTTTGGGAAGATTTAGGGAATTTTGTGAGATTTTTTCCTGGAATGTTTAGGGATTTTGAGGAGACTGGAAGAATTGTGAGGAATTTTTCTGCTATTTTGTGGAAATTTGTGGCAATTTGGTGGGATGTTTCTGGAATTTGGTAGTGATTTCAGAACATTTAGGGAATCGTGTGGGATTTTTCTGCAGTTTTGGGGGATTTTTCTTGAATTTTGTAGGATATTGAGGAGATTTTGTGGGAATTTTGAGGGATTTTGAGGAGACTTGAAGCATGTTGAGGCATTTTTCTTAGATTTTGTGGAAATTTGTGGGGGTTTTGTGCGATGTGACTGGAATTTGGTGGGGTTTTGAGAAGCTTTCTGCAATTTTGTTGGAGATTTTTCTGGAATTTGTTGGGATTTTGTGGAGACTTGAAGAATTATGAGGGATTTTTCTTAGATTTTGTTTTATTTTGTGGAGATTTGGTGGGATATTTCTGGAATTTTGTGACATTTTATTGTACAGGTGTGGAATGTTCTCATATTTTGTGGAATTTTGAAGAGACTTCAAGAATTGTGAGGGATTTTGTTAGCTTCTTTGGAATTTTGTGGCGAATTGATGGGATGTTTCTGGAATTTGGTAGTGATTTCAGAACATTTAGGGAATCGTGTGGGATTTTTCTGCAATTTTGGGGGATTTTTCTTGAATTTTGTAGGATATTGAGGAGATTTTATGGGTGTTTTGTGGAATTCTGAATGATTTTGAGGAGACATGAAGAATTGTGAGGGATTTGCGTAGATCTTGTGGAAATGAGTGGGGAATTTTTGGGATGTTTCTGGAATATGGTAAGGTTTGGGGAAGATTTCTGCAATTTTGTGGCATTTTTCTGCAATTTTGAGGGATTTTTCTTGATTTTGTGGAATTTTTTGGAGATTTGGTGGGTTGTTTCTGGAATTTGGTCGGGTTTTGTGAAGATTTAGAGAATTTTGTGAGATATTTTTCCTGGAATCTTGAGGAATTTTGAGGAGACTTGAAGAACTTTGTGGGATTTTTCTTACATTTTGTGTAATTTTCTGGAGATTTGGTGGGATGTTTCTGGAATTTGATAGGGTTTTGAAAACATTTAATGAATTGTGTTGGATTTTTCTTGAATTTTGCAGGATATTGGAGAGATTTTGTGGGAGTTTTGTGGAATTTTGAAGGATTTTGAGGGGACATGAAAGATTTTGAGGTATTTTCTTAGATTTTGTGCAAATTAGTGGGGGTTTTGTTGGATGTTTCTGGAATTTGGTAGGGTTTTGAGAACATTTAGGGAACTGTGTGGGATTTTTCTGCAATTTGTTGGGATTTTTCTTGAATTTTGTAGGATATTGAGAAGATTTTGTGGGAGTTTTGTGGAATTTTGTGGGATTTTGAGGCAGCATGAAGGATTTTGAGGTATTTTCTTAGATTTTGTGGAAATTAGCGGGGATTTGGTGGGATGTTACTGGAATTTGGTGAGGTTTTGAGAAGACTTCTGCAATTTTGTGGGATTTTTCTGCAATTCTGCGGGATTTTGTGGAGACTGGAAAAATTGAGAGGGATTTTTCTTAGCTGTTTTGGAAATTTGTGGAGATTTTGTGGGATGTTTCTGGAATTTGGTAGTGATTTCAAAACATTTAGGGAATCATGTGGGATTTTTCTGCAATTTTTTGGGATTTTTCTTGAATTTTGGAGGATATTGAGGAGATTTTGTGGGAGTTTTGTGGAATTTTGAGGGATTTTGAGCAGACATGAAGCATTTTGAGGTATTTTCTTAGGTTTTGTGGAAATTGGTGGGGGTTTTGTGGGATGTGACTGGAATTTGGTGGGGTTTTGAGAACATTTAGGGAATTGTATGGGATTTTTCTGCAATTTTGTGGGATTTTTCTTGAATTTTGTGGGATATTGAGGAGATTTTGTGGGAATTTTGAGGGATTTTGGGGAGACATGAAGCATTTTGAGGTAGTTTCTTGGGTTTTGTGGAAATTTGTGGGGGTTTTGTGGGATGTGACTGGAATTTGGTGGGGTTTTGAGAAGCTTTCTGCAATTTTGTTGGAGTTTTTTCTGGAATTTGGTGGGATTTTGTGGAGACTTGAAGCATGTTGAGGGATTTTTCTTAGATTTTGTGGTATATTGTGGAGATTTGGTGGGATGTTTCTGGAATTTGCTGGGGTTTTCCGAACATTTAATGAATTGTATGGTATTTTTCTGAAATTTTGAGGGATTTTGTGGAGACTTGAAGCATGTTGAGGCATTTTTCTTAGATTTTGTGGTATTTTGTGGAGACTTGGTAGGATGTTTCTGGAATTTTGTGACATTTTATTGTACAGGTGTGGAATGTTCTCATATTTTGTGGGATTTTGAAGAGACTTCAAGAATTGTGAGGGATTTTTCTTAGCTTCTTTGGAATTTTGTGGCGATTTGATGGGATGTTTCTGGAATTTGGTAGGGTTTTGGGAAGATTTAGGGAATTTTGTGAGATTTTTTCCTGGAATGTTTAGGGATTTTGAGGAGACTGGAAGAATTGTGAGGAATTTTTCTGCTATTTTGTGGAAATTTGTGGCAATTTGGTGGGATGTTTCTGGAATTTGGTAGTGATTTCAGAACATTTAGGGAATCGTGTGGGATTTTTCTGCAATTTTGGGGGATTTTTCTTGAATTTTGTAGGATATTGAGGAGATTTTGTGGGAATTTTGAGGGATTTTGAGGAGACTTGAAGCATGTTGAGGCATTTTTCTTAGATTTTGTGGAAATTTGTGGGGGTTTTGTGCGATGTGACTGGAATTTGGTGGGGTTTTGAGAAGCTTTCTGCAATTTTGTTGGAGATTTTTCTGGAATTTGTTGGGATTTTGTGGAGACTTGAAGAATTATGAGGGATTTTTCTTAGATTTTGTTTTATTTTGTGGAGATTTGGTGGGATATTTCTGGAATTTTGTGACATTTTATTGTACAGGTGTGGAATGTTCTCATATTTTGTGGAATTTTGAAGAGACTTCAAGAATTGTGAGGGATTTTGTTAGCTTCTTTGGAATTTTGTGGCGAATTGATGGGATGTTTCTGGAATTTGGTAGTGATTTCAGAACATTTAGGGAATCGTGTGGGATTTTTCTGCAATTTTGGGGGATTTTTCTTGAATTTTGTAGGATATTGAGGAGATTTTATGGGTGTTTTGTGGAATTCTGAATGATTTTGAGGAGACATGAAGAATTGTGAGGGATTTGCGTAGATCTTGTGGAAATGAGTGGGGAATTTTTGGGATGTTTCTGGAATATGGTAAGGTTTGGGGAAGATTTCTGCAATTTTGTGGCATTTTTCTGCAATTTTGAGGGATTTTTCTTGATTTTGTGGAATTTTTTGGAGATTTGGTGGGCTGTTTCTGGAATTTGGTCGGGTTTTGTGAAGATTTAGAGAATTTTGTGAGATTTTTTTCCTGGAATCTTGAGGAATTTTGAGGAGACTTGAAGAACTTTGTGGGATTTTTCTTACATTTTGTGTAATTTTCTGGAGATTTGGTGGGATGTTTCTGGAATTTGATAGGGTTTTGAAAACATTTAATGAATTGTGTTGGATTTTTCTTGAATTTTGCAGGATATTGGAGAGATTTTGTGGGAGTTTTGTGGAATTTTGAGGGATTTTGAGGGGACATGAAAGATTTTGAGGTATTTTCTTAGATTTTGTGCAAATTAGTGGGGGTTTTGTTGGATGTTTCTGGAATTTGGTAGGGTTTTGAGAACATTTAGGGAACTGTGTGGGATTTTTCTGCAATTTGTTGGGATTTTTCTTGAATTTTGTAGGATATTGAGAAGATTTTGTGGGAGTTTTGTGGAATTTTGTGGGATTTTGAGGCAGCATGAAGGATTTTGAGGTATTTTCTTAGATTTTGTGGAAATTAGCGGGGATTTGCTGGGATGTTACTGGAATTTGGTGAGGTTTTGAGAAGATTTCTGCAATTTTGTGGGACTTTTCTGCAATTCTGCGGGATTTTGTGGAGACTGGAAAAATTGAGAGGGATTTTTCTTAGCTGTTTTGGAAATTTGTGGAGATTTTGTGGGATGTTTCTGGAGTTTGGTAGAGATTTCAAAACATTTAGGGAATCGTGTGGGATTTTTCTGCAATTCTGCGGGATTTTTCTTGAATTTTGGAGGATATTGAGGAGATTTTGTGTGAGTTTTGTGGAATTTTGAGGGAATTTGAGCAGACATGAAGGATTTGGAGGTATTTTCTTGGGTTTTGTGGAAATTTGTGGGGGTTTTGTGGGATGTGACTGGAAGTTGTTGGGGTTTTGAAAAGCTTTCTGCAATTTCGTTGGAGATTTTCTGGAATTTTGAGGGATTTTGTGGAGACTTGAAGAATTATGAGGGTTTTTTTTTTTGTGGTATTTTGTGGAGATTTGTTGGGATGTTTCTGGAATTTGGTAGTGATTTCAAAACATTTAGGGAATCATGTGGGATTTTTCTGCAATTTTTGGGGATTTTTCTTGAATTTTGGAGGATATTGAGGAGATTTTGTGGGAGTTTTGTGGAATTTTGAGGGATTTTGAGCAGACATGAAGCATTTTGAGGTATTTTCTTAGGTTTTGTGGAAATTGGTGGGGGTTTTGTGGGATGTGACTGGAATTTGGTGGGGTTTTGAGAACATTTAGGGAATTGTATGGGATTTTTCTGCAATTTTGTGGGATTTTTCTTGAATTTTGTGGGATATTGAGGAGATTTTGTGGGAATTTTGAGGGATTTTGGGGAGACATGAAGCATTTTGAGGTAGTTTCTTGGGTTTTGTGGAAATTTGTGGGGGTTTTGTGGAATGTGACTGGAATTTGGTGGGGTTTTGAGAAGCTTTCTGCAATTTTGTTGGAGTTTTTTCTGGAATTTGGTGGGATTTTGTGGAGACTTGAAGCATGTTGAGGGATTTTTCTTAGATTTTGTGGTATATTGTGGAGATTTGGTGGGATGTTTCTGGAATTTGCTGGGGTTTTCCGAATATTTAATGAATTGTATGGTATTTTTCTGAAATTTTGAGGGATTTTGTGGAGACTTGAAGCATGTTGAGGCATTTTTCTTAGATTTTGTGGTATTTTGTGGAGACTTGGTAGGATGTTTCTGGAATTTTGTGACATTTTATTGTACAGGTGTGGAATGTTCTCATATTTTGTGGGATTTTGAAGAGACTTCAAGAATTGTGAGGGATTTTTCTTAGCTTCTTTGGAATTTTGTGGCGATTTGATGGGATGTTTCTGGAATTTGGTAGGGTTTTGGGAAGATTTAGGGAATTTTGTGAGATTTTTTCCTGGAATGTTTAGGGATTTTGAGGAGACTGGAAGAATTGTGAGGAATTTTTCTGCTATTTTGTGGAAATTTGTGGCAATTTGGTGGGATGTTTCTGGAATTTGGTAGTGATTTCAGAACATTTAGGGAATCGTGTGGGATTTTTCTGCAGTTTTGGGGGATTTTTCTTGAATTTTGTAGGATATTGAGGAGATTTTATGGGTGTTTTGTGGAATTCTGAATGATTTTGAGGAGACATGAAGAATTGTGAGGGATTTGCTTAGATCTTGTGGAAATTAGTGGGGATTTTTTGGGATGTTTCTGGAATATGGTAAGGTTTGGGGAAGATTTCTGCAATTTTGTGGCATTTTTCTGCAATTTTGTGGGATTTTTCTTGATTTTGTGGAATTTTTTGGAGATTTGGTGGGATGTTTCTGGAATTTGGTCGGGTTTGGGGAAGGTTTAGAGAATTTTGTGAGATTTTTTTCCTGGAATCTTGAGGAATTTTGAGGAGACTTGAAGAACTTTGTGGGATTTTTCTTACATTTTGTGTAATTTTCTGGAGATTTGGTGGGATGTTTCTGGAATTTGATAGGGTTTTGAAAACATTTAATGAATTGTGTTGGATTTTTCTTGAATTTTGCAGGATATTGGGGAGATTTTGTGGGAGTTTTGTGGAATTTTGAGGGATTTTGAGGGGACATGAAGGATTTTGAGGTATTTTCTTAGATTTTGTGGAAATTAGTGGGGGTTTTGTTGGATGTTTCTGGAATTTGGTAGGGTTTTGAGAACATTTAGGGAATCGTGTGGCATTGTTCTGCAATTTTTGTGGATTTTTCTTGAATTTTGTTGGATATTGAGGAGATTTTGTGGGAGTTTTGTGGAATTTTGTGGGATTTTGAGGCAGCATGAAGGATTTTGAGGTATTTTCTTAGATTTTGTGGAAATTAGCGGGGATTTGGTGGGATGTTACTGGAATTTGGTGAGGTTTTGAGAAGACTTCTGCAATTTTGTGGGACTTTTCTGCAATTCTGCGGGATTTTGTGGAGACTGGAAAAATTGAGAGGGATTTTTCTGAGCTGTTTTGGAAATTTGTGGAGATTTTGTGGGATGTTTCTGGAATTTGGTAGAGATTTCAAAACATTTAGGGAATCGTGTGGGATTTTTCTTGAATTTTGGAGGATATTGAGGAGATTTTGTGTGAGTTTTGTGGAATTTTGAGGGAATTTGAGCAGACATGAAGGATTTGGAGGTATTTTCTTGGGTTTTGTGGAAATTGGTGGGGGTTTTGTGGGATGTGACTGGAAGTTGTTGGGGTTTTGAAAAGCTTTCTGCAATTTCGTTGGAGATTTTCTGGAATTTTGAGGGATTTTGTGGAGAATTGAAGAATTATGAGGGGTTTTTTTTTAGATTTTGTGGTATTTTGTGGAGATTTGCTGGGATGTTTCTGGAATTTGGTAGTGATTTCAAAACATTTAGGGAATCATGTGGCATTTTTCTGCAATTTTTGGGGATTTTTCTTGAATTTTGGAGGATATTGAGGAGATTTTGTGGGAGTTTTGTGGAATTTTGAGGGATTTTGAGCAGACATGAAGCATTTTGAGGTATTTTCTTAGGTTTTGTGGAAATTGGTGGGGGTTTTGTGGGATGTGACTGGAATTTGCTGGGGTTTTGAGAACATTTAGGGAATTGTATGGGATTTTTCTGCAATTTTGTGGGATTTTCCTTGAATTTTGTGGGATATTGAGGAGATTTTGTGGGAATTTTGAGGGATTTTGGGGAGACATGAAGCATTTTGAGGTAGTTTCTTGGGTTTTGTGGAAATTTGTGGGGGTTTTGTGGAATGTGACTGGAATTTGGTGGGGTTTTGAGAAGCTTTCTGCAATTTTGTTGGAGTTTTTTCTGGAATTTGGTGGGATTTTGTGGAGACTTGAAGCATGTTGAGGGATTTTTCTTAGATTTTGTGGTATTTTGTGGAGATTTGGTGGGCTGTTTCTGGAATTTGCTGGGGTTTTCCGAACATTTAATGAATTGTATGGTATTTTTCTGAAATTTTGAGGGATTTTGAGGAGACTTGAAGAATTATGAGGGATTTTTCTTAGATTTTGTGATATTTTGTGGAGATTTGGTGGGATGTTTCTGGAATTTGGTCGGGTTTGGGGAAGGTTTAGAGAATTTTGTGAGATTTTTTTCCTGGAATCTTGAGGAATTTTGAGGAGACTTGAAGAACTTTGTGGGATTTTTCTCACATTTTGTGTCATTTGCTGGAGATTTGGTGGGATGTTTCTGGAATTTGATAGGGTTTTGAAAACATTTAATGAATTGTGTTGGATTTTTCTTGAAGTTTGCAGGATATTGGGGAGATTTTGTGGGAGTTTTGTGGAATTTTGAGGGATTTTGAGGGGACATGAAGGATTTTGAGGTCTTTTATTAGATTTTGTGCAAATTAGTGGGGGTTTTGTTGGATGTTTCTGGAATTTGGTAGGGTTTTGAGAACATTTAGGGAACTGTGTGGGATTTTTCTGCAATTTGTTGGGATTTTTCTTGAATTTTGTAGGATATTGAGAAGATTTTGTGGGAGTTTTGTGGAATTTTGTGGGATTTTGAGGCAGCATGAAGGATTTTGAGGTATTTTCTTAGATTTTTTGGAAATTAGCGGGGATTTGGTGGGATGTTACTGGAATTTGGTGAGGTTTTGAGAAGATTTCTGCAATTTTGTGGGACTTTTCTGCAATTCTGCGGGATTTTGTGGAGACTGGAAAAATTGAGAGGGATTTTTCTTAGCCGTTTTGGAAATTTGTGGAGATTTTGTGGGATGTTTCTGGAATTTGGTAGAGATTTCAAAACATTTAGGGAATCGTGTGGGATTTTTCTGCAATTCTGCGGGATTTTTCTTGAATTTTGGAGGATATTGAGGAGATTTTGTGGGAGTTTTGTGGAATTTTGAGGGATTTTGAGCAGACATGAAGCATTTTGAGGTATTTTCTTAGGTTTTGTGGAAATTTGTGGGGGTTTTGTGGGATGTGACTGGAATTTGCTGGGGTTTTGAGGACATTTAGGGAATTGTATGGGATTTTTCTGCAATTTTGTGGGATTTTTCTTGAATTTTGTGGGATATTGAGGAGATTTTGTGGGAATTTTGAGGGATTTTGGGGAGACATGAAGCATTTTGAGGTAGTTTCTTGGGTTTTGTGGAAATTTGTGGGGGTTTTGTGGAATGTGACTGGAATTTGGTGGGGTTTTGAGAAGCTTTCTGCAATTTTGTTGGAGTTTTTTCTGGAATTTGGTGGGATTTTGTGGAGACTTGAAGCATGTTGAGGGATTTTTCTTAGATTTTGTGGTATTTTGTGGAGATTTGGTGGGATGTTTCTGGAATTTGCTGGGGTTTTCCGAATATTTAATGAATTGTATGGTATTTTTCTGAAATTTTGAGGGATTTTGTGGAGACTTGAAGCATGTTGAGGCATTTTTCTTAGATTTTGTGGTATTTTGTGGAGACTTGGTAGGATGTTTCTGGAATTTTGTGACATTTTATTGTACAGGTGTGGAATGTTCTCATATTTTGTGGGATTTTGAAGAGACTTCAAGAATTGTGAGGGATTTTTCTTAGCTTCTTTGGAATTTTGTGGCGATTTGATGGGATGTTTCTGGAATTTGGTAGGGTTTTGGGAAGATTTAGGGAATTTTGTGAGATTTTTTCCTGGAATGTTTAGGGATTTTGTGGAGACTGGAAGAATTGTGAGGAATTTTTCTGCTATTTTGTGGAAATTTGTGGCAATTTGGTGGGATGTTTCTGGAATTTGTTAGGGTTTTGGGAAGATTTAGGGAATTTTGTGAGATTTTTTCCTGGAATGTTTAGGGATTTTGAGGAGACTGGAAGAATTGTGAGGAATTTTTCTGCTATTTTGTGGAAATTTGTGGCAATTTGGTGGGATGTTTCTGGAATTTGGTAGTGATTTCAGAACATTTAGGGAATCGTGTGGGATTTTTCTGCAATTTTGGGGGATTTTTCTTGAATTTTGTAGGATATTGAGGAGATTTTATGGGTGTTTTGTGGAATTCTGAATGATTTTGAGGAGACATGAAGAATTGTGAGGGATTTGCTTAGATCTTGTGGAAATTAGTGGGGATTTTTTGGGATGTTTCT
Organism: Poecile atricapillus; assembly: GCF_030490865.1. Classification (NCBI taxonomy): domain Eukaryota; kingdom Metazoa; phylum Chordata; class Aves; order Passeriformes; family Paridae; genus Poecile; species Poecile atricapillus. Next base: position 10,572,778 of record NC_081267.1, on the reverse strand, counting down.
GGAATATGGTAAGGTTTGGGGAAGATTTCTGCAATTTTGTGTCATTTTTCTGCAATTTTGAGGGATTTTTCTTGATTTTGTGGAATTTTTTGGAGATTTGGTGGGTTGTTTCTGGAATTTGGTCGGGTTTGGGGAAGGTTTAGAGAATTTTGTGAGATTTTTTTCCTGGAATCTTGAGGAATTTTGAGGAGACTTGAAGAACTTTGTGGGATTTTTCTTACATTTTGTGTAATTTTCTGGAGATTTGGTGGGATGTTTCTGGAATTTGATAGGGTTTTGAAAACATTTAATGAATTGTGTTGGATTTTTCTTGAATTTTGCAGGATATTGGGGAGATTTTGTGGGAGTTTTGTGGAATTTTGAGGGATTTTGAGGGGACATGAAGGATTTTGAGGTATTTTCTTAGATTTTGTGGAAATTAGTGGGGGTTTTGTTGGATGTTTCTGGAATTTGGTAGGGTTTTGAGAACATTTAGGGAATCGTGTGGCATTGTTCTGCAATTTTTGTGGATTTTTCTTGAATTTTGTTGGATATTGAGGAGATTTTGTGGGAGTTTTGTGGAATTTTGTGGGATTTTGAGGCAGCATGAAGGATTTTGAGGTATTTTCTTAGATTTTGTGGAAATTAGCGGGGATTTGGTGGGATGTTACTGGAATTTGGTGAGGTTTTGAGAAGACTTCTGCAATTTTGTGGGACTTTTCTGCAATTCTGCGGGATTTTGTGGAGACTGGAAAAATTGAGAGGGATTTTTCTGAGCTGTTTTGGAAATTTGTGGAGATTTTGTGGGATGTTTCTGGAATTTGGTAGAGATTTCAAAACATTTAGGGAATCAAGTGGGATTTTTCTGCAATTCTGCGGGATTTTTCTTGAATTTTGGAGGATATTGAGGAGATTTTGTGTGAGTTTTGTGGAATTTTGAGGGATTTTGAGCAGACATGAAGGATTTGGAGGTATTTTCTTGGGTTTTGTGGAAATTTGTGGGGGTTTTGTGGGATGTGACTGGAAGTTGTTGGGGTTTTGAAAAGCTTTCTGCAATTTCGTTGGAGATTTTCTGGAATTTTGAGGGATTTTGTGGAGACTTGAAGAATTATGAGGGTTTTTTTTTTTGTGGTATTTTGTGGAGATTTGTTGGGATGTTTCTGGAATTTGGTAGTGATTTCAAAACATTTAGGGAATCATGTGGGATTTTTCTGCAATTTTTGGGGATTTTTCTTGAATTTTGGAGGATATTGAGGAGATTCTGTGGGAGTTTTGTGGAATTTTGAGGGATTTTGAGCAGACATGAAGCATTTTGAGGTATTTTCTTAGGTTTTGTGGAAATTGGTGGGGGTTTTGTGGGATGTGACTGGAATTTGGTGGGGTTTTGAGAACATTTAGGGAATTGTATGGGATTTTTCTGCAATTTTGTGGGATTTTTCTTGAATTTTGTGGGATATTGAGGAGATTTTGTGGGAATTTTGAGGGATTTTGGGGAGACATGAAGCATTTTGAGGTAGTTTCTTGGGTTTTGTGGAAATTTGTGGGGGTTTTGTGGAATGTGACTGGAATTTGGTGGGGTTTTGAGAAGCTTTCTGCAATTTTGTTGGAGTTTTTTCTGGAATTTGGTGGGATTTTGTGGAGACTTGAAGCATGTTGAGGGATTTTTCTTAGATTTTGTGGTATTTTGTGGAGATTTGGTGGGATGTTTCTGGAATTTGCTGGGGTTTTCCGAACATTTAATGAATTGTATGGTATTTTTCTGAAATTTTGAGGGATTTTGTGGAGACTTGAAGCATGTTGAGGCATTTTTCTTAGATTTTGTGGTATTTTGTGGAGACTTGGTAGGATGTTTCTGGAATTTTGTGACATTTTATTGTACAGGTGTGGAATGTTCTCATATTTCGTGGGATTTTGAAGAGACTTCAAGAATTGTGAGGGATTTTTGTTAGCTGTTTTGGAAATTTGTGGAGATTTTGTGGGATGTTTCTGAAATTTGGTAGTGATTTCAAAACATTTAGGGAATCATGTGGGATTTTTCTGCAATTTTTTGGGATTTTTCTTGAATTTTGGAGGATATTGAGGAGATTTTGTGGGAGTTTTGTGGAATTTTGAGGGATTTTGAGCAGACATGAAGCATTTTGAGGTATTTTCTTAGGTTTTGTGGAAATTTGTGGGGGTTTTGTGGGATGTGACTGGAATTTGCTGGGGTTTTGAGAACATTTAGGGAATTGTATGGGATTTTTCTGCAATTTTGTGGGATTTTCCTTGAATTTTGTGGGATATTGAGGAGATTTTGTGGGAATTTTGAGGGATTTTGGGGAGACATGAAGCATTTTGAGGTAGTTTCTTGGGTTTTGTGGAAATTTGTGGGGGTTTTGTGGAATGTGACTGGAATTTGGTGGGGTTTTGAGAAGCTTTCTGCAATTTTGTTGGAGTTTTTTCTGGAATTTGGTGGGATTTTGTGGAGACTTGAAGCATGTTGAGGGATTTTTCTTAGATTTTGTGGTATTTTGTGGAGATTTGGTGGGCTGTTTCTGGAATTTGCTGGGGTTTTCCGAACATTTAATGAATTGTATGGTATTTTTCTGAAATTTTGAGGGATTTTGAGGAGACTTGAAGAATTATGAGGGATTTTTCTTAGATTTTGTGATATTTTGTGGAGATTTGGTGGGATGTTTCTGGAATTTGGTCGGGTTTGGGGAAGGTTTAGAGAATTTTGTGAGATTTTTTTCCTGGAATCTTGAGGAATTTTGAGGAGACTTGAAGAACTTTGTGGGATTTTTCTCACATTTTGTGTCATTTGCTGGAGATTTGGTGGGATGTTTCTGGAATTTGATAGGGTTTTGAAAACATTTAATGAATTGTGTTGGATTTTTCTTGAAGTTTGCAGGATATTGGAGAGATTTTGTGGGAGTTTTGTGGAATTTTGAGGGATTTTGAGGGGACATGAAGGATTTTGAGGTATTTTCTTAGATTTTGTGGAAATTAGTGGGGGTTTTGTTGGATGTTTCTGGAATTTGGTAGGGTTTTGAGAACATTTAGGGAATCGTGTGGCATTTTTCTGCAATTTTTGTGGATTTTTCTTGAATTTTGTAGGATATTGAGGAGATTTTGTGGGAGTTTTGTGGAATTTTGTGGGATTTTGAGGCAGCATGAAGGATTTTGAGGTATTTTCTTAGATTTTGTGGAAATTAGCAGGGATTTGGTGGGATGTTACTGGAATTTGGTGAGGTTTTGAGAAGATTTCTGCAATTTTGTGGGACTTTTCTGCAATTCTGCGGGATTTTTTGGAGACTTGAAAAATTGAGAGGGATTTTTCTTAGCTGTTTTGAAAATTTGTGGAGATTTTGTGGGATTTTTCTGGAATTTGGTAGAGATTTCAAAACATTTAGGGAATCGTGTGGGATTTTTCTGCAATTCTGCGGGATTTTTCTTGAATTTTGGAGGATATTGAGGAGATTTTGTGGGAGTTTTGTAAAATTTTGAGGGATTTTGAGCAGACATGAAGCATTTTGAGGTATTTTCTTAGGTTTTGTGGAAATTTGTGGGGGTTTTGTGGGATGTGACTGGAATTTGGTGGGGTTTTGAGAACATTTAGGGAATTGTATGGGATTTTTCTGCAATTTTGTGGGATTTTTCTTGAATTTTGTGGGCTATTGAGGAGATTTTGTGGGAATTTTGAGGGATTTTGGGGAGACATGAAGCATTTTGAGGTAGTTTCTTGGGTTTTGTGGAAATTTGTGGGGGTTTTGTGGGATGTGACTGGAATTTGGTGGGGTTTTGAGAAGCTTTCTGCAATTTTGTTGGAGTTTTTTCTGGAATTTGGTGGGATTTTGTGGAGACTTGAAGCATGTTGAGGGATTTTTCTTAGATTTTGTGGTATTTTGTAAAGATTTGGTGGGATGTTTCTGGAATTTGCTGGGGTTTTCCGAACATTTAATGAATTGTATGGTATTTTTCTGAAATTTTGAGGGATTTTGAGGAGACTTGAAGAATTATGAGGGATTTTTCTTAGATTTTGTGATATTTTGTGGAGATTTGGTGGGATGTTTCTGGAATTTGGTCGGGTTTGGGGAAGGTTTAGAGAATTTTGTGAGATTTTTTTCCTGGAATCTTGAGGAATTTTGAGGAGACTTGAAGAACTTTGTGGGATTTTTCTCACATTTTGTGTCATTTGCTGGAGATTTGGTGGGATGTTTCTGGAATTTGATAGGGTTTTGAAAACATTTAATGAATTGTGTTGGATTTTTCTTGAATTTTGCAGGATATTGGGGAGATTTTGTGGGAGTTTTGTGGAATTTTGAGGGATTTTGAGGGGACATGAAGGATTTTGAGGTCTTTTCTTAGATTTTGTGCAAATTAGTGGGGGTTTTGTTGGATGTTTCTGGAATTTGGTAGGGTTTTGAGAACATTTAGGGAACTGTGTGGGATTTTTCTGCAATTTGTTGGGATTTTTCTTGAATTTTGTAGGATATTGAGAAGATTTTGTGGGAGTTTTGTGGAATTTTGTGGGATTTTGAGGCAGCATGAAGGATTTTGAGGTATTTTCTTAGATTTTGTGGAAATTAGCGGGGATTTGGTGGGATGTTACTGGAATTTGGTGAGGTTTTGAGAAGATTTCTGCAATTTTGTGGGACTTTTCTGCAATTCTGCGGGATTTTTTGGAGACTTGAAAAATTGAGAGGGATTTTTCTTAGCTGTTTTGAAAATTTGTGGAGATTTTGTGGGATTTTTCTGGAATTTGGTAGAGATTTCAAAACATTTAGGGAATCGTGTGGGATTTTTCTGCAATTCTGCGGGATTTTTCTTGAATTTTGGAGGATATTGAGGAGATCTTGTGGGAGTTTTGTAAAATTTTGAGGGATTTTGAGCAGACATGAAGGATTTTGAGGTATTTTCTTAGGTTTTGTGGAAATTTGTGGGGGTTTTGTGGGATGTGACTGGAATTTGGTGGGGTTTTGAGAACATTTAGGGAATTGTATGGGATTTTTCTGCAATTTTGTGGGATTTTTCTTGAATTTTGTGGGATATTGAGGAGATTTTGTGGGAATTTTGAGGGATTTTGGGGAGACATGAAGCATTTTGAGGTAGTTTCTTGGGTTTTGTGGAAATTTGTGGGGGTTTTGTGGAATGTGACTGGAATTTGGTGGGGTTTTGAGAAGCTTTCTGCAATTTTGTTGGAGTTTTTTCTGGAATTTGGTGGGATTTTGTGGAGACTTGAAGCATGTTGAGGGATTTTTCTTAGATTTTGTGGTATATTGTGGAGATTTGGTGGGATGTTTCTGGAATTTGCTGGGGTTTTCCGAATATTTAATGAATTGTATGGTATTTTTCTGAAATTTTGAGGGATTTTGTGGAGACTTGAAGCATGTTGAGGCATTTTTCTTAGATTTTGTGGTATTTTGTGGAGACTTGGTAGGATGTTTCTGGAATTTTGTGACATTTTATTGTACAGGTGTGGAATGTTCTCATATTTTGTGGGATTTTGAAGAGACTTCAAGAATTGTGAGGGATTTTTCTTAGCTTCTTTGGAATTTTGTGGCGATTTGATGGGATGTTTCTGGAATTTGGTAGGGTTTTGGGAAGATTTAGGGAATTTTGTGAGATTTTTTCCTGGAATGTTTAGGGATTTTGAGGAGACTGGAAGAATTGTGAGGAATTTTTCTGCTATTTTGTGGAAATTTGTGGCAATTTGGTGGGATGTTTCTGGAATTTGGTAGTGATTTCAGAACATTTAGGGAATCGTGTGGGATTTTTCTGCAATTTTGGGGGATTTTTCTTGAATTTTGTAGGATATTGAGGAGATTTTATGGGTGTTTTGTGGAATTCTGAATGATTTTGAGGAGAGATGAAGAATTGTGAGGGATTTGCTTAGATCTTGTGGAAATTAGTGGGGATTTTTTGGGATGTTTCTGGAATATGGTAAGGTTTGGGGAAGATTTCTGCAATTTTGTGGCATTTTTCTGCAATTTTGAGGGATTTTTCTTGAATTTTGGAGGATATTGAGGAGATTTTGTGGGAGTTTTGTGGAATTTTGAGGGATTTTGAGCAGACATGAAGCATTTTGAGGTATTTTCTTAGGTTTTGTGGAAATTTGTGGGGGTTTTGTGGGATGTGACTGGAATTTGCTGGGGTTTTGAGAACATTTAGGGAATTGTATGGGATTTTTCTGCAATTTTGTGGGATTTTCCTTGAATTTTGTGGGATATTGAGGAGATTTTGTGGGAATTTTGAGGGATTTTGGGGAGACATGAAGCATTTTGAGGTAGTTTCTTGGGTTTTGTGGAAATTTGTGGGGGTTTTGTGGAATGTGACTGGAATTTGGTGGGGTTTTGAGAAGCTTTCTGCAATTTTGTTGGAGTTTTTTCTGGAATTTGGTGGGATTTTGTGGAGACTTGAAGCATGTTGAGGGATTTTTCTTAGATTTTGTGGTATTTTGTGGAGATTTGGTGGGCTGTTTCTGGAATTTGCTGGGGTTTTCCGAACATTTAATGAATTGTATGGTATTTTTCTGAAATTTTGAGGGATTTTGAGGAGACTTGAAGAATTATGAGGGATTTTTCTTAGATTTTGTGATATTTTGTGGAGATTTGGTGGGATGTTTCTGGAATTTGGTCGGGTTTGGGGAAGGTTTAGAGAATTTTGTGAGATTTTTTTCCTGGAATCTTGAGGAATTTTGAGGAGACTTGAAGAACTTTGTGGGATTTTTCTCACATTTTGTGTCATTTGCTGGAGATTTGGTGGGATGTTTCTGGAATTTGATAGGGTTTTGAAAACATTTAATGAATTGTGTTGGATTTTTCTTGAAGTTTGCAGGATATTGGGGAGATTTTGTGGGAGTTTTGTGGAATTTTGAGGGATTTTGAGGGGACATGAAGGATTTTGAGGTATTTTCTTAGATTTTGTGGAAATTAGTGGGGGTTTTGTTGGATGTTTCTGGAATTTGGTAGGGTTTTGAGAACATTTAGGGAATCGTGTGGCATTTTTCTGCAATTTTTGTGGATTTTTCTTGAATTTTGTAGGATATTGAGGAGATTTTGTGGGAGTTTTGTGGAATTTTGTGGGATTTTGAGGCAGCATGAAGGATTTTGAGGTATTTTCTTAGATTTTGTGGAAATTAGCGGGGATTTGGTGGGATGTTACTGGAATTTGGTGAGGTTTTGAGAAGATTTCTGCAATTTTGTGGGACTTTTCTGCAATTCTGCGGGATTTTTTGGAGACTTGAAAAATTGAGAGGGATTTTTCTTAGCTGTTTTGAAAATTTGTGGAGATTTTGTGGGATTTTTCTGGAATTTGGTAGAGATTTCAAAACATTTAGGGAATCGTGTGGGATTTTTCTGCAATTCTGCGGGATTTTTCTTGAATTTTGGAGGATATTGAGGAGATCTTGTGGGAGTTTTGTAAAATTTTGAGGGATTTTGAGCAGACATGAAGGATTTTGAGGTATTTTCTTAGGTTTTGTGGAAATTTGTGGGGGTTTTGTGGGATGTGACTGGAATTTGGTGGGGTTTTGAGAACATTTAGGGAATTGTATGGGATTTTTCTGCAATTTTGTGGGATTTTTCTTGAATTTTGTGGGCTATTGAGGAGATTTTGTGGGAATTTTGAAGGATTTTGGGGAGACATGAAGCATTTTGAGGTAGTTTCTTGGGTTTTGTGGAAATTTGTGGGGGTTTTGTGGGATGTGACTGGAATTTGGTGGGGTTTTGAGAAGCTTTCTGCAATTTTGTTGGAGTTTTTTCTGGAATTTGGTGGGATTTTGTGGAGACTTGAAGCATGTTGAGGGATTTTTCTTAGATTTTGTGGTATTTTGTGGAGATTTGGTGGGATGTTTCTGGAATTTGCTGGGGTTTTCCGAACATTTAATGAATTGTATGGTATTTTTCTGAAATTTTGAGGGATTTTGAGGAGACTTGAAGAATTATGAGGGATTTTTCTTAGATTTTGTGATATTTTGTGGAGATTTGGTGGGATGTTTCTGGAATTTGGTCGGGTTTGGGGAAGGTTTAGAGAATTTTGTGAGATTTTTTTCCTGGAATCTTGAGGAATTTTGAGGAGACTTGAAGAACTTTGTGGGATTTTTCTCACATTTTGTGTCATTTGCTGGAGATTTGGTGGGATGTTTCTGGAATTTGATAGGGTTTTGAAAACATTTAATGAATTGTGTTGGATTTTTCTTGAAGTTTGCAGGATATTGGGGAGATTTTGTGGGAGTTTTGTGGAATTTTGAGGGATTTTGAGGGGACATGAAGGATTTTGAGGTATTTTCTTAGATTTTGTGGAAATTAGTGGGGGTTTTGTTGGATGTTTCTGGAATTTGGTAGGGTTTTGAGAACATTTAGGGAATCGTGTGGCATTTTTCTGCAATTTTTGTGGATTTTTCTTGAATTTTGTAGGATATTGAGGAGATTTTGTGGGAGTTTTGTGGAATTTTGTGGGATTTTGAGGCAGCATGAAGGATTTTGAGGTATTTTCTTAGATTTTGTGGAAATTAGCAGGGATTTGGTGGGATGTTACTGGAATTTGGTGAGGTTTTGAGAAGATTTCTGCAATTTTGTGGGACTTTTCTGCAATTCTGCGGGATTTTTTGGAGACTTGAAAAATTGAGAGGGATTTTTCTTAGCTGTTTTGAAAATTTGTGGAGATTTTGTGGGATTTTTCTGGAATTTGGTAGAGATTTCAAAACATTTAGGGAATCGTGTGGGATTTTTCTGCAATTCTGCGGGATTTTTCTTGAATTTTGGAGGATATTGAGGAGATCTTGTGGGAGTTTTGTAAAATTTTGAGGGATTTTGAGCAGACATGAAGGATTTTGAGGTATTTTCTTAGGTTTTGTGGAAATTTGTGGGGGTTTTGTGGGATGTGACTGGAATTTGGTGGGGTTTTGAGAACATTTAGGGAATTGTATGGGATTTTTCTGCAATTTTGTGGGATTTTTCTTGAATTTTGTGGGCTATTGAGGAGATTTTGTGGGAATTTTGAGGGATTTTGGGGAGACATGAAGCATTTTGAGGTAGTTTCTTGGGTTTTGTGGAAATTTGTGGGGGTTTTGTGGGATGTGACTGGAATTTGGTGGGGTTTTGAGAAGCTTTCTGCAATTTTGTTGGAGTTTTTTCTGGAATTTGGTGGGATTTTGTGGAGACTTGAAGCATGTTGAGGGATTTTTCTTAGATTTTGTGGTATTTTGTGGAGATTTGGTGGGATGTTTCTGGAATTTGCTGGGGTTTTCCGAACATTTAATGAATTGTATGGTATTTTTCTGAAATTTTGAGGGATTTTGAGGAGACTTGAAGAATTATGAGGGATTTTTCTTAGATTTTGTGATATTTTGTGGAGATTTGGTGGGATGTTTCTGGAATTTGGTCGGGTTTGGGGAAGGTTTAGAGAATTTTGTGAGATTTTTTTCCTGGAATCTTGAGGAATTTTGAGGAGACTTGAAGAACTTTGTGGGATTTTTCTCACATTTTGTGTCATTTGCTGGAGATTTGGTGGGATGTTTCTGGAATTTGATAGGGTTTTGAAAACATTTAATGAATTGTGTTGGATTTTTCTTGAATTTTGCAGGATATTGGGGAGATTTTGTGGGAGTTTTGTGGAATTTTGAGGGATTTTGAGGGGACATGAAGGATTTTGAGGTCTTTTCTTAGATTTTGTGCAAATTAGTGGGGGTTTTGTTGGATGTTTCTGGAATTTGGTAGGGTTTTGAGAACATTTAGGGAACTGTGTGGGATTTTTCTGCAATTTGTTGGGATTTTTCTTGAATTTTGTAGGATATTGAGAAGATTTTGTGGGAGTTTTGTGGAATTTTGTGGGATTTTGAGGCAGCATGAAGGATTTTGAGGTATTTTCTTAGATTTTGTGGAAATTAGCGGGGATTTGGTGGGATGTTACTGGAATTTGGTGAGGTTTTGAGAAGATTTCTGCAATTTTGTGGGACTTTTCTGCAATTCTGCGGGATTTTTTGGAGACTTGAAAAATTGAGAGGGATTTTTCTTAGCTGTTTTGAAAATTTGTGGAGATTTTGTGGGATTTTTCTGGAATTTGGTAGAGATTTCAAAACATTTAGGGAATCGTGTGGGATTTTTCTGCAATTCTGCGGGATTTTTCTTGAATTTTGGAGGATATTGAGGAGATTTTGTGGGAGTTTTGTAAAATTTTGAGGGATTTTGAGCAGACATGAAGCATTTTGAGGTATTTTCTTAGGTTTTGTGGAAATTTGTGGGGGTTTTGTGGGATGTGACTGGAATTTGGTGGGGTTTTGAGAACATTTAGGGAATTGTATGGGATTTTTCTGCAATTTTGTGGGATTTTTCTTGAATTTTGTGGGCTATTGAGGAGATTTTGTGGGAATTTTGAGGGATTTTGGGGAGACATGAAGCATTTTGAGGTAGTTTCTTGGGTTTTGTGGAAATTTGTGGGGGTTTTGTGGGATGTGACTGGAATTTGGTGGGGTTTTGAGAAGCTTTCTGCAATTTTGTTGGAGTTTTTTCTGGAATTTGGTGGGATTTTGTGGAGACTTGAAGCATGTTGAGGGATTTTTCTTAGATTTTGTGGTATTTTGTAAAGATTTGGTGGGATGTTTCTGGAATTTGCTGGGGTTTTCCGAACATTTAATGAATTGTATGGTATTTTTCTGAAATTTTGAGGGATTTTGAGGAGACTTGAAGAATTATGAGGGATTTTTCTTAGATTTTGTGATATTTTGTGGAGATTTGGTGGGATGTTTCTGGAATTTGGTCGGGTTTGGGGAAGGTTTAGAGAATTTTGTGAGATTTTTTTCCTGGAATCTTGAGGAATTTTGAGGAGACTTGAAGAACTTTGTGGGATTTTTCTCACATTTTGTGTCATTTGCTGGAGATTTGGTGGGATGTTTCTGGAATTTGATAGGGTTTTGAAAACATTTTAATGAATTGTGTTGGATTTTTCTTGAATTTTGCAGGATATTGGGGAGATTTTGTGGGAGTTTTGTGGAATTTTGAGGGATTTTGAGGGGACATGAAGGATTTTGAGGTCTTTTCTTAGATTTTGTGCAAATTAGTGGGGGTTTTGTTGGATGTTTCTGGAATTTGGTAGGGTTTTGAGAACATTTAGGGAACTGTGTGGGATTTTTCTGCAATTTGTTGGGATTTTTCTTGAATTTTGTAGGATATTGAGAAGATTTTGTGGGAGTTTTGTGGAATTTTGTGGGATTTTGAGGCAGCATGAAGGATTTTGAGGTATTTTCTTAGATTTTGTGGAAATTAGCGGGGATTTGGTGGGATGTTACTGGAATTTGGTGAGGTTTTGAGAAGATTTCTGCAATTTTGTGGGACTTTTCTGCAATTCTGCGGGATTTTTTGGAGACTTGAAAAATTGAGAGGGATTTTTCTTAGCTGTTTTGAAAATTTGTGGAGATTTTGTGGGATTTTTCTGGAATTTGGTAGAGATTTCAAAACATTTAGGGAATCGTGTGGGATTTTTCTGCAATTCTGCGGGATTTTTCTTGAATTTTGGAGGATATTGAGGAGATCTTGTGGGAGTTTTGTAAAATTTTGAGGGATTTTGAGCAGACATGAAGGATTTTGAGGTATTTTCTTAGGTTTTGTGGAAATTTGTGGGGGTTTTGTGGGATGTGACTGGAATTTGGTGGGGTTTTGAGAACATTTAGGGAATTGTATGGGATTTTTCTGCAATTTTGTGGGATTTTTCTTGAATTTTGTGGGATATTGAGGAGATTTTGTGGGAATTTTGAGGGATTTTGGGGAGACATGAAGCATTTTGAGGTAGTTTCTTGGGTTTTGTGGAAATTTGTGGGGGTTTTGTGGAATGTGACTGGAATTTGGTGGGGTTTTGAGAAGCTTTCTGCAATTTTGTTGGAGTTTTTTCTGGAATTTTGTGGGATTTTGTGGATACTTGAAGCATGTTGAGGGATTTTTCTTAGATTTTGTGGTATTTTGTGGAGATTTGGTGGGATGTTTCTGGAATTTTGTTACATTTCATTGTACAGGTGTGGAATGTTCTCATATTTTGTGGGATTTTGACGAGACTTCAAGAATTGTGAGGGATTTTTCTTAGCTTCTTTGGAATTTTGTGGAGATTTTGTGGGATGTTTCTGGAATTTGGTAGTGATTTCAAAACATTTAGGGAATCGTGTGGGATTTTTCTGCAATTCTGCGGGATTTTTCTTGAATTTTGGAGGATATTGAGGAGATTTTGTGGGAGTTTTGTGGAATTTTACGGGATTTTGAGCAGACATGAAGCATTTTGAGGTATTTTCTTAGATTTTGTGGAAATTTGTGGGGGTTTTGTGGGATGTGACTGGAATTTGTTGGGGTTTTGAGAACATTTAGGGAATTGTATGGGATTTTTCTGCAATTTTGTGGGATTTTTCTTGAATTTTGTGGGATATTGAGGAGATTTTGTGGGAATTTTGAGGGATTTTGGGGAGACATGAAGCATTTTGAGGTAGTTTCTTGGGTTCTGTGGAAATTTGTGGGGGTTTTGTGGAATGTGACTGGAATTTGGTGGGGTTTTGAGAAGCTTTCTGCAATTTTGTTGGAGTTTTTTCTGGAATTTGGTGGGATTTTGTGGAGACTTGAAGCATGTTGAGGGATTTTTCTTAGATTTTGTGGTATTTTGTGGAGATTTGGTGGGATGTTTCTGGAATTTGCTGGGGTTTTCCGAACATTTAATGAATTGTATGGTATTTTTCTGAAATTTTGAGGGATTTTGTGGAGACTTGAAGGATGTTGAGGGATTTTTCTTAGATTTTGTGGTATTTTGTGGAGATTTGGTGGGATGTTTCTGGAATTTGGTAGGGTTTTGGGAAGATTTAGGGAATTTTTTGAGATTTTTTTCCTGGATGTTGAGGGATTTTGAGGAGACTTGAAGAATTGTGAGGGATTTTTCTGATATTTTGTGGAAATTTGTGGCAATTTTGTGGGATGTTTCTGGAATTTGGTAGTGATTTCAGAACATTTAGGGAATCGTGTGGGATTTTTCTGCAATTTTTGGGGATTTTTCTTGGATTTTATAGGATATTGGGGAGATTTTGTGGGTGTTTTGTGGAATTTTGAGGGAATTTGAGGAGACATGTATAGTTTTGAGGTATTTTCTTAGATTTTGTGGAAATTTGTGGGGATTTTCTGGGATGTTTCTGGATTTTGGTAAGGTTTTGAGAAGATTTAGGGATTTTTGTGGGTTTTTTGTTGAATTTTGTGGATTTTTTCTGGAACTTTGTAGGATTTTGAGAGCATTTGGAGCATTTTTTATGAAGAGTTTGTTGAAAAAAACAGGAAAATAAAAGGAGTGAATCTGCTGAAATTTCGGTAAACAAAAGTGAAAAGCAAAACCATCCAAAGGGACCTGAACTCCGCGCTAAATCCGCATGGTTTGGCCTAACATCAGCCAAATGGGGTTAAAATCATCCCAAGGTGTCCAAAATGCAACCAAAAGGGCATAAAAATGCCCAAAGTGGTGTAAAACCCACTCCAAATGGCCTAAAATCACCTTTGAATCTCCCAAATGGTGCAAGATCCACCCTGAAAGTCGCTGGTTTTGCCTCAAATCACCCAAAGGGCCCCAACATCCCCCAACCTAGCCTGAAACGGCCAAAAGGGACCTGAAATCACCCGAAAAGGGCTCGGTTGGAGCGGCACCGGGACTGGGAGCGAGACCAAGATCGAGACTGAGACCGAGACTGAGACCGAGAGCGGGCCTGAGACTGGGACTGAATCCGGCACCGGCACTGAGACCGGCACCGCTCCGGGACCGGGACTGAGACCGGGACCGGGACTGAGACCGGGACCGGCACCGCTCTGGGATTGAGATCGACACCGGGACCGGAATCGGCTCCGGGAGTGCCCCGGGACTGCTCCGAGACTGAGACCGAGGCCAGCACAGGGACTGGGATCAACACCAGGAGCGCTCCGAGACCGAGACTGAGACCAGAACTGGGATTAGCACTGGGATCACTCCTGGAGCAGCACTGGGATCACTCCAGGACCAGCACTGGGGTCAGTACCAGGATCGCTCCTGGAGCAGCACTGGGGTCAGTACTGGGATCACTCCTGGAGCAGCACTGGGATCAGCACCGGGATCACTCCTGGACCAGCACTGGGATCAGCACCGGGATCACTCCTGGAGCAGCACTGACATTGGGACAGGAACTGCTCCGACGCCAAGACTGAGACCAGGACTGAAACCAGCACTGGCACCGGCACTGAAACTGGCACCGCTCTGGGACTGAGACTGAGACCGGGACTGAGAGTGAGATGGAGACAAAGACTGGGACTGGGAGCGCTCTGGGACTGACACTGGAACCACCACAGCTTCGGGACAGAGATCGACAGCGGGCCCGGAATCAGCTCTGGGATCGCTCCGGGACCACCGCGTTCAGTCCAGGCAGTTTTGGCCATGCCCCCGGGCTAGACTGGGAAGGGCTGGGAGGGACTGGGAGAGAACTGGGAGGGAACTGGGAGGGAGCCCTGGGCAGGGCAGGACCACCTCGGTTCGCATTGTTCTGGTGCAGCCATCCCAGTCCATGTGGCCCCGGTCCATGTGATCCCAATCTCTGGTGCTGATCCATACGGTCCCGGTCTGTGCAATCCCAGTCTGTGCAATCCCAGCCCATGGATCCCAGTCTGTGTGGTCCTGCATGGCACACACTCCAAGAGTCTGGAATTCCAGTTCCCAGCAAGGAAAAACTGTTCCTGCCCTTGAAGGCAAAGCTCTTGAGAAGGGGCCGAGAGCCAAGTGCAGCAAGATCTTACAGTGACATTTCCCTGCCAGCCCCCAGAACTTCACCCATGCTTGTTGTAGCTCCTGGACTGGGAATTAAATCAGGGGAGGGTCTCTGGTGGGAGCTGCCCTGGGTGCAGGGAGACGCTGATGTCAGCGTTCAGGAACACACATAATCACAGATTGATTATATGCAGGTGCTTGATTGAAGCACATAGGAACTAGGGGTATCAGCAACCCAAATCTAGCTCCATCGTCTTTGTCCAAAGTGCACATATTTCTACAATTTCAGCTGTAGCAGTAATCACTGTAACAACCTTATCAACATTGCTTCATTAATATTGCTTGATTAGCTTTATCAATATTGCTTCATGAGACTTAGCTCACCCTTGTACGAACATGTACGAATCTTATCTCTGGGTGGGTATTCTGGAATTCCCAAGTACCAGTTCCCGTTACCATAAACATTTCAGCTTGCTAGACCATCCCCAATACCAGACATTCTTGCAGCCTACTTCTTTATGGTTTTAAGAAACATTTTCAGAAACATTTAACCCCATAGTGACAAGGCTTTCACTGCTGTGGTGTCACAGAGAATGAACACTGAGGCTGTCACTGCTGTGGTGTCACAGACAGTGGAACACTGGGGCTGTCACTGCTGTGGTGTCACAGAGAGGGGAGCACTGGGGCTGTCACTGCTGTCGTGTTTGATAGATTGACATTTAAATGAAAAAGATAAACAGCTAAAGAAGTTGAGGTTGCTGGAGTCTGATGGGATTTTTTTCTCCTGGCCGATAACTGGTCATTTTCGAGAACTGACAGTAGTTTTGACCATTGAAAAGTGATATCAACCTGTGAACATCACCCTTTAAAACTTAAGCCCGGGAATTTATCTTTTTCTTTGGTTCCTGGATTTTGAAGAGGTAACAGGGCTCTGGTTCATCCTCCTCTCCCCCAGGCCAGACAAGGGTACAGGGGGAGCTGGGCTGGCTGGAGTTCTGCAGTTCCTGGTGGGGGATGGAGACTGTGAAGTGACAGGAGCCCCTTCCCAGAGGGAAGTACTCCCATCTGTCCTACTGGTCTGGCCTTAATGTAAATCTTTGAGTTGATCAAAGGGTCATTGCTAAACAAAACCTTGGTTTTGCCTGCTGACATTGCTGGACAGGCGGTGTCCCAGGAGATGCTCTTGATGGTTGCCTCTTTTCCTGGGCATGGCACTGGAGGAGGTCCAGGCCCAGGTGATGCCACTGAAGGAAATGTGCCCTCATCCCAGGGATGCTCAACACAGACTCCCCCAGCCCCTCAGTGCCCTGCCGCTGGTCACAGCAGCCCCTGCCTGGCTCCTGCCTGCCCACACCATGGTCAGCCCTGCCTGCTCCTGGACATGGAGCTCAGCCAGGGCTGGTGCTGTGTGGGCTTTGCTGGTGGTACCAGCCAGACACTGGGGTGAGAGCTCCATCTCTTTATTGGAACAGAAGAGCTGTGCTGGGCCCTGCCCTGGCAGGAGGGACCCACCTTCAGTCCAGGCCACAGAGCAGGGCGGGTCCCTTCAGGGACACAGGGCCTTGCTTTGGGTGGTGGCAGCATCTGCACAGCAGCAAGCTGGTAATGCAGCTGTGACAGGGACATCACGTATGGGCATGGAGATGTGAAATGTGTGGTGCAGGTGTCCCTGAAGGAGGTGTTTGGCTGGACTTGTGAAGCTGGAGTGGGGAACCTGTTGAGAGAGGAGATGGCTGAGGCCCCAGCTGCAGCTGGCACACAGGGACCCTCCTGCACACTGGGAGATTCTCACTGTGCTCAAAGTTTCCCTCTGAAGACTAAGAGGTGAATGTGGATGGGCTTAGCAGCTGATCTGCAGGCCAAAGAATTGAGTTAGCAAAAGAGGAAATTGAGAAAATACAAGTTTATCCATAGCAAGGAAGAAATCAAGGCTGTTAGCATGGAAACCAATAAAAAAGGACATAAGGGGTATTTGCAGTTATGTAATACGTGCCTTAGAGGCAGCACACGTGCCTTAATAATATCTTGTAAACTCTTGACAATTTATTGTTGATGTTAATTGCTTTGTACCAATAAAATACATTAAGCCATTGGTTTGCCCAATGAATATAATGAGCTGTTTTGATGTAAGTAATGACTTAAGATCATGCTTTGTTAAGGGAATAAATGTTGACAATACTTTGTAATGAAGAAGAAGAAGCCATTGTAGTCTCTGCACAAGTGTGTGTTGTGTGTCCGTCTCAAGTGACAGGTGAGAAATTCAAAAACGCCTTTGAAAAATCCTAAACTACTATGGAAATTGAGAAGAAACATTTGTGGACTACTTTGTAAAAAAAAAAAATTCTAAATATTTCTAAAAACTTTTTACTTCTAAAAATAAAAAACAAAGATAACATGGTGCTCCATGCCTGGCTGCTGCTGGCAGAGCAAGAACCTCATAATGCAGCTTTGGTGGGGACAGCAGACACTGACTTGGAGATTCATGAAGACAGGTGTAGTTCTCCCTGATTGAAGCCTTTGGCCCATCTTCTGAAGCTGCAGAGGTGCTCCTGTGGAGAGAGGAGGCGGCTGTAACCCCCAGCTGCCGCTGGCACACAGGGACCCTCCTGCACAGCAGGGCCCAGAGCTGCCAAGGCTCCCCAGCACGGCTGGAGCTGCTGGCACAGCTTGGCCCAGCTGGACAGCTGCCCCTCAAGGCCCTGGAGAGCAGGGGATGGCTCTGGGCAGGGTCCCTGCTGTCTGCTTTTCAAGGGCAATCTTATCACCACTCTTTCTCCTGCCCACCTTGCTTTGCCTCTGCCTGCTGCTCCTGGGACTGCTCCTGGCAATGATCAATAATCACTGCTTATTCTGTCAGGAAAGGGACATTGAGAAGTTGTCTCCAGCATGCACCATGATCTTCACAATGTGATTGACCAGGACTGCACGTCAATCCATATCTCAATGCCAGTCTGGACAGGAGCACAGATCAGAAGCGTTTTCATGGTGTGCTGGGTTCCCCATCCTGTTTAGGGAACGAGGCCCTGCAAGGAGGTCCTCAGTGGCAGAGAAGCCACTGCCTGAGATGTAACCCCGGGTGCCTCCTGTGGCTCAGGGAGCAGCTGTGGCTGTAAATGTGTGTTTGTCTGCAGCACAGAGCCAGGGCTTAGCGAGGCCCTTGTTGTGCCTCGGGCACTGCTCGGCAGCCCCATCGGACCCCGGCCCTCAGCCCTTCCCTGTTGGGGACTGACCTGGCCCGGCCCAGCCATGGGGCAGGGCCCGACAAGGGCGCGGTGGGTCCAGAGGCCCGGCCTGGCCCCGGTCCCCAAGGGATGGGCTCTGTCTGCCTGCACAGCCCACAGGCAAGGCCCGAGGCTCTGCAGGAAGCTTCCTGCCAGCTTTGCACAACCTCCACCGAGAGTGTCCCTTTGCTGTGCTGAGAAGACTAACAAACCCCTCTAGTTTAACCCCACTGCACACCTCATGAGGGATCTCTGCAAATCTTAGGAGAGACCATATTCATTTGTGCCTCATGAGGGATCTCTGCAAACCTTGGCAGGGACCCCAAAAATATCCCTTGTTCCTCACAGGGAATTTGTGCACACCTTTTGAGAGACCCCAAAATAATCTCATGTGCCTCACAAAAGAATCCGGGCCCCGGCCCACTTTAGGAAGGACTCAGCTCCTCTCCAGGCCTTGATGGCAACCACTAAACCACCACCTAAATCACGAGGAACTCAAGCCCCCTGCCAGTCTTACAGGGTTCTCCAGTCACCTGTAGCCATAGAAGTGACCCCAAATCCCCTAAGAATTTCAAGAGGAAACCTCAGCCACATGCACCACTTACAGAAGATCCAAACCCGTGCCTGTCTTACTGGAAAACACAACACCCTGCCCGTGCCTCACAATGGACCCCAATCATCTGGCAGCCTTACAGGGGTCCCCCATCACCTGCATGCCATAGAAAAGCCAGGTGTGCCATTAACTCTAGCCAGCAGCGTGTTCCATGACAGAAACCTCTCCAGTGCCTTTCTGGGAATTGGGAACACGTGTTGTGGTGCCAGCTGCATCTGTGGGAGTCATGGGCAGCGTGAGTCTGTGTTGTGCTCCACTGCTGAGCTGGCAGCACGGTGGATATGGCCAGGATATTCCTTTTCCCACAGGTCTGGAGCCTGCAGGTACCTTGCCGCCCCTTGGCACAGGCTGTGCTGCCCAACAAACCCAGAAAGCCGAGAGGAGAGCCTGAGGGCAGCAGGAAGAAGCCCCTGCTCTAGAACTGAGGGAGTTCTTCCAGAAGCCAAGATGGTGAATTGAAGAGATTTCCAGGGTGCTCAAGGTTTTTCTCTGAAGACTAAGCAGTGAGCTTGTCGGAAATCCCAGAAAAAATCTGGAAAAATATTTTATGTAATTTTTCTTTTATTAGGTCCAAATCTCCAGTGGGAAAAGAGCCTCCCCAGTATGCTGGGTGTCTTGGGGTGTCTTAGTTCTTCCTTGCGTAAACATTACCAATTAAACGAAATTTCATATTTTATTGAAGAAATGGAAAAAATGTTTCAGAATTCTAAAACTACTTTGAAAAACATAATCTCTAAACATAGTCTTTAAAAAAAGAGAAGAAACATTTGGGGACTTCTTTCTACCAAAAAAGCCCCAAAAAACATATTTCTAATAATTTCTAATTTCTAAAAATGAAAAAATAAGAAAACTTGGTGCCCCATGCCTGGCTGCTGCCTGTCCAGCCAAGGCTGTGGCCAGCCAAGCAGCTGTGCCAGTGCTGGTGGTACCAGCCAGACCCCAGAGCAGAAGCCCAAAGGTTTTGTTCAAGCCCTTCCCTGGCAGCAGGGGCCCACATTTGGGCCTGACCAGGCACCAGGGCCAGAACCTTCAGGGACAGAGGGTCCTGTTCTGGGTGGTGGCGGCACAGCAATAAGCTGATAATACAGCTGTGGTGGGGACAACGGACACTGGCTTGGAGATGGAGGAAGACAGGTGTAGTTCTCCCTGATTGAAGCCTTTGGCCAGTCTTCTGAAGCTGCAGAGGTGCTCCTGTAGAGAGAGGAGGTGGCTGAGGCCCCCAGCTGCCGCTGGCACACAGGGACCCTCCTGCACAGCAGGGCCCAGAGCTGTCAAGGCTCCCCAGCACGGCTGGAGCTGCTGGCACAGCTTGGCCCAGCTGGACAGCTGCCCCTCAAGGCCCTGGAGAGCAGGGGATGGCTCTGGACAGGGTCCCTGGCCAGGAGCAGGCCCCAGAGCACCTCTGCCTTTCAAGGGCAATCTCTTCCCCACTCTTTCTTCTTCCCACCTCGCTTTGCCTCTGCCCGCTGCTCCTGGGGCTGCTCTTGGCCAGGCAGCCTCAGTGGCAGCCAGCACTGGCTGCAGCCCCAGTGGGCTCCCCAGGACAAGGCCCAGCAATTAAGAGGCCAATGAAAGGCCTGGGCAGCAGCAGAACTCTCAGCAGAGTTATTTGGGCAACCAAGGACAACCCACAAGTCCACAGCAGCCTCACTGGGAGTGTTTCCTGTCTACAATAGACTTTCAAAAGAAGCTGTTTGAGGGAAAGATGAACGAAATACTCACTGTTTTGTCTTCCAGACATACCAGATTCCAACACAGCATAAAATGAAATAAAGCACCGAAAAAAGAAGGCCTGCCATTAATTCTTGCCAACAGTGTGTTATTCCTTGACAGAAATCTCTTCCAATGCCGTTCTGGGAATCAGGACCGTGTGTGGTGCCGGCTGCATCTGCAGGAGCAATGGCAGCGTGAGCACGTACTGCACTCTGCTGCTGAGCTGGCAGCATGGTGGGTACCTCCAGGATATTCCCTGTTTCCCCCAGAGCTGGGGCCTGCAGGCACCTTGCCAGCCCTTGGCACAGGCTGTGCCACCCAACAAAATCCAGAAATCTGAGAGGAGAACTCGGGGACAGTGCAGCTGCTTGGGCAGTGGCTCCTTCCAGGGACAGGGGCCAAACCCATCCCTGAGCAGCCATTGCCACCCCTGACCCTCCCTGCTCCGTGACAGCTCCCCCAGCCCAAGGGGACAGAGCCAGGTCCTGTCAGGGGCCAGTGCAGCCCCTGCCCAGTTGGAAGCCAGGGCTGGCTGTGGCCCTGGGCTCGTGGCAGGGCTCCTGCTCGGGGCTGCTGCTGTGCCTTGGGCCTCTGGATGCTCAGAGCCAGCTCTGGGAGCAGCTGCAGTGGGATGGACATTGGTGCACGAGTCCCATTTCCCAGGGGCTGGGAATGAGCTCCAGAGGCCTGGAAGCCAAGGCGCCTCCAGCTTTGGCTGCTGCCGGGCCGTGCAAGGAGAGGCCCTGTGGGAAGAGCTGCTGGCACACAGCCCCACTGAGAGCTGAGCCCAGCACAGCAATTACCTCCTGTGCCTGGGCCTGTGCCTGCAATTGCCTCCCTTCCTTCAGGAAATGCCGCCTTCCATAGAGCCTCTCTGTCCATCCCTTGAGAAAGGAAGAGGCACAGCTGGATCAGATGGAACCATTACATAGCAGGGAAGTGGCCTCTTCAGGAGGCAGTGCTTGTCAAAGACATGGAAGAGGATCAGGAAAAGGCCCAGGCTCTCTCTTGTCCAAACCACCACCTCTCCTGATCTGCTCAGAGACCAGGAAGTTACAGAGGATCTCAAGGTGTGCATGGCCCATGCTGCAGTTTGGGCAGCCTGCCTGCTGATGCCAAATGCCTTCCTGCAGAGGCTGGGGAGAAACTGCATCCAGGCCAGGCTGGGAAACAGCCCTGCAGGGCTTGAAAGCAGCAGCAGGGCAGCGAGGCTGCCACAGATCCCTTTCCATGATGCCAGGCATGGCGTGTCCAGAGAAAGCCACCGGCTGCTGCATCTCAGGAAAGGCTGAGGGAAATGCACCCACCATGCTCTTTGAGCAGTTTCTTCTCTATTTCTTTCAGGATATGGTGTGACCCCAGTGATTCTTTCTGTCCTGTGGCTTTGTTCTTCCCTCTTGGAAAACCTTAACAAAAAATAGTTGCATTTTCCAGGAATGGGTCCCAGAAAAGCAATGCTCAGCCTGTGGATACGGCAGGGACACACCACTCACCCCTGCGATGGGAGCCGGGCTTGCGGGCAGTAATCAGTAAAGGAGCTGGTAAAGTCCTCCCTGCAGACACACCTGTAACTCAACAGCCACAGAAGCTTCTGTCATCTGGGTCCTACCAGGTTGTCAATGATTATTCCTTGATGGAACACTGAAAACATACCTGCAGGAGGCTCCAAGGGCTTCAAAACTTTATGCAGCCAATCTAATGGAGAAGCCATCCCAGGAAACTCATCTGGAAGGGAGCACAGATGAGAACCTTTTTCAGGGTGTGCTGGGATCCCCTTCTGCCTTAGGGAACTGGGCACTGCAAGGGGGTTGGGTAAGACCATGGGAGCCAGATGTCAGTGGACATGGAAAAAGCTGTAGAGGGGCCTGGGGAGCTCTGGGCTGGCTCTGGACATTCTCAACACTCTTTCCATGCCCTGTGCAACATCCCTGAAGGGTGGGCACTCTCCAGCAGCAGAGATGCCAGCTCAAGCCTCAGCAGGGCTCAGGCCCAGAGGCACAGCAATTACCTCCTGGGACTGTGCCTGGCATGGCCTCCCTTCCTGCAGCAGAGGCTGCCCATGAGCCACTGCTTCCTCCAGGAAACGCTGCCTTCAGCACAGGCTCTCCATCCACTTCTGCAGAAAGGGACAGCTGGATCAGATGGCAGCATTCCCCACTGGGCAAGGTGGCATCTTCAGGAGGCAATGCTTGTCAAAGACTTGGTTAAGGACCAGGATATCATATAAAACTTTTGGGGTTGGCCAGAATCCTCCTTTCTCCAAACAGCTGCCATTTTTGATCTACACAGAGACTGGGGAATCCTACAAGATCTCAGTGTGGGCATGGCCTGTGCTGCAGTTTGGGCTCCCTGTCAGCTGATGTCAAATGTCTTCCTGCAGAGGCTGGGGAGAAGCTGCAGCAGGCCAGGCTGGGAAACAGCCCTGCAGGGCATGAAAGCAGCAGCAGGGCAGCGAGGCTGCTGTGCATCCCTTCCCGCTGTGTTGGGCACTGCATGTCCAGAGGTGCAGAGAAAGCCTCCGGCTGCTGAGTCTCAGGAGAAGGCTAAGGGACATGAACCCACCTTGTCCTCTCTGCAGAATTTTCTTCAGCATTTGTCTCATGGGTTTGGATGGCTCATGGGGTTTCATAACTCCTGTAGCTTTGGTATTTCCTCTTGGAGGACCTTAGAGCAAAATAATTCCATTTCACAGGAATGGATCCCAGAAAAGCAATGCTCAGCCTGTGGGGTCAGGAGGGACACACCACTCACCCCTGCGATGGGAGCCGGGCTTGTGTGCAGTAACCAACCCAGGAGCTGGGAGAGTCCTCTCTGCAGACACACCTGTAACTCAACAGCCACAGAAGCTTCTCTCATCTCTGCTGATCTGCACAGGCAGCACTGAGCCACAGCAGTGGTAAGGGGATCACGCAGAGCGAGGGCACACACGTGCACAGCTCTGTCCTGGCACCTGCAGTGATGCCGCCCTGGCCGAGCCTTGGGCTCTGAGCTGGCAGCTCTCCCAGGGGGAAAGGCCTTCACCTACCCTCACCATCTTCCAGAGCCTCAGTCCTGGGTGTGGGTTGGGAAGCCAGATCACTTTCAGCAAGAGGCTTGGCTGCAAGGAAAGGCAGGACAGATCAGCTCCCGTGGCACTGTAGGAGATCCTCAGGCTCCCTGGGGCTGGCAAAGGAGCCACACAAGGCACAGCCCTGGGACACAGCCCTGGGCCCGGCCTCTTCCCTCTCTGCTCTTCTCCATGGCTGCACAGAGCACATGGAAGGAGACACTGGCATTGCACACAGGAAGAAGATTGACAGCTAAATGCTCCTTCCTCCCACTGGCAGTGACCTGTGGGATCTCTCAGGGCTCCAGAAGGGAGCAGGGCAAAGGTTTCCAGAACCCATCAAGCCTGAGATTATGTTAAGAGATATGGCACATGAGTGAGCTCTTACCACCTTGTCATTGCCTGTTCTGTCAGTAAAGGGAATAGAAGAACTTGCCTCCAGCATTCTCCAAGATATTCAAAGTATCATTGAGTAGCACTTCCAAATAATTGAGGTTGTGTTCCAAATCTAGAAGGGAGCACAGATCAGAACGGTTTCCATGGTGTGCTGAGATCCCTTTCTACCTTAGGGAACGGGGCAGTGCAAGGGAGTCGCGCTAAGGCTGTGGGTGCCAGATGTCAATGGACATGGCCACAGCTGCAGAGGGGCCTGAGGGCTCTGGGCTGGCTCCTGGTCACTCTCCACCCTCTTTGCAGGCCCTGTGCAGCATCCCTGGGAGAGGTGGCTGGAGCAGCCCAGGCCTCACTGGGGCCCTCTCTCTGCCACAGCTGAAAGAATTGTAAAAGCAATGGGGAAGAGCTACAGCAGGCAGTGCCACAACTGTCCCTCAGGCCCTCCCTCCCTCCTGCCCACGTTCTGCTGGGACAGCTCTCCCATCCCATAGGGACAGAGCCAGGCTCTTTCAGGATACAGTGGAGCCTTGCCCTCCCACTCTGCCTATTCTCCAGCATGGGTGCTCTTTTGCAGCTGCTGCCAGGATTTGGGACCTGTCTCCCATGGAGGGACCCCAGCAGGACTGCTCAGTAGCCGAGTGCCCTGAGCCTGCTGGGGATAATTCCACTGAACTGTGCCAGTCTTGTCCGGGCTGTGCCTGCACTGCCAAGCAGCAGAGATGGCAGCTCAAGCCTCAGCAGGGCTCAGGCCCAGAGGCACAGCAATTACCTCCTGGGACTGTGACTGTGCCTGGCATGGCCTCCCTTCCTGCAGCAGAGGCTGCCCATGAGACACTGCTTCCTCCGGGAAATGCTGCCATCAGCACAGCCCTTTGGTCCTTCTCTGAAAAAAAATAAATTGTACACCTGAATCAGATGGAATTTTCCCCATTGGGGAGGTGGCATCTTCAGGAGGCAATGCTTATCAAAGGAAATCATATAAACTTTTGGGATTGGCCAGGGCCCTCCTTTCTCCAAACAAACACCATTTCTGGTCCACCCTGAGACTGGGAAAGTGCAGAAGATCTCAGGATGGGCATGGCCTGTGCTGCAGTTTGGGCTCCCTGTCAGCTGATGCAAAATGCCTTCCTGTAGAGGCTGGGGAGAAGCTGCAGCCAGGCCAGGCTGGGAAACAGCCCTGCAGGGCATGAAAGCAGCAGCAGGACAGCGAGGCTGCCATGGATCCCTTCCTGCTGTGTTGGGCACTGCATGTCCAGAAGTGCAGAGAAAGTCTCCAGCTGCTGAGTCTCAGGAGAAGGCTGAGGGACATGGACCCACTTTGTGCTCCCTGCAGCATTTCCTTCAGCATTTTTCTCATGGGTTTGGATGGCTCATGGGGTTTCATAACTCCTGTAGCTTTTTTCCTCCTCCTCAGAGGACCATGAGAGCAAGTAGATCCATTTCCCAGGAATGGACCCCAGAAAACCAGTCCTCAGTCTGTGGGGTCAGCAGGGACACACCACTCACCCCTGTGATGGGAGCTGGGCTTGTGTGCAGTAACCAACCCAGGAGCTGGGAGAGTCCTCCCTGCAGACACACCTGTAACTCAACAGCCACAGAAGCTTCTCTCATCACTGCCAGCTGGACAACTTTAAGGTTCTGAGCTGGCAGCTTTCCCATGGGGAAAGGCCTTGACCTACCCTCACCATCTCCCAAGGACTGAGTCCTGGACATGGGTTGGGAAGCTGGATCGCCTTCATCAATAGGTTCAGCTGCAAGGAAAGGCAGGACAGAACAGGTCCTGGACAGTGCTCATGATTCTCTTTCAGGCTGGAGTGACAGTGAGTGCACCTGGCTGATTGCTGCCCTCCAAGGCACTCCCTCATCTCTGCCTTCCACCCAGGAGCAGGGGCAGGGAGACCACCTGCCATCAGTTGCCCCACACCAGGATAGAAGAAGCTTCTTGAATGGCAGTCAGGGGAGAAAGGACACCCTGGAACTGCCATCAGCTCTGAACTGAGTCCCAGGCAGGGCCAGGGCTTGGCAGCGGCAGCTCAGGCTCCCTGGGGCTGGCAAAGGAGCCACACAAGGCACAGTCCCAGGGCACAGCCCTGGGCCCGGCCCCTTCCCTCTCTGCTCTTCTCCATGGCTGCACAGAGCACACAGAAGGTGACACTGGCATTGCACATGGGAAGAAGATTGACAGCTAAATGCTCCTTCCTCCCACTGACAGCAGTGTCATGCACTCACTCAGGGCTCCAGAAGAGAGCAGGGCAACTTTTCCAGAATCCGTCAAGCCTGAGATTATGTTAAGAGATATGGCACTCGAGGAAGCTCTTGCCACACTGACACCCATTATTCTCTCAGGAAAGGCACATTGAGAACTTGCCTCCAGCATTCTCCAAGCGTTTCAAGCCTTTATCCAAGAGGGCATCCAGATAATGCAAGTTACGATCCCAATCTAGAAGGGAGCACAGATCAGGACCATTACCAGGGTAAGCTGGGATCGCCTTCTGTTTTAGGGAACTGGGAACTGCAAGGGGTTTGGGTAAGGCTGTGGGAGCCAGATGTCAATGGACATGGCCAAAGCTGCAGAGAGGCCTGGAGAGCACTGGGCTGGCTCTGGTCACTCTCCATCCTCTTTGCAGGCCCTGTGCAACATCTCTGGAGGGGCAGTGGGACCATCCCTGGGCCCCTGGGGCCTCTCTCCCTCCCACAGAGGAAACCCCCCTAAAGCCCTGGGGAAAACCATCCCCAACGCTTCCCAGGGAGAAGGGAGCACTGCCCGAAGAAAGGGAAGCCAGGCCGCCAGGTCACCTGCTCGCCCTGCTCGCCACGGAGCAGCCTGGGCAGCCCTGTCAGGCAGGGCCACTGCCAGGAGGAGCAGGAGGAGGAGGCGCAGAGCAAAGGCCATGGTGCCTTGCCCACTGCCAGTCCTGCAGCTCTTGCTGCCACCACTGTCCTGACACCGCTGTCCCAATGTCAGCACCGCTGCTGCCGCCGCCGCTGCTGCCACAACAGTCGTGGTCAAGGACTGACTGCTCGGTCCTTGTGGTGCTGTGCAACCACGGGGCTCTGGGACCTCTGTGACCTCAGAGCCTGCTGTCACCTCAGCCTGCTGTCACCCCACAGGCTGCTGTGACCTCATGGCCTTGGCTGTACCCCCTGAGTGTACTCCCATCTGTACTCCAATCTGTACTGGACTGATTGTAAATTTTTGACTTCATCAAAGGGTCATTGATAAACAAAACTTTGGTTTTTGCCTGCTGACATTGCTGGCCAGGCAGTGTCCCAGGAGATGCTCTTGATGGTTGCCTCTTTTCCTGGGCATGGCACTGGAGGAGGTTCAGGCCCAGGTGATGCCACTGAAGGAAATGTGCCCTCATCCCAGGGATGCTCAACACAGACTCCCCCAGCCCCTCAGTGCCCTGCTGCTGGTCACAGCAGCCCCTGCCTGGCTCCTGCCTGCCCACACCATGGTCAGCCCTGCCTGCTCCTGGACATGGAGCTCAGCCAGGGCTGGTGCTGTGTGGGCTTTGCTGGTGGTACCAGCCAGACACTGGGGTGAGAGCTCCATCTCTTTATTGGAACAGAAGAGCTGTGCTGGGCCCTGCCCTGGCAGGAGGGACCCACCTTCAGTCCAGGCCACAGAGCAGGGCGGGTCCCTTCAGGGACACAGGGCCTTGCTTTGGGTGGTGGCAGCATCTGCACAGCAGCAAGCTGGTAATGCAGCTGTGACAGGGACATCACGTATGGGCATGGAGATGTGAAATGTGTGGTACAGGTGTCCCTGAGGGAGGTGTTTGGCCTTTCCTGTGAAGCTGCAGAGGGGAACCTGTTGAGAGAGGAGATGGCTGAGGCCCCAGCTGCAGCTGGCACACAGGGACCCTCTTGCACACTGGGAGATTCTCACTGTGCTCAAAGTTTCCCTCTGAAGACTAAGAGGTGAATGTGGATGGGCTTAGCAACTGGGCTGCAGGCCAAACAATTGAGTTAGCAAAAGAAGAAATTGAGAAAATACAAATTTATCCATAGCAAGGAGGAAAGCAAGGCCATTAGCATGGAAACCAATAAAAAGGGATATAAAGGGGTATTTGCAGTTATGTAATAAATGGAATTTGTTCCTGCTAACTAAATTGTAACTGTTATTAAAGTTGTTATAATTAGAAACAATCATGAATCAGTGTTACAAAGCAGATGTACCCCTTTGCAGATGTTACATGTCAAAATTAAGGTACAGGATGTAGTTTAGAAGATAAATGGTGTCTCAAGACCAAAATGGCCTTGAGATGGACCAAAATTAGAACAAATTTAGGCATTGGGCCTAAAGATTAGTAAACATAAGGCTAATTAGTAGACTAACATAACACAAGGATTAGTACACACACACAAACCTGTAAGGTTATCCAAAGGACAATGAAGAAGGGGAGAAGCCTTTGCCAAAAGACCACCAAAAGAAGACTGAAGACCCCCTAACAACAAGTGAGGCAAGCGCCGTGAAGAAAAGTGACATAAAGTCAGAAAAATTTGAAATAGGAGGAAACTTACAGGAAATATTAAAGAATATGTAAAAGCATACAGTATATAAGTTTAGCTTGAAGTGCTTTGTTTTGAATGTGAGGCAGGGTGGGAAGCCTTTGTACCCTGGTCGGTTTTGCTTATGCTTTAATCATATTTAATTTCTAGCAGATTATATATATAAATTTTAAATTTCATTAAAATGTATTATTTTACTGAACTGTATTCTTTTATACCACATTACTCTTCAGTTTAGTAAATTGTATTCATTTTTAATTAAACTGCCATTAACCAAAGGGACCTAGTTGTCAAATTTCTAATTTCATTTATAACAATATTTTAACAAGGAAGGCTGGTACAACAACATTGGTATTTACCAAACATGACACAACATGAGGTATATTAACAAAGAAGGCCCCTTACGGTGACAACATTCTACTGTTCAAACTGTAAAACATCTTTGTGTACTGATCAGGAGGTCACGATTTCCTCTTTACAATCCTGATGCTGAATGTCTCCTGAGGAGGTCTGGTCACAGAGAAGAATGAGCCCCTTGTGGGCTGCCCCTGTTTGGACAACCTGCTCCTCACCCCGAGCCTCAGCATGTCTGACATCGCCCACCTAGGACTGACATCCCAAAGCATTGAAAACATTTCTCTTTATATTTTTTCTTTATAATTAAAATCTAATTAATTAATTAAAAAAAAAAAAATTCTACAATTATTCTGTATTTTTATAACCTAAGTTTTATATTTATATAAAAGAATTGATCCATTTTTAGCAACTAAAAACATTATCGGTCCTTGGTTCAAAGTACCACAATTCCCTTCATTAATTAATTGGTCACTTTTTCTCCCTCTTTATGATAATTACACATATTTTTAGTCCTTTGATCATCAATTTTTAATAATTTTCTCAGACAGGGTAAATGGGACCACCTTGGGGACCATGGAGATTTTCTGGGGAACATTTGGGGCAGTTTTGGGTCTGGGGAGGGAATTTAGAAAGAACTTGGGGGTCTGGAGAACACTTGGGAAAGCCGGGAGGGCACTTGGAGGGGCACTTAGGGATTCTGTGGGACAATTCGGGGTCCGGGGGAGCACTTGGGGGTCCAGGGGGGCACTTGGAGGTCAGGGAGGGGAATCTGGGGGCCCTTCGGGGTCCGGGCGGGCACTTGGGGGGCTGTAACAGGGAATCTGTGGGCCGCGGGGGATGATGGGAGTTGTAGGCGCCGGTATAATACGGTTTAATGGGGCCGCGGAGCATCACGGGAGTTGTAGGCGCAGCTCCAATGGGTTCCGGTGAGGCGCGGGGCATGACGGGAGATGCAGTCCCGGCTGGAATAGCGCTCTATGGGCGCCGCGGAGCATGATGGGAGCTGTAGTCCCGGAAGTGGCTCAGAAAGCGCGTTTGGAGGTGCGGGGAAGCGCTTGGAGAAAACTTTTGCGTCCGAGCCGTGCTGCAGGTGCTGGGGGCGAATGTATACGGCTCGGGAGCACTTGGGGGGAACCTGGGGAGCTGTAACCGGGCTCTTTAGGGCGGGGGACACGGCAGGAGGTTTGGGCGCGGAACTGTGTTGTGGGATGATGGGAGATGAATTCCCAGCAGTGGCTGGAAGGGGAATCTGTGGGGTCGGGAGAATTCAGGGATCCAGGGACGCTTTGGGGGCTCCCGAACGGGCAATGAGGGGGCACTCGGGGATCCTGGAGGGTTTGGGGGAGACTTATGGGACATATGGGGGGCGATACCGGGGTTCTGGGGAGCGCAGGGCATATTCCCAGTTCCTCACAACCTGGTTTCAGTTGCCCCCTGGAGGCTCCTGCTCACTGCCAGTATCATCCCAGTATGATCCCAGTCTGATGTCAGTACACAGCCAGTGCAGTCTCAGCCACTGCCAGGATGATCCCAGTACAAACCAGTCCCTGCCAGTGCTGCCACTCCTGGGATCCCCCAGCCCTCTCTGTGTTCCCCCCTCCCGCATCTCCCCAGAGGAGCCCCAAGGGCTGGCAGTCCCCAGGCAGGGTCCCCAGCCAGCCCCAGGTTGGATCTGCAGCCCCCAATTTTCCCAGTTTCCCTCTCCTTTTCCCTGGGCCGGGTTCCCCCCGTCCCCAGCGGGTGGGAGCAGCGGAGAGCCCCGCGCTGCCCATCCCGACCTGTCCCGGCTCCATCCCCGCTCCTGCCGTGGGCTGTGAGGGGTTCGGGAACGGGGCACCGAGGGTGTCACTGTTCCTGGGGGAGGAGGAGGAGGGATGGAAGAGGAGGGATGAAGAAGGAGAGTGAGAAGGAATGGAAGTAGGAGAAGAAGCTGGTGTTAGGGAGGAGGAAGAGGAGGAGCCAGAGGAAGAAGAAGAGGAGGGACAAAGGAGGATCATGGAAAGGAGGAGGAAACACGAGGTCGAGCACTCCTGAATTCACAGCCCCTCACCTATGGGATCCCACCCGTGGGATCATCACCCCCCATCCCAGCAATGACCAGGGAGGGGGAGCATGACCCAGATATCCTGGGGGGGTACCTGGGTTGGGTTTTTCTGGGGGAATGTTTGGAGAATGAAGAACTCCAAAGCTGAGCAGAAAATGCCCCTTGGGGGGACATTGGGGGGTCCTGGTGGTGGCTGCTGTCAGAGGCAGCCTGGAGGAGCAGAGCCCTGTGTCCCCCCAGACCCCAAAGTGGGGAGCCCAGAAAGGGGGAGCGCCACAAATCACGGGACCCTCAACAGCCTGGTGAGGGGCAGGGGGGACTCCTTGGACCTTCTGCACCCCAAAGCAGAGAATCACGGGACAAGGGACCATAGGAATCCAAAAAGCCCCATCATCCCTAAATGAGGAGATGGAAACGGGGGGAACTTTTTGGATTTCTGGCACTCCCAGCAACCTGGGGTGGGCAGGGAGCAAGCCGACAGGGGGCCCCCAGTGCAAGCATGACCCCCAGCAGCTGGGACAGGGGGGAATCCCTGAACTGCAAAGGGGAGAGAACAGAGATGGGGAACTCCCGGGAGGCATTTTCAGGGCTGAATTTTGGTGTTTGGGAGGTTTTTATGGGCCCCAGATGCCCGGTAACTTCTAGAGATGAACTTGGTCAGGAGGAACACCCTAACCCAATGTGCTCATGCATTGCATATTTCCGCAAACAAGGATTTCTCATTCCCAAACCTTGGCCAGATGGAGAAGGAGGCTGCAAGGAAGAGGAAGATGCCCCAGGACACCCAGGCAGGTGAGGAGGAAGTCAGTGCCCCTTTCCCCCTCTCTCCTGCTCCATCTCCCAGCCCAGCCTGGCCCCCGGCTGCAGGACCACCCCGCTGCCGACGCCGTCCTGCCGGGGATGCACTGGGGGGATCTCCTTCCCCTTCCCTCTGGCACGGAGGCAAATCCCATCCTCTCCTTGTCCTTCCTCCCCCAGACAAGGAGCTGAGGATGGAGACCAGGGAGGACAAATCCCTGCAGCAGAACCTCGTGGAAGAGGCTGTTTTGAGCAGCTCCACAGTGCAGGAATACAACGGGGAGGAGAATCCCCAGAGATCCCGCAGGAGGAGGGGCTCCAAACCCATCCCAGGGTGCTCTGAGGAGGAAAGACCCACCCTGTGCCGGGAAGGCAGCCAGAGATCCAGCCGGGGCTCTGAGCTGGTGGTCCATGAGCAGGTTCAGGATGGGGAGAAGCCCTACAAGTGCTTGGAGTGTGGGAAGAGCTTCAGCAAGAGCAACAGCCTGATCTGCCACCAGATGATCCACACTGGGGAATGGCCCTACGAGTGTGGGGAATGTGGGAAGGGCTTCAGATGGAGCTCCGAACTCATCCGTCACCAGCGCATCCACACTGGGGAGAGGCCCTACGAGTGTCCCGAGTGTGGGAAGAGGTTTCAGACCAGCTCCAGTCTCCTGCGGCACCAGTGCATTCACACGGATGAGAGGCCCTTCCACTGCCCCGACTGTGGGGAGGGCTTCAAGCAAAACTCCCACCTCATCAGTCACCAGCGCATCCACACTGGGGAGAGGCCCTACAAGTGTGGGGAATGTGGGAAGAACTTCAGCCAGAG
This sequence comes from Poecile atricapillus, assembly GCF_030490865.1. Classification (NCBI taxonomy): domain Eukaryota; kingdom Metazoa; phylum Chordata; class Aves; order Passeriformes; family Paridae; genus Poecile; species Poecile atricapillus. Next base: position 10,540,564 of record NC_081267.1, on the reverse strand, counting down.
CTTTAGCCTGATCTGCCACCAGAGGACCCACACCGGGGAATGTCCCTATGAGTGTGAGGAATGTGGGATGACCTTCAGTCAGAGGTCCCAACTCACCATCCACCAGCGCATCCACACTGGGGAGAGGCCCTACGAGTGTCCTGAGTGTGGGAAGAGGTTTCGCAGTAGCTCCAATCTCCTCCTGCACCAGCGGATTCACACGGATGAGAGGCCCTTCCGCTGTCCTGACTGTGGGGAGGGCTTCAAGCACAACTTCACCCTCATCACCCACCGGCGCATCCACACTGGGGAGAGGCCCTACGAGTGTCCCCAGTGTGGGAAGAGCTTCACCTGGAAATCTAGCTTGACCCAACACCAACGGAGGCACCGGTAAGGGAAGCCCTACAAGTTCCCCAAGTTCAGGAAGAGCTTTGTGCACTGCTCCATCTTCATCCTGCCTTGGAGGACCAAGGTTAGGAAGAGACCTGGTGATCCATGTTCCCTGTGGTCCATGCTGGGAACACACCTGTACCTTTTCCTGCCCATGGCAATGTCATGATGTGAGATCAAAGAATGTGAGAGTCTGACCATGTCCTTGTCATTATATTCAATCTCATATCAGGTCATTGCCAGGGGCAGGAAAAGGACTCCCTCTCTCTCACCAGAGGAGAAGGGTGTCCTTTCCAGGCAGGAGGAAATACTTGGCCAGGAAGAAACAGTCAGTGGTGGTTTAGTTTTCCCTGTAAATAGTTCTTCTTACCTATTTTGTTACCAAAATTATTTCTGTTCCTGTTTGTTCCTTATCCCGTTGCTGTTATCAATAAATTGTACTTAGCCCAGCCCAGGATCTTTGCCTTTTCTGTTTTCCATGGGAGGTGGGAGGGAAGTGAGCGGCAGCATGGTTTCAGCAGGCGCAGGAAATTGAGGAATCCCATTCCTGAAGCCCAGCCCATGGAAACTGAGCATCCCAGCTGGTGCCAGGCCTGGTTCCCATGGCAGCAACCTTGGGAGCGGGTCCCTGGCTGGGGCTGTGGGAACCTCTTCCCTCTGGTGCCCACGGACAGGAGTGGAGGGAGCAGCTGGAGCTGAGGCAGGCAGGTTTAGGCTGGATGTGAGGAAAAGGTTTTTCCCGTGAGGCTGCTGGGGCACTGAACAGGCTCCCCAGGGAAGGCTCCCAGCTCCAGGGCTGGCTGAGCTCCAGCAGCGTTTGGCCAGCGCTGCCAGGCCCAGGCTGGGATTGTTGGGGTGTCCTGTGCAGGGCCAGCAGTTGGACTGGAGGATCCCCATGGGTCCCTCCCAACTCAGCCAATTCTGTGGCTCTGGGATCCCATGAGCCTGGGGATGGGACTGCAAATGGTTGCCATGGCAACGGGCTCTGGCTCCAGGCCTGAGACAGGCACAGACAAGGGCTCCACAGAGACCTCCCAGGGGTTTCTGGGGATGCTGAAGAGCCGTGTAGTCAGACACAGTCACAGCAATTCCACGGTGACATCCCAGAGGATCTTGGGCTGCAAAGGCATCGCTCTGTCACAAGCACCCAGGGACCCCATGGTGACATCCCAGGAGTCCCCAGGCTGCCAAAGAGCCGGGATGTCACAGACACTCCCAGGGCTTCCTGTCATGGGCAGAGTGGGATCTTCAGGCAAAAGCTTTATTTCTTTATTGGAGAAACTCCTGTTGAGTCATGAGGTGGAGAAATGACACCAAACAGCCACCATGGATCCTCAAACTGCTCTAGGTCACCTAGACTTTTAAATTCCTTCTAAGAGGGGAGACTGGGAGCAGCTGGATTCAATCCCAGCCCGAGTTTGTCAGAGGTTTATGTGTAAATATTGGACATGTAGAATTGAACCGTAATGCAATTTGTCCCACATGATTAACAATGGAATATCAGATATATTTATATAAATACCACTGTGACTGATTCTGAAGATGATTTATTTACACCACAGAGTAAATAAAGAAAAAGAGTTATTTACTCAACAGTAAAGGAGCTATAACAATTATTAGACTATAGTGCTCTAGGAAGCAATTTTGAAGCAAACAGGGCCTTGCTGGAGTTGTTTGAGCCCATTCCAGGTACAGCCTCCTGCTCCAACAGGAACTGCCTTTCCTGTGCCATGGCCAGGGCAGATCCCGCTGCAGGAAAAGCCCCAGGCCAGCCCCAACCCAGGGAAGGGCTCGGGCACAAGTGCAGAGTGCCGTGCTGGGAGCTGTGCCAGGGACAGCCTGAGGCACCAAAGGCACCTTGGCAGCAGCAGCTGCTTCCAGGCCATGGCCAGAAGGCTCCCTTGGCACCCCGGCCTGGTGGCCAGCACTGCAGAGCTGCTGCTTCAGGGCTCATTTCTGGCTGGGCTCTGAAAAGCCACTGCTGCTCCAGGAGCCTGACTGGGAAGCAATTGGCCCCAGCACCTTGGGGACAAGATAATAATGAAACAACTCTTCATGGCAGCAGAGACAAGGCAGGGGCAGAGGAAAGGGGAGAGCCAGGCCCTGGGGACAAGGCTGCAATGGTGATGGCTGTGAGGTCAGTGCCACTGCAGCAGCCTGGCTGGCCCTCAGCAGATATTCTGGCCAGGAGCACTGTGAGGGCACCCAGCACATGAGAGAACCCACACAACAGGAATTCCATCCTTGGGGATGGGAGGGGCTTTCACTGTGTCAGGTTGCACAGAGATCCTGCTCTTGGAGCATTCTTGGGATGGGGCATCGACTTGTCTGGAAAAGCAGTTGCAGTTTTGTGCCACTCTCATAAAATATCTGATTAAAATTTTTCCTCCTTCTAAAAAATATAAATTAACTCTTGATCACTTTAAAGATATTCATCCCTGTCACTGCAAGATTTGGGAGGAAATAACTTTGACCAGTGCTTCCATTTTCACACACCATGGAGAGGACCCAAAAATCTCCCAGGATGGGGTTTGGAGGCCTCATCACATAAGCAGCAGGTAGAGGCTGAGGGCTCTGGGCTGTGCAGCTGAAAGGTCCTGCCAGAGGCAACTTGTGCAGCCCTTTGGCCATGGCTGCTGGCCCTGGGCCTGAGGCCAGCAGGGGACAAGTGACCCTGGCAGCCCTGGGGCCTCATTGCCTCCTTGTCCCTGCTCAGCAGCCTGGCAGGGGCCGCCCCATGGTGCTGTCCTTGGCATTGCACATCCCCACATGCCAGTGCCCCGGGAAGAGCCCTGAGCAATGAGGGAGGGACAGCATCTGCCTTGCCAGGGGCTGGGGCTCAGCCCTTGGCCCTTGGCATTCCTGAAACACATCCAGCTTTGCTCAGCACCACAGACACCTTTCCCTTGCTTGTCCCCAGCTGCCATCAGGGCCTCCAGTCTTCTGCTCTACCTGGAACCCGGGGACGCTTTCTCACTCGTGTCTCTCATTTCAACTACAAGAAACTTCAGTGTTTCCATCTGACTTGGAGCTCTTGAGAAGTTTCTGGAGCACACTCTGAGGGACTGAGTTGTTGGGGAAGGTGAAACAGGGAAACCTTATGAATGTGATGGTTTAACAAAAGATTCTGGAAATATGAAGGCTAGAATCAAAGTAGAAATGAAAGCCTGCTTTGAGTCATAGGATACTGAGTACTGGTTAACCAAAGAACAATAGCTTAGCCAGCTAGAGGAGAATCCCTGTTGATAAAACAATGTCCTTCTGCTGATAAAGAATGCAAAGGTCAAGAAGCAAGGAAAGAACTTGTAAGGTTTTGTAGAATCTAAAATGCAACACTGTATGTTAATAGAGGGAAGCGCATAGGCTGAATGTAAATTCTTTAGTGGGTGTGTCTCATGGTGATTGGTTACTAAGAATTAGAATATTCACGACAGAAAAAGATATATTGGATTGTAACAAGAACTTCGCTCTCTTTTCGCTCTCTTTACTCTTTACTCTGACCTCTTAACTCTTCTCTTGGACCCCTTACCCTTTCCCTCTTACCCCTCTCCCCCTCTCCCCCACTCCTAACTCTCAGCCCCCTCTCCCTGCTCCTACCCCTCTCGTCCTCCCTGCTCTCTCCCTCTGCTTTTTCCCTCTTTCCCTCTGCTCTCTTACTCCCTCCCTCCCTCATCCAACCTCACGTCCCCTGCTCAACCTGTTCTCTCTCCCCTCCCCCGGACCACGTGGACGCCGAGGCTGGTGGCGGACACGGGTCTCCCCTCCTTTTACCCTTATAATAAATTGCTTATACTTGAACAGCTTGACCCTGGAGAAGTCTCTCACCGCGAGCGAGAATTTATATACTCCAATACCTGGCGCCCATCGTCTGAGACCCGTCCCACGCCTTCTCCATCGGTGAGACACTTCTCCATCATTGGTAACTAAAAAGACTGGTTTTTCACCCTTTAAGGCCGTCTGGAGTGCAGTTTATGCGGCTGATCACCGTAACACTGTAACTCTTTTTCCCCTGTTCCGCGGCATCCTCGGGCACGGGCCGGCTGTTGCTTAGCAGCGTCAGCTCCGGAGCTTTAGAGGTATCCGCCGCGTGGTTTTTTTGGGGTGCAGGTTGCCGGGCGACCTCGGCACCCCTGGTTTCCGCAGGGCCCTGTGGCACTGAGAAGGGTGGCAAAGCCACACCTCTTCTGTGCTACACGGGACTCCCCCCCCTGCGTGGTTTATTCGGGGTGCAGGTTGCCAGGCGACCTCGGCACCCCTGGTTTCCGCAGGGCCCTGTGGCACTGAGAAGGGTGGCAAAGCCACGCCTCTTCTGTGCTACACGGGACTCCCCCCCTGCGTGGTTTTTTCGGGGTGCAGGTTGCCAGGCGACCTCGGCATCCCTGGTTTCCGCAGGATCCTGTGACACGAGAGAGGGTGGCAAAGCCACATCTCTTCTGTGCTACACGGGACTCCCCCCCCTGCGTGGTTTATTCGGGGTGAAGGTTGCCAAGCAGCGTCTGAACCCCTGGTTTCCGTGGAGCCCCCGTGGAGCTCAGGGGGGCGTTGCAAGGCGACGTCTCACCTGGGCTAGGCGGGGAAAGCCTCTACGTGGTCGAGCGAGGGGTAAACGCTGCCACAGCATCTGCACCCCGATCTCTCTAAAAGTTTTTCCGCTGCAGTGTCCAAACCGTAGTTTTTAGACGACTCTGCAGCGTGGTTATGTGCGAGTATTACTAAGTGACACCAGAGAACGGACAGGAGGTGCCTGGCCAGCACCCATCCCCGAGCTCTGAGAGACGAGCCAACATCATTTAGATAAGAGGTGAGTCACAAACCAGTCTATCATGGGTCAAAGCTATTCTACCCCAGAAAAAAAGCTGTATAAGCAACTAAAATTCTCACTGAAAACCAGCCAGAGTAAATTGCCTAAACAAGAACTAAAAACCCTCCTAACCTGGACTCTAGTTAATTTCCCAAACGCAAAACACTCAGAATTTTTTACTAGAGATTTCTGGGACACAGTTGGTAATAAGCTTTTTAATAACATTTCCCGCCGAGATATGGCGGCCGCAAAGTTGGTCCCAGCCTGTAGGGCACTCGTAGAAATGTGTGCCGCGAATACACAACGCGCGACGAGCCCCCCGGACCCCGCAACCCCCGTGTCTCCTACCCCTCCCCCCGACCACGCGGCCCCCGTACCCTCGGTCCCCGCCGCCCCCCTTCCCTTCCTGCCCGCTCAGACCGGTGTGTCCCCTCCCCCCGACCATGTGGCCCCCGTACCCTCGGTCCCCGCCGTCCCCCCTCCCTTCCTGCCCGCTCAGACCGCTGTGCCCCCTCCCCCCGACCACACGGCCCCCGCTCCCCCTACCCCAGTCCCGGCATGCTCCATTCCCACCCCTCCCCCCACCTTCCCCGTCCCACCGCCCCGCTTTTGCCCCCCTCCTGCCGTCCCAGCTTCCTCCGATGTTGCGGTCCCGCCCCGTTCCACCGTCCCCGCGGCTATGGGCCCCGCTGCCGCTGCGGCTCCGCCGACCCCCGGCGGCGCGGTCCCCGCGGTCCCGCCTTCCCCCGCCGACACCGTGGTTCCCGGCTCCGCCACCCCACCCACCCTCGGCATCGCGGTTCCCGCAGCTCAGCTCCCCTACACCCCCTCCGTGCCGCCCGCGCCGCCTTGGTGCCCCACAGGCTCCGCTTTCCCGGCGCCCGTGGTGCCGCCGGCCCCGCCGCCGCCGCCGTGCAGCGACACCGATCTGTGCGGTGCGGCGCGGGCCGATCCGAAATGCCCGCTGCCGTACACCACTCCCCCATGCTGCCCTGCGGCGCTGACGCCATCCACGCATGCGCAGACACAATTTCTGTCGCCGGCGCTCCTGCTGCCGCCGTCCCCGGGTCCCCCGTGCCGTCCCCCCCTGCCAGCCTCTCAAACCGCGGGGGGGGAGAGTAAGGACGGGAACGGGACCCCGGCTCTACAGCTGCTGACACCCGCGTCGCCTCTGCCACCGCCCAGCCCAGCCACTGTCCAGTCCCCGCCATGCGTCTTCACGTCCCCGCGTCCACCACCGAAGCCGCCCGACACCGGCACACGGCCCCCGCCTGTCTCTGCCCAGCTGCTAACACCGGTGTAATAAATTATGGTTGTATTAAAAATTCGGAGTGTATAAGAAAGATATGTTTTGTAGAAACAAAACAAAATATAAAGCATGGAAAAGCCTCCCCCCCAAGTGGGATGAGGCTTTTTGCCGAGGAGTTGCTGATTGCCAGCAACGCCCAAGATAACTAACCAAAACCGGCCCATCAACCCAAACAAACACACAGGACACGGATCATCAGGAAAACAATGACACTAGCTCGGGAAATTATCTACCTCCGGATCCAAGCAACGCCCTGCGGATTCCAGTGGGTAGAGAAACCGATCAATAGAAAAAAAAAGACAAGTTCCAAAAGAAAGGCTTCACCAGACTCAAACATTTCTGTGTTGAAAAAGCAATCAGGGGAAACAAAGGAGGAAACCCGGCCGAGATACTCATCGGCACCAACCCGGATTCCACCACCCTGTCATGAAAAACTTAACATTGCAACACACAGAGTCTCCTTTGCATGTGAGGAGATCCTGGCCGGACACGAAATAATGTCATCATTCTATGTCAGGAAATCCATTCACTGGACAATCAAGGACACTTGGTGAATGGAACTTGCCTGGAATTTTGGCCTGAGGACTTAAAAATCCTATAAAACCCCAATCCTGAGGATGCTCAGACGTGGATTTGGGAAACCTATACCTCCGGTGTAGACCCCTGTCCACCCAGCGCTGCGCTGTTCTTTTTATTGTGGGTTTTTATCGCTGTTTCTGTTTATTATTGTTTATTAATAAATTTCTCTTTGATTTTATCCCAAAATTGCCTTTGCATTTATAACAGATTGGTGCCGTGACTCGGATCGGAAAAACTGTGGGAGAACCTCGCTATCCAGGGGGGTACCCCCGCTGATTTCAGCGGCCTGGGAAGCCGAGAACCTCCGCAGTTCACTCCGACACCCGAACCAAATTTAGGCTGAGGTAAAAACCACAATAAAAGAGAAATACGGATCCAGGAAGAGCTCGGGAAGAGAAGCCGCGGCTTGGTAGCTCATAAAAAGTCAGTTGTGCACGAAGACATCCTCGCAGGAAAATTGCTGTAAGTACTGCGAGGTTGAGCGGGGTGATTGGACAAGCATGTGTGAGACGTGATCTGATCACGGAGCGAGTGCGGACTCCAAAGCCGCGGTTCCATCCTCCCGCGAGGGAATTGGCCGGCTACGGAGGAAGCGAATCGGTGTGAAGGGTCTCTATACGCGTTTGTAAAACCTGGGGCCAAAGGGGTGCTCTGGGGGACCGATCAAAAAGGGCTGGAAGAGGAAGAGGATGTCCAGTAGAGCTCGGGAAAGAGTAAACTCTTCTAGCAATCAGGACCCAGGAGAGGTCCGGAGGAGAGATCAAAGCGCTAAGAAAAACCCCGGAACAGCAATCCGAGAAGGTGAGTATTAGTAGACTTTTTTTGACTCTCAAACTACAAACACAACGCAGAATACTAGGTAAGACTTTTGGTTTTTTTCTTCACCATGGGACAGAAAAAGAGTAAAATGCAAAAGCCAGTAGACACGAAAAACCCTTCCATAGAAACGAAGGAATTGTTAGACATCCCACCAGAAAGTCCTTTGGGTTGGTTGTTAAAAGAGTGGGAAAATTGCCCTGAAAGGAAAAAGAAGTCCAAGGCAAAAATGATCTACTATTGTGCCGAGGTTTGGGGTGGACAGGAACTGAGGCCCCATCTCACTTGGCCAATATTAGGAACATTTGAAAAGTGGACGTGCAATGAGTTACTCTCGTATGTAGAGAGCAAGGTTTCCTCGGACTCCGAGGAACCGGAATATGCCCGACTCTGGCTAAAGGCCAGAGTAGGACTATTTCCGATGAAACTAAAAAGTGAAACAAAACCAGAAACCTGGGAGCCCCTTGATCATTTACCTCCTCCATACCACGGGCCGGCAGGGTCTCCCGTGGTGGATCAAGTGGTGCCATCAGCTCCCACGGGCTCGCCGGCACAACCAGGTGAAGCACACACATCGCGAACAGGGGAACCGGCGCCAGCAGTGGTTCCGGTGGCCCCTCCCCTGGCTCCTCCTGTGGGAACCGCAACCGCCGCGGTTTCCCAAGAAACCATGGTAGCGCAAAGTAGGGGATCTCCGTATCCCCCATTGCCCGTCCCGCTGCCCCAGCCAGATTCCCCGACTTTGGCAAGGGGAATCCTTCATAATAACCTAGTGGCGACTGATTGTTCATCAGCAATAAAGGAACAAAATCTTAAAAACCCCTATTCCCCTCCCGCAAGCAGGACTCGGTTTAAGTCTAGACAGATGAGTGGAGGATGGGAAGAGAATGAGAGTAGGCACAGAATGTTCCCTCTCAGGGAAGTGCCTACTGCTCCAGGAGTGATTGGATTTGTGAATGTACCCCTAAATTCAGGGGATGTGCGAGCATTTAAGAAAGAGATGGGAAGATTGTTGGATGATCCGTTTGGAGTAGCAGAGAGATTGGATGAATTTTTAGGCAGTAGTATTTATACATATGAGGATCTCATGGCAATCTTGAGATCTCTGTTTAGTCAAGAGGAAAGAGACATGATTAAACAGGCTGGTATCAGGGACTGGGAGCGGCGAAACCCTCAGGGAACGCCGGGCAACCAAAAGTGGCCGAGCGTAAGCCCGAGTTGGAGCGCCCAAACAGAGGATGGCAGAAGGAGCATGAATGATTTAAGGAATATGATTGTGCAAGGAATAAGGGAAGCGGTTCCCCGAGGCCAAAATATTAGTAAGGTGTTTGGGGAATGTCAGGGGAAGGAGGAATCCCCCACCGAGTGGTTGGAGAGATTGCGGCGAAGTCTGCAGATCTATTCTGGGACAGACCCTAGTTCTCCGGTGGGAGAAGTGTTACTTAAAACGCAATTCGTGGCGAAATCATGGGAGGATATTAGAAAGAAATTAGAAAAGATTGAAGGGTGGCAGGAGAAAGGTCTCCAAGAGCTTCTGAGGGAAGCTCAAAAGATTTACATGAGGAGAGAAGACGAGAAACAGAAACTTCAGGCCAAAATACTAGTGGCCGCAGTAAAAGAAGCTCAGAAACAAGAACAGACGCACGGCAAGTTTAAAACAGCGCCGAAAAAGCCGCAGGAGCCACAGAAGAATGGCTCCGCCCCGCGGAAAGATCCCCCAGAATGTTTTTACTGTAAAGTAGGACACATACAAAGGAATTGCCGCCAGAAAATAAAAGATGAAAAGGTATTTCAGGAAGATTAGGGAAGTCTTGGGCTCTTTCAGATGGGGACGATAACAGCTAAAGAGCCCTTGATAAAATTAAAAGTGGGTCCCCATCGCGAGGAAATAGAATTTTTGGTTGACACGGGAGCTGAGAGAAGCACCCTGCAAAAATTACCCCGGGGATGCGTAGCAAGTAAGGAAAAGGTAGTGGTAATCGGTGCGAAGGGAGATCCCTTCAAAGTTTCTGTAATTAAAAATGTGGAAATAGAGTCTGAAAATAAAATATGCCTAGGAAATTTGTTATTAGTAGAAGAAGCCGATTACAATTTATTAGGAAGAGATATGATTGTCTCGTTGGGTATAAACATTGTTGTAAAGAATTCTGAATTAGTAATAAAGATATTTCATTTGACTCCGAAAGATGAAAGGGAAATCGATCCCAAAGTGTGGCATTCAAAAGGGGAGGTGGGGAAATTAGATATCACCCCCATCAAAATTGAAATAGAAAACCCAGAGGACCCGATAAGGGTAAAACAATATCCCATCCCGATAGAAGGGAAAAGGGGTTTGAAACTAGTAATTGATGACCTCCTTAGAGGAGGTACCCTCGAACCCTGCATGTCCCAACATAACACCCCCATCCTGGCAGTGAAGAAAGCGGATGGGAGCTTCCGACTGGTGCAGGATCTCAGGGCAGTAAATGCTAGAACCCGAACCAGGTTTCCGGTAGTGGCAAATCCTTATACTTTACTTAACAGACTCTCACCTGAGGATGTATGGTACAGTGTAATTGATTTAAAAGACGCATTTTGGACTTGTCCTTTGGATGAAGGGAGTAGGAACTTCTTTGCCTTTCAATGGGAGGATCCGGACACGAACAGAAATCAACAGTTAAGGTGGACGGTCCTCCCACAGGGGTTTGTGGAATCACCCAATTTATTTGGACAGGCATTGGAACAATTACTTACTGAATTCATTCCAGAGGAAGGGACAAAGCTCTTACAATATGTAGATGATTTATTAATTGCTGGAACCATGGAGGAAAAAGTCAGAAAAAGTACAATTTCATTGTTGAATTTTCTGGGAAAAAAGGGTTTGAAAGTATCAAAATCCAAACTGCAGTTCACGGAGCCCGAGGTAAAATATCTGGGACATTGGATTTCTCAGGGGAAAAAGATGCTAGATCCTGACAGAGTGGCCGGGATTCTGGTACTCCCAGCCCCAAAAACAAAAAGACAAATCAGGCAATTTTTAGGGCTCCTGGGATATTGCAGACAGTGGATTGAAGGATACAGTGAAAAAGTAAAATTTTTGTATGAAAGATTAAACACAGATAGAGTGAAATGGACCACTCAGGATGAAAGCAAGTTTCAGGAATTGAAAACTGCACTTATAACTGCCCCGGTTCTAACCTTGCCCGACACAAATAAAGAATTCCAACTATTTGTTGATGTAAGTGGACAGACAGCCCAAGGAGTTCTGACCCAGGAGTGGGCAGAAAAGAAAAAGCCCATAGGATTTTTATCAAAAATCCTAGATCCAGTCAGTCGAGGGTGGCCTACTTGCTTGCAAGCAATTGTTGCAGTAGCTCTGTTAGTTGGGGAAGCAAAAAAGATAACTTTTGGAGCCTCTTTAACAGTCTACACCCCACACGATGTAAGAAATATCTTACAACAAAAAGCCGAGAAATGGCTAACTGATTCAAGACTTCTGAAATATGAAGCCATGCTAATTAGTTCACCAGGCCTCGAGTTGAGGACAACTACTGCCCAAAACCCGGCGCAGTTTTTGTTTGGGGAACCAACAGGTGAGCTGTTGCATAATTGCATTGAAGCAGTGGAATTGCAAACAAAGGTAAGACCGGACCTGGAAGATCAAGAGTTAGAAGGGGGGGAAAAATGGTTCATTGATGGTTCATCAAAAATGGTAGAAGGAAAAAGAAAGTCAGGCTATGCCATCATAAATGGTAAGACCGAACAAATCATAGAATCAGGTCCCTTGCAGGCATGCTGGTCGGCTCAAGCCTGTGAACTGTTTGCACTCTTAAGAGCCCTCAAAGGCCTGAAGGGAAAAAGAGGAACTATTTTCACAGATTCGAAGTATGCATTTGGGGTAGTGCATACTTTCGGAAAAATATGGGAAGAAAGAGGTTTAATAAACACCAAGGGAAAAAGATTAATACATGGAGAAATAATTAAACAAATCTTAGAAGCTATCAGAGAGCCCCAGGAGATATCAGTAGTCCATGTAAAAGGACACCAAACTGGGTGGCGGTTTCACACCAGGGGAAACAATCTAGCGGACAAAGAGGCGAAACGAGCTGCGTTACTGGCGGTAAGTATTCCCGAGATCAGTCCCAAAGAAACCCCAGAAGTGTCCGTGCTTCCTTCAGAGAAGGAGCAAGAAGATTTCCAGAAGGTAGGTGGATATTTTAAAGAAAATAAATGGTGGTTGCCAGACGGGAGGGAGCTGGTTCCAAAAAGTATAGCGAGAGGAATACTCAGGAGATTGCATGAACAAACCCACTGGGGAACCAGAGCACTGGCTGAACAATTTTTAAAATTTTTCGGATGTAAAGGAATCTTTGAACTTGCCAAGCAAGAGGTACAGGGGTGCGTGATATGCCAGAAAGTAAATCGTGCCAATTCAAAACAAACAAATTGGGGTGGCCGGCCACTTTCGTATAGGCCATTCGAGAGAATCCAGGTAGATTTCACGGAACTACCAAAGATTGGGAGAAATAAATATTTATTAGTGATAGTGGATAAACTGACACATTGGGTCGAGGCATTTCCCAGAGCAAAGGCTACGGCCCAAACCGTGTCTAAAATTCTACTAGAGGAAATAATTCCTAGATATGGGATAATAGACCATATCGATTCTGATCAAGGGACTCACTTCACCTCTAAAATCATTAAACAACTGTCAGAAGCATTGGGAATCAGATGGCAATATCACACCCCCTGGCACCCTCAAAGCTCGGGACAGGTAGAAAGGATGAATCAAACCTTAAAATCGCAATTATCCAAATTAATAATCGAAACAAAAATGACTTGGGTCCGATGTCTTCCTTTGGCTTTGTTAAACATCCGGACCATGCCTCATTCTGAAACCGGTTTATCCCCTTTTGAAATGCTATATGGAATGCCATATAGGCATGGGATGCCGGTGGCACACCCTCAAATAGAGGATGTGCAATTACAACCTTATCTCATTTCTATAAATAAAAATCTACAGGAACTCCGGAAAAAAGGATTGATTCCTCAGAGCACAACATTGGGATTTCCAATTCACAAAATCCAGCCGGGCGACAAAGTATTGATTAAAGTGTGGAGGGAACTTCCCCTCAGTCCGCATTGGGAAGGTCCCTTCCTCGTTCTCCTGACCACGGACACTGCTGTGCGAACGGCCGAGAAAGGGTGGACTCACTTCTCTCGGGCCAAGAAGGTTCCGGATTGCCAAGCCCCCGAGTGGAAGATCACCACCCCGCCAGGAGATTTGAAAATCAAGCTCCGAAGGCACCACAAATGAACAATAGCGAGAGGATAAGTTGCAATATCCGCGATTGTTATTGTTTCCCGTTTATACATTTTAAGTGCGCTTATTGTAAGCAGATTTGGGTAACTCATTGCATAAGGGGTTATAAACCGAGGGGATTGTGCACTAGGTGCTACGAAAAGGAGTTAGACCAGACCAATCGATTCCTGATACTTGCAACTCGAGCAGGCCTTTTGGAACTTGACTCTCCGGAGTGGTTCCTGTTTTACCAAAAAGGATTAGGGGGTCAGCTTGATTGCAAAGCAGACCCCTTGGAAATTGAGTGCCGGAGGACCGTAAAAGTACCTTGTAGATTTGAACCAGTTAAAGCATCTCGGTGGGCAACCTTCAAGCGGAGGTTTGCCATCAGGACATCAAGGGCCCCTGAAGACAGTCCTTGCTGCCGGGAAGATGGTTATCCCCGCCGTATACTTTTGTACGGGCGGAGGGAATGGCAGAGGGATGCAATTGTGGGGAATCCTGATGTCCCTGAGCCTAGTCATGTACTCGATCAAGAGAATAGAGGCCGAGGCCCCCCCAGGGGAGGCTCCCCAGGGGAAGTGTGAGCAGTGTCAGACTGCCCCAGAAAACGAGCTCTTGACCAAGTGCCCTTCAGAACTACATGCAGGTATTTGTTGGTTAAACGGCACTCAGTTCGAATTGTGTAAATCAAAAAAGAAAATCTGGTGCTCGAACTCGAGAGTAAGTATCAAGGAAAAACCTATTCGGAACTTGGAAGAAATAGGGGCTGTTGAGACCCGCTTCCGAAACAAAAGAGAAATAAAGGGAATTCCCCCAATCGAGGTCTGTGGACAGTGTAATAAGACTGTCTGGATTGGGGGAAAGAAGCACTCGACGTTTTTGGCATACCACCGAGTTAACCCTACATGCTACAATGAAGCAAGCTTAAAACCGTGCATGATGGGGGGAAAGCTGTACTGGGAAGGGAAAAATGTGAAACACGAGACAAGGCTGACATTCAATAATGAACCCATAATTTTGGAATTATTGAAGTCAGATGATGAGAACTCGTGTCTTCAATTTGACCCAGTGTTCTGCTTTTCAAAGGATGAAAAGGGATTAGATCCAGAGAGTAAAATAAAACAAATAGCTATAGACTTAAAACGAAAAGAAATGGAAAATAAAAAGAAAAGGCTGGAGCAAGAGAGGTTAAACTCTCTCAGTGAACAATATGAATTATTAGAAAGACAATACGATAATTGGAAATTACCCAGCCCTAACCAAAACTTGTTTGTTGATCTAATGCAGGAAATAGCCACTGAATTAGGTATATCCAACTGCTGGATATGCGGTGGTTTAAAATCAGCGGAGAGGTGGCCATGGAAAGGAGAGGGATTGACCCCGGAACAAATATTAAAAGGGACAGAATTAAAATTCTCAAAAACTACCCGGAGGCCAGAAGGATGGGTCATAGATGACCGAATAATTGGAACGTTTTGCATTAGCCGGGAGGGAAAAGAGTTTACCGATTTGGTAGGATACACTCCGTGTGTGAATACACTCACAGTAAACTCAGAAAAGAAAACAAAAATCTGGCACCCGGAATCACCCGAAGGATATTGGATCTCCTATCGGGAAAACAATTGCGAGTGGGTAGAGACTATCGGATTATGTTGGAACAAGAAGCCGGGGGCCAATCCCTTCCATGTTTTCATAGGCCTGAGGGATTATTGGGAGGATCCGGCAAAAACTAATAAAAACTGGGAAGCTCCCGATGGAATTTACTGGATATGCGGGAAAAAGGCATACAGTGAATTACCTCGGAAGTGGAAAGGGTCATGCACACTGGGACTAATTCGGCCGTTTTTCTTCACCCTACCAAAAGATGAAAGTAAATCCCTAGGGGCTCCCCTCTTTGAAACATTAGCTCGACAAAAGAGGGACCTAAAAAAGATATTACCGATAGCAGGAGGGAGCCAGAAATGGAACGAGGAGGAATGGCCGGCCGAGAGAATCATACAATACTATGGTCCGGCCACTTGGGCGAATGATGGCAGTTGGGGTTATAGAACCCCCATTTATCTTCTGAATCGGCTCATTCGACTGCAAGCGGTAATGGAGGTAGTTTCCAATCACACCTCAGAAGCCCTGGAACTCCTAGCAAGGCAACATTCTCAAATGAGGGCCTTTGTTTACCAGAACAGACTGGCCCTCGATTACTTGCTAGCTGAGGAGGGAGGGGTGTGCGGGAGATTCAATGAATCAGAGTGTTGCATGGAAATAGATGATTATGGCGAAACTATAAAGGGACTAGCTGCGGAAATCAAGAAAGTGGCACATGTGCCAGTTCAAAAATGGAATTCTATTCTACAAGCCTCTTGGTGGGACCAAATTTTCGGTCAAGGGGCTTGGTGGAAAAAGCTAGTGTTCTTTATAGGATGTTCAATAGCCGGAATCATCTTTTTGCCTTGTTTAATTCCTTGCCTGATTAGGCTAATACAATCTGTAGTGCAAGGAATGCAAATTGCCGCCCTCCCAATAGATCCGGAAAAATCACAAGATAAGAATGCCCTTCTTTCTAAATTACTGGTTTTAGAAGAAGAGAAAGAGAGTAATAAGGCATTAAGGGCCTTAGAAAAATTTGAAAACGAACATATGCTGACCACTAAAATTGACAATTAGACAAAGAAAAAAATGATGATGGAAAAAGAGTAAGAAAAGGATACTTTTCTTTAAAAGAAAGTGTGAAAATAACGAATTTTTAAATGTGATAAATTATTAGGTGGGGGACTGTAATAAATTATGGTTGTATTAAAAATTCGGAGTGTATAAGAAAGATATGTTTTGTAGAAACAAAACAAAATATAAAGCATGGAAAAGCCTCCCCCCCAAGTGGGATGAAGCTTTTCGCCAAGGAGTTGCTGATTGCCAGCAACGCCCAAGATAACTAACCAAAACCGGCCCATCAACCCAAACAAACACACAGGACACGGATCATCAGGAAAACAATGACACTAGCTCGGGAAATTATCTACCTCCGGATCCAAGCAACGCCCTGCGGATTCCAGTGGGTAGAGAAACCGATCAATAGAAAAAAAAAGACAAGTTCCAAAAGAAAGGCTTCGCCAGACTTAAACATTTCTGTGTTGAAAAAGCAATCAGGGGAAACAAAGGAGGAAACCCGGCCGAGATACTCATCGGCACCAACCCGGATTCCACCACCCTGTCATGAAAAACTTAACATTGCAACACACAGAGTCTCCTTTGCATGTGAGGAGATCCTGGCCGGACACGAAATAATGTCATCATTCTATGTCAGGAAATCCATTCACTGGACAATCAAGGACACTTGGTGAATGGAACTTGCCTGGAATTTTGGCCTGAGGACTTAAAAATCCTATAAAACCCCAATCCTGAGGATGCTCAGACGTGGATTTGGGAAACCTATACCTCCGGTGTAGACCCCTGTCCACCCAGCGCTGCGCTGTTCTTTTTATTGTGGGTTTTTATCGCTGTTTCTGTTTATTATTGTTTATTAATAAATTTCTCTTTGATTTTATCCCAAAATTGCCTTTGCATTTATAACAACCGGCACAGATCCCGTCTGTATCCGCTAGGTCAGCAACTCTCCCCGACAGCGCGGAACGGCGACAGCCACGGCCCCCGCGCACCGATGTACTGCCACTCCCGGGCTCACCTACGCGACTCCTGAACTGCCCTGCACCACCACCAGCAGCCACGAAAGACGGGGGAGAACGGGAGCGAGAAATAGAGGGAAATAAAGAAAGAGATTATTCAAAAGCAGATACCGTACCACCAACAGTGACAATTCAAGCAAAGGAACTTAGAAAGACTTTGAGAGAAAGTGATCTACCAGAGACAGTTCAACAAAAAACAAACAAATTCCCGTTATTTGCATGAATGCATGTTGTTTTTACCCTTTTGCTTTAATTTTTGTAGTAAAACTTTACCTGTAAATCAGCCCAAGATAAATGCCTGGGTTGCCTTAGCCAAAGACTGCAAGCTTTGATACCATCTGTTTGTCAGATCATACTGTTCCCATTCATAAACAGCTGCAAAATTTGAAAAATTTAGCCAAACAAACTCATATTGATAATTCTAAAGTGAATCAATCTGACCTTCAAAAGTTAGAGAAGCTGGACAATTTGTTTAAAGTTTTAAGCTTTGCACCTTGGCTAAGAGAACTCTGTAAAATAAGCTTAATTGTTTTAATAAGTGTTAATTGTAGTTTTAGCAGCAGTACCCGTTATACTTCAGTGTGTGCAAAAACTAACAAATAAGACAGTTTCTATTATCTTAAATAGTTCATCGAGACAGGGGAGATGTTGGGGAAGGTGAAACAGGGAAACCTTATGAATGTGATGGTTTAACAAAAGATTCTGGAAATATGAAGGCTAGAATCAAAGTAGAAATGAAAGCCTGCTTTGAGTCATAGGATACTGAGTACTGGTTAACCAAAGAACAATAGCTTAGCCAGCTAGAGGAGAATCCCTGTTGATAAAACAATGTCCTTCTGCTGATAAAGAATGCAAAGGTCAAGAAGCAAGGAAAGAACTTGTAAGGTTTTGTAGAATCTAAAATGCAACACTGTATGTTAATAGAGGGAAGCGCATAGGCTGAATGTAAATTCTTTAGTGGGTGTGTCTCATGGTGATTGGTTACTAAGAATTAGAATATTCACGACAGAAAAAGATATATTGGATTGTAACAAGAACTTCGCTCTCTTTTCGCTCTCTTTACTCTTTACTCTGACCTCTTAACTCTTCTCTTGGACCCCTTACCCTTTCCCTCTTACCCCTCTCCCCCTCTCCCCCACTCCTAACTCTCAGCCCCCTCTCCCTGCTCCTACCCCTCTCGTCCTCCCTGCTCTCTCCCTCTGCTTTTTCCCTCTTTCCCTCTGCTCTCTTACTCCCTCCCTCCCTCATCCAACCTCACGTCCCCTGCTCAACCTGTTCTCTCTCCCCTCCCCCGGACCACGTGGACGCCGAGGCTGGTGGCGGACACGGGTCTCCCCTCCTTTTACCCTTATAATAAATTGCTTATACTTGAACAGCTTGACCCTGGAGAAGTCTCTCACCGCGAGCGAGAATTTATATACTCCAATACTGAGTGTGATGCAAAGAGCCCCAAAGGCCTGAGAGGGTGATGAAAGTGCTGGTGCTGTGTCTGTGCTGCTGAGCTGGGCCGGGCTCCTGGCCCAGAGGCAGCTCCTGGCAAGGGCAGTGCTGCAGAGAGACAGCTCTGGCCAGGAGCAGCTCCTGAGCACAGCCCAGCAGGGCTGGGGCCCTGCCAGGGCAGCTCAGGGACACGAGCAGGCCCAGACAGAGCTCCCAGGGGATCAGCACTGGCAGGGGCTGTGGGATGTGCCAGAGGGGGCTGTGTCACAGCAGCACCTCTGTGGCTGTGTCCTGGAGCCCCAGAGCAGCTGGGATGTCAGAAAGGGGCTGTGTGACAGCTCCGAGTGGGTTGTGTGAGGTCACAGCTGGGGCTGTGACATCACAGAGTTTGTTGTGTGAGTTCACTGAGCAGCTACAGCATCATAGAGGGGACTGTGTGACATCACAGAGAAGGCTGTGAGATCATGGCATGGCTGTATGACATCATAGACCTGGTTGTGATGTCAAAGTATGTGCAGTGACATTATAGGGTATCTGTATGACATCACAGAGGTGGCTGTGTGACATCACTGATGGGGTTATGACATCACAGAGCTGACTGTGACATCATGAAGGATGGTGTGAGGCCATTGAGCAGAGATTGCCATCATAGAGGTTGGCTCTGTGACATCACAGACCAGGATGTGACATAACAGAACAGACTGTGACATCACAGGTTGAATTTTTGACATCATAGTCTTCTGTGACATCGCAGTACAGCTGTATGACAACACATGACAACATCCCAGAGTTGGCTCACTTAACAGAGCTCAAACTTAACAGGACTTCAGTTATCCCTTAACCTTAACTGAAACCTCAAATGTCACAATTTAGCAAAACAACAGCATTTACTGTATTTAACCTAACTTACAACCTATGACTAGCAAATTCACAGAGGAATAATACTAAACAGTATTTAAATTAGCTTATAATTTCTATAAAACATAACAATGGAGCAAAAGGAAAACAATAGGCAGCGTTTAACTTAGCTTATACCTCGTGACTGAACCTTCCTCACAGGCCTGACTGACTCAGATCTCCAAGGCACTCCAGCCCCTCTGAGAACAGCATTTCTGCCACATTTGCCAGGGCACAGCGCTGGTGTGTGCACACAGACACAAAGGGGCAGTGCAAGGCAGCTCTGAGAAATTCCTCTGCAGGGCAGGGAAATGCTCCCTGCGGATGCTTTGGCATCTCCCCAGCGGGCGAAGGGCTGAGCCTGGAGGAGTGGGGGGATCGGCCCAGGCTCCGTCCTTGTTCGGGGATGCCCCGAGTGCAGCAAACGGGAGAGTTCCCGGCTCACAGAGGCCCCACTCAGAGGGAGGTGGCTGGCCCAGGAGAGCTGCAAGGGGCTCCTTTTGGAGTGCTGTTTGTAGGGCCCCAAGAGAGGGGCTTCAGGCACAGCAACGTTTCATCCTGGCCGCACTTGGCATCAACAGCTTTCTTTGCAAGGCTGAGAACAGGGATGTTGTGCCACACAGGGAACAGAAACAGTTCCCAGGGCTGCTCCTGAAGCAAGCAGGAGCTGCTTGGGCAGCAGCAGTGCCTGGGAGCAGACAGTGTTTCTGATGAGCTGCAGAGGAGCTGAGCCCAGGGGCTGTTGGCCAAGGCCCAGGCCCAAGGAGCATTTCTCAGCTGGCAGGGCGGCCTGAGAAGGGGAGGGGGGAATGCACCAGCACAGGGCCCCATGGAACCCAGGGACCATTGTGACACTGTGGGGCACCATGAAATAAACAAAGCATTGTGACACTGTGAGGCCTCATGGAACCAGTGAGACCACTGTGGTCCCCACAGAACCAAGAGGACCATTGGGATACTGTGGGGCCTCGTGAAACCAAGAGACCTTTGTGACACTGCAGGGCCCAATGGAACCAAATGTCCATTGTGACATTGAGGGGCTGTAAGAGACAGTCCAAAGACTCTCTCATCTGTCTCACAACCGTCTCAAGGACAGAGACTGAGACCCTGAATATCACAAGGGACTTGGTTTGGGGGTTTGGGCCTAGCTGAGATGGATGTTTGCTAAGTGATTGTTTGCAGTGTTTGCATGGTACACTGCTCTCGTTCCTGCTGGCAAGCAGAGGTTTGTGTGTGGTACCCTGTGCAATGGGTTTTCCACAACTCATGGCCCTCATTCCTGCTGGTGGACAAAGGCTTGCAAGGTGTGGTTTGCTCTGTACCCTACACCTGCCCCCTGCGCAATGGAATTCATCACAATGCTCATCAATCTCCTCTGGTTTTGGCCCTGCGCCCCTCGCTTTGCAAAAGACTATAAAATTATACCCCAAACTTACCTTCCTTTGAGATCTCCCCAACAAACAGAAGACTCTGGGTTGTTGGACGACTGAGTGGACTTCGACATTGGTAGCTATAATCCCCTTACTCTCTGTTCCTTATGCTTTGCTTTCTCTTCTTTTAGCTCTCTCGCATATTAGTGCTGATGAGCACTCAATAAAGTGTGTTTTCTTGTTTAAGTCCTTGGTTTGCTGATAATCTTTTGTACTCTAAGATCCAATAAAAGAATCCCACTTTGCAGATTGTGACAAGGGCCACTGTGGCACCGTGGGGCTACATGGAAGCACAGAGTCCATGGTGACAGTGGGGGTCCTCGTGGAACCACAGAGGCCACTGTGACACTGCTGGGCCTTGTGGAACCAAGGGGTCACTGTGGAACCAAGGAGACCCTGGTGAGACCCTGGGGCCCAGTGGGATCAAGGGGCCATTGTTCCATTGCAAGGACTGCTGGAACTAAGGGAACACCTGTGACACTGTGGTGCCCCATGGAACCAAGGGTCCCTGGTGACACTGCAGGATCTTGTGTAACCAGGGCTCCACTGTGGCACTGCACCACCAAGGGATTCACTGTGGCACTCTGAGGCCTCATGGAACCAAGAGGCCCCTGTGACACTGCAGGGCCTTGTGGAACCATGCAGAGCATTGTGACAGAGCAGGACCTCGTGTCATGATGGGGCCATTGGGTTACTGCAGGGCCCCATGGAACCAAACAGACACTGTGACACTGGGAGGCCTCATGGAATCCTGGAGACCATTGTGACACTCTAGGGCCCCATGGAACCGTGGTGACACCAAGTTGGCTGGGAGTGTTGATGTGCTGCAGGGTAGGAGGGCTCTGCACAGGGACCTGGACAGGCTGGATCCAGGGACCAAACCCAACAAGGTGAGGTTTAACAAGTCCAAGTTCCAGGTCCTACACTTTGACCACAACAACCCCTGCAGTGCTACAGGCTGGGGACAGAGTGGCTGGACAGCAGCCAGGCAGAAAGGGAGCTGGGGCACTGATGGACAGCAGGCTGGGCATGAGCCAGCAGTGTGTCCAGGTGGCCAAGAAGGCCAATGGCTCCTGGCCTGGATCAGGAATGGTGTGGCCAGCAGGAGCAGGGCAGGGATTCCTCCCCTGTGCTTGGCACTGGTTGGGCAGCACCTCGAGTGCTGTGTCCAGTTCTGCCCACCCCCAATTTAGGAAGGACATGGAGGGGCTGGAACATGTCCAGAGAAGGGCAACAAGGGTGGTGAGGGGTCTGGAGCACAAGTCCTGTGCGGACAAGCTGATGGAGCTGGGATTGTTTATCCTGGAGAAGAGGAGGCTCAGGAGAGACAAGGTGATGTCAGGGCACAAGTTGGACTTAATGATCTCCAAGGTCTTTCCAACCTCTCTGATTCTGTGATTCCCTGAAACCACCCTTGGAGCAGGTACAAGATGAGCCCTGGGCCTCTTCTTCAGAAGGTTCAGCAGCCCAGGTCCCTCAGCTTCTCCACACAGGCCCCAAAGCCCATCCTGTCAGTCCTGCAGAGCCTCTCCAGCTCCTCCTCATTGCCCAGAACAGGGAGCCCCACAGCCAGACACAGCAGCCCAGATGTGCCCCCCTGGCCTGTGCTGCCTCCGGCAAGGGAGCAGCACGGGGAACTGCAGGACCCTGCAGACAATTCCTGGAGCACTTGTAGGATGATCCTGCTTCCCAAGGGACGTTACCATGGTGCCAAGTGGGGAACTGAAATGGGGAGTAGGGCCAGAGAGGAAAGGGCAAACAGGGATGGGCTGTTTGCAGGGCAGGGAAGAGGGGTGTGCAATAATAAGAAATCTGGAGCAGGAAGAGTAAAGAAAGCAAAAATGAAGCAAAAAAAATGCTCAGGGCATTTTGGGGGTGGCTGCCAGGCAGCCCTGGCTCTGAGCAACAACGTCTGCAGTGGCACAGGAAACTCAGAGCTCATGGTAACAAACTTTCTGTGTGACTTCAGAGGCCACGACAAACCTGAGTGGTTTCCCTCCCGTCCCCCAGCCCTGCCTGGCCCCAGGGGCTGATGGCATTTGTGCTCCCTCAGGTTCATCTCCCCACAGCAGCACCATGGGGGTGCTGACGCCTGCTCTGGGCAGTGCAAACAGGGGCTCCTGAGCCAGTGCTGCCGTGTCTGTGCCTGCAAGGATGCGGCACCTCTCTGAGCTGGGGGAGAGCCCAGGGCTGCACAGGGGGGATGTTGTTGGCAGCTCCATGAGGACGCTCTGGGACGCTGCCCTGGGGTGTCCAGCACAGTGGGGATGGATCAGCCCCTGCTCTGCTGCTCCTTCCCATCTCCCCCAGGGACCTTGCAGAGCCCCAGCCATGCTGTTTGCCCCCAGCCTGCCCACGACCACCCTGGGGCTGCTCACGGGGGTTTTCTGTGCTGAGCTCTGGCCTGGGCGTGTTCTTGAGAGAGCCTGGGCAAGGAGCCTGGAGCCCCCAGGCCCTGCCCTGAGGCGTCAGCGCTGCCCCAGCAGTGCCCATGGCCTGTCCCTGCTGCAGCCCCGGCACTGCCACCCCCAGGGCTGTGCCCGGCCCCGAGAGCACTCAGGCCCTGCAGCAACACCAGGGCCAGGAGGGCAGCGGGGCAGTGGCACGGGAGCAGCACTGGCAACACCAAGTGCTGCTGCTCCTGGGCACAGCTGCTGTGCCAGCACTGATCTGCCCCCAGCTCTGCACACAGACACTGCTGCTGCAGCTCCAGAGAAGGGAACAAAAGGGGGATCTCTGGAGAAAACTTTGCTGGGAGATCCTTTAGTTCCTTTAAAGCCACCAAGACCGCAGCTCCATATTGACACAGTCTGTGGCCACAGGGAAGGTGAAGAGAAACGAAATGAGAAATGGCACAAAAAATGACATTTCTTTCTGGACAATATTGAAAAGTAAAACAAAGAAAAAGAACCTCCAAAATGAAACCAACAATAAGTATCAAAGATTACTTTTATTACAAGTAGTTTTCAGAAATTGGCCAGCAGTTTAATGTTTCTGAAATGATCCAGTTATCAGTGTCCACACTGCAGCCTTGAGCTCCTGGTTCCTCAGGCTGTAGATGAGGGGGTTCAGGGCTGGGGGCACCACTGAGTACAAAACTGACACTGCCAGATCCAGGGATGGGGAGGAGATAGAGGGAGGTTTCAGGTGGGCACACATGAGAGTGCTGAGGAACAGGGAGACCACAGCCAGGTGAGAGAGGCAGGTGGAAAAGGCTTTGTGCCGTCCCTGCTCAGAGGGGATCTTCAGCACAGCCCTGAAGATCTGCACATAGGAGAAAACAATGAACACAAAACAGCCAAGTAGCAAACAGGCACTGACTGCAATGAGCCCAAATTCTCTAGTGTAGGAATTGGAGCAGGAGAGCTTGAGGATCTGTGGGATTTCACAGAAGAACTGGCCCAGGGCATTGCCCTGGCACAGGGGCAGGGAAAATGTATTGGCTGTGTGCAGCAGTGAATAGAGAAAGCCACTGGCCCAGGCAGCTGCTGCCATGTGGGCACAAGCTCTGCTGCCCAGGAGGGTCTCGTAGTGCAGGGGTTTGCAGATGGACACGTAGCGGTCGTAGCACATGATGGTCAGGAGGAAATACTCTGTTGCAGCACAGAAAACAAAAAAAAAGAGCTGTGCAGCACATCCTGAGTAGGAGATGTCTCTGGTGCCCCAGAGGGAATTGTGCATGGCTTTGGGCACAGTGGTGCAGATGGAGCCCATGTCAGTGAGGGCCAGGTTGAGCAGGAAGAAGAACATGGGGCTGTGCAGGTGGTGGCTGCAGGCTACGGCGCTGATGATGAGGCCGTTGCCCAGGAGGGCAGCCAGGGAGATGCCCAGGAAGAGGCAGAAGTGCAGGAGCTGCAGCTGCCGCGTGTCTGCCAATGCCAGCAGGAGGAAGTGGCTGATGGAGCTGCTGTTGGACATTTGCTGTGGCTGCACATGAGGACCTGTTCATGGACAAAGGACAGTGGCAAGTCAGGAGAGGCTGCTTTGAGTCAAACCTGGGCCATTCCGTGTAGATTGTCCCGCTGGGATTCACCCACCCTTGTTCCTGCTCTGGGAAAACTTCACCCAGGTCCCTGACTGAGCTCCAGCTGTGCTGTCTGAGTGTGCCAGGAGCAGCCAGGCCTGTGCCTGGGGGCTCTCCAGGAGCCATCCCTGCCCTGCTGCCCTGGGTTTGTGGCCATGCAGGAGAGGGACATGGCTGGAAATTCAGGATTTGTCAGGGAAATCACTCCTAATGCAGAAGGGCTTGTTGCCATCTGCACACACACTTCTAAAGTATGGCAGGAGTTGGTTTTAGGAATTATTTTCCTACGCACAAATCATTCCTGGTTCTCTGAGGTCAGAAATCCCCAGCATTTCTGCTGCACTCAGAATTTCCCACTGAGAGATGTGAGAGGCAAAGGATTCCCGGTGGCTTAGGGAAGGTGAGGGGCTGGATGGGCTTGTTCCCAACTGCCCTGGGTTTGCACCTTTGGCTGGAATCAGAGCACAATCCCACTCCTGTGTCACCCTCGCATAAACCAGACCCTGCCCAGAGCAGAGGGATCCCTGAATGTCTCACCCTCTCTAAAGGTCTCTGGGCAAGGTCTCAGCACCCCCGTCTGCCAAGGACACTCACGGCTCCCTTGGCAGAGCCAACAGCATTTCCTCAGCTGTGACATCTCTGCCCTTCCCCATGGGACATTCAGGGAACTCTGAGAGGCTCTGGCACAGATTTGCAGCCAGGAGGGCAGCTCAGAGCTTGGAAGGACACAGCAAGGAGATCCCCAGGTGTGCCCATGATGGGATCTCAGGGAAGGGGCTCAGCTCATTCCCCTTTCCCATGGACTGCTTTGCCCACAGCCCCACAGGTCACAGGGAAGCTGGGACACCCCATTCCCATGGACACACCTGCCTGGCAGCAATCCCAAGGGCAGGGCCTGACTCAGCTGCTGCAGATGCCAGAGGCTCCCTGAGAGCCCCAGATACCAATGACAATATCAGAGCAGTGCATTTAGGCTGTTTAGGAGGCTCCCAGCAGAGAGACTGAGCACCCAAACTTACAATTCTGGCATCTCTGTAAATGTTCCAACATTACTTTGCAGATCCTGGTGTGTCCCTTTCAACTCAGAATGTTCTGTGATTCTGGGATTACAATTCCTCTTCTGCTTCTCTCATCCCCCTGTTATCTAAAATAAAAAGAGAAAAAAACTCCTTGCAACAGTGTTAGAACAGTAAAGTAAGAAACAGACTTTTACTGGAAGCTTCCAGGTATCCCAGTGGAGATGTGGGACACCCGGCCCCTTATTTCAACAATTTATTAAGGTTGACTAATTAGGATATTTAACAGAAACATTCAGTAGAAGATTCAGTTACCCCAGTTACACACCCCAGGGTCAACCCACTGGAGCAGGTCCAAGGGCTACTTTGCCCCACTTTCTGTTATGACTGTTCATATTCTGGTTAAAAAACAATATGTTCTTCTTGTAGCTCCTCTCCCTGATGATAAGACTATTTAGTATTTCAGAAATGTATTTAGAAGATGAGATTATTGTTCTAAAATCTAAGAGAAAGGTTAGGAAACATACTAGAGTTAATTAAGGATAATAGTTATATAAGTATATAATAGTAGTTTAATAGAGTTAATTAAGGATTATAATTTTATAACTATATAACAGTAGTTTACAGATCTAAAAATGTATAAAAAGCAAGAATCTTTTTGTCATCATCACAACTTTCCCACCCTGCTCAAAGCAAGAAATTGGAAACAATCTCAGGAAAGCTCCTGATCTTGACAGCAATCCCAGGCTCAGCTTCTTTTGGGAAGTGTCCTCTGGAGCTGTGTCCAGGCAGGTCTGGAGCTGGGAGCAGCCCTGCCCCACACAGCCCCTCTCAGCAGCAGCACCTGCCCTGCTCAGGGTGGCTCCTTCCCCCCACAGCTTCTCCCCAGCGCTGGGAGCAGCTCCCCGGGCCGGCTGAGAGCTGTCCCTGGCAGGCAGCAGAGTCCCTGCCCCAGCACAGCGCCCTGGGCTGCAGGACCCTGCTCTGCAGGACAGCCCTGGGCACCCCTGGCTGCTCTACACAAGGGACAGGCAGAGAATGTACTCACAGAGTCTGTAGGCACTGGCATGTTCCAGCTTGAGGAGATGCCTCCAGGAGCTGCAGCTGCATTGTCCTGCAGCCAGAGGCTTCCTGTGTCAAGGGCTGGCAGTGATTCTGCCCCAGGCACTTCTCAGCACCTTCCCAGCCCTGACTGATTGAAGCTCTCTGTGCCTCTGGGCTGTGCCCAGGGTGGCTGCAGGCAGTGCCCCAGCCCTGCTGGGCTGGCAGAAGAGCTGCTCAGCAAGAGAAATGTGCTTTTGAAGCTCTTCTTGGTTTCCAGGAGCTGCCTCTGTGCCAGGAGCCTGGCCCAGCTCAGCAGCACAGACACAGCAGCAGGACTTTAATGAGCCTCTTGGGGCTTTGTGCTGAGGCCCTGAACATCAGTCCCTGAGAGGGAGGGGAAGAAAGCTCTCAAGAACTCCAAGTGAGAATGGAACTCCAAAGTTTCTTTCACTTTTAATGGGTCCCACTGAGGGACATGACTGAGAAAGTGTCCCCAGGCCCCAGGCAGAGCAGAGAACTGGAGGCACTGATGACAGGTGGGGACAAAGAGAAGCCAAGTCTTGGTGCCCTGGGCCACAGCAGCCAATGCTGTGCCAGCAAGGGCTGTGAGGAGACACCTTGTCCTGAGGCCCTGGGGCCTCCTGGCACAGCCCCAGCAAGGCTGGCCACTGTCACCCCCTTGGCCTGCCCTCAGCATCCCCCCTAGCCCACATGCCAGTGGCCTCAGGGATCTGCTGGAAGGAGTCCCTGGGGAGCCTTGCTCAGGAATGGCCCTGGGGGGCTCCTTCATGCTCCCAGGGACTGCAGCTTTTTCAAAGGACTTTGGCTTTTGCTTTGGAGTCTCTGAGAGCTTTGTGCAATCCTGGCCTCCAATTATCTGCTGTAATTAGTCCCTTGAGAGGCTTTGTCAGTAACAATACTCAGTGGGGCTCATTAATGCATCAAGGTACTTCAGGTTCTTAAGGCACTTTCCTTTTTCCTTCCCACACTGAGTCTCTGAGAAGTTTGTGCAGTCATGGCCCCAATTATCTGCTTTAATGAGTCCCTTGGGAGCTTTGCATTGACACTCAGTGGGGCTCATCAATACTTTGAGATACTCAGGGTTTTTCAGCTACTTTGGATTTTCCTTCCCACACTGAGTCTCTGAGAGGTTTTTGTGCAATCCTGGCCTCCAGTTCTCTCCTCCAAGGAGTCCATGAGGAGCCTGTGTTGGGGATGGACCTCAGTGGCACCCATTACTTCTTCGAGAAACTTTGGGCTTTTCCACTGACTTTGACTCCTGGAAAGGTTTGTGCAATCTCCTCTCAGGCCCTGAGGTTCAAGGGCTCAGCTCCAAATGCACCGCGGGGCTCATTAGGATCAGACAAGTCCTAACAAACCATGGCTGTGCCTTGATTTCCCTCTGGTCTGGTGCAGTTCTTAGGAAAGTTTCCTACAATAATTATGGAGAAATAGTTCAAAGAACTTCTAAGAAATATGTATTCCTGTTTAAAAGGGTGCCTTTTATTCCTGTTCTCTTAAGAGCAGAGGTGACTGCAGCATTCAGTGATGGACATTGATCCAGGATCTCTCCTAAGGAGGTCTGGCCAGGTCAGAGAAGCTGTGCCTTGAGGTCTGACCCAGTGTGGACAACCTTGCTCCAAATTCCCCAGCCCCATCCTGTCTCTCCTCACTCACCTGGGACCTGCTTTGCTCACAGAACTGGCTACAATCAGGCAATGAGGGGTTTTCCTTCTTTGATTTTGTCAATCTAAAACTGCTGAGTTTCCCCATGGAAAACAGACACCCTCCTCAAGTGTGTGCCAAGCTCAAGGTGCCACCAAGGAGGTTTCCCTTCCCCAAGGCAGGACCACACAAGGAATGTTTCAGACACACAGGAGTTCTACAATAAACACAACCCCAGAGTTGGCTGAAGGCAGAATTAGAGCAGCTGCTGAAGGACAGACAAGCTTTGAACTCCTTGCAGCTGAAAGCACCAAGTGGGTTGTTGGGAGGTGTGTGAGTGAGGCAAGAGTGAGGGAAGGGAAATGCAGAGAGCCCTGGAAGTGCTTCTGTGCAGACAGGCTGTGGGGAAGGGCACTGCAGAGCTGCCCTGGGCCAGCTGTGAGGGTGGATTATCATCCCAACCTGCCCTGGGCCATTGCAAGGGGCTGTTGTCGTGGACACTGCACTGACCCCACTGCTGGGTTTGGGTGCCACGGCAGCTGTCATCAGATCTGAAAACTTAAATCAAATATTTCCAGAGGCTTGGCTTGTTGAGGTGTTCTGAATGTGAGTGAGCCCTGGGGCACTGAATTCCTGAGCTGAAGAGCTGAAGGCTGAACAAGCCTCTGGAGAAGTAAAACTCAGCAGCAGCAGCAGCCTCCAAGTTGCTGAGGATGTCAGCAGCCCCCACTGAGGCCATCCCTGCCCCGAGACCCTGGGGGAATGGGCAGACAAGGAGAGCGTCCCTGGGGCTGGGGAAGCAGAACTCAGAGGCACCAGGGGCTCCAGGTGGGAAATGGAGTGTGGAATGGGGCTGTGAAAGCCCTGCCTGGGCTGTGCCAAGCAGGACAGACAAGCCCTGACCCCATTCCCCAAACAATTCTCTCAAGGAGACCTTTAAAAGGAATTACAATTGCTTGTGTCCTCTGAGTTGGACACACTGGAGAAATATCTACAAGACATTCTCAGGAGCTCAAAACTACAAAACAGACTTTACTGGCAAGTTTTGGAAATCCGAGAAAATTAGGCAAATGGTTTAATATGACATTCAATCAACAAAACACACTTCTCAAAGTATTAACTTGGCCCATTCAACTTCACAAACTATAAGCCATTTCAATTTTAAGTTAATCAAAATTTACTAGAGGACAACACAGAAAGAGAGAAAGACGAAAAAGCTTTAGAGAAGCACATTCAGAACTACCAACTCCTGGATTCCAGCAGCATTCAGATAGAAATTCCAAGAGGAGGTAGGGTCAAGATGTGTGCTTGCCTTGTGGTCAGCCTTCAATACCCCTTGGTCTTCCTGGGCCCATCTCCCAGGTGGGATTTCTGATCATTTGGTCACTCAGGAGCTGGGCTGGGGGCTCCAGAGGTGGGTGTGGAGCATTGCCTTTGGTGTGCCAGGGACTGGCAGACACTGCTGGGCTGGGATAGAGGCTCTGGGGGGATCGGGGTTCCAGGGCAGTGAAGTGCTGGGGTTACAGGGCAGAGCAAGGCTGGACCTGCCCCTTCCTCCACCCCACATGAAATATTTCAAGCCATCAATCTCCTCCAGTCTCTCACAACAGGCAATGTTGGAGGTGGAATCTCAGTTTTGGCCATGGGCACCTGGCTGAGAAGGACAGTTCTTTTCCATAGGAAGGAAAGCTCAGAGTTCCAGGGTTTGGAAGGCAGGTGAGAGCTGGACATCAGGAGGCCAAGGCCAGCCAGACTTGTCAGTAATGGCAGATTTTGTCTGGGAGCAGTGTTTGGATCTAGGAAGTTTTGGAGGTGGAATCCCAATTTCGGCCAAGGGTGCCTGGAGAAGCAGGACAGCTCTTTCCAATAGGAAGGAACTCACAGTGCCTTCCCCAGTGTTTTGGGGACAGATGGGAAGTGACTTTCCTGAAACCACTGCCATCCACACTTGTCCTGGCAATATTCCTATGGAAACAATCCCTGGATATAAGGAAATTTGGAGGTGAAATCCCAGTTTTGGCCATGAGTACCCGGAGGAGAAGGACAGTTCTTTTCCATAGGAAGGAAAGCAGGGAGCCCCATTGTTTCAGTAGCAGATGAGAAGAGACCCTCAACATGCCAAGGTCAGCTGGGCCACTCAGATGGCCCTTGGGAGGTCAAACCTGTTCTGTGTTCCCTTGATTTTATGGGGCCCCATAGAGTCACAATGGCCCCTTGGCTCCCTGGGGTCCCACAGTGTCTCAATGGTCCCAGTGATTCCATGAGGCCTTGCAGTGTCACAATGGTCTCTTTTGGCTCCACATTGTCACAATAGACCACTGATTACAGGAGGCCCCTCTGTGACACCCTGGACCTTTCATTCCATGCAGCCCTGCAAGTGTCAAAAAGGCCTCTTGGTTTCAGGGAGCCCCAAAGTATCAAAATGGTTCTCTTGATTCTGTGGGGAACCCCAGGGTCACAATGTTCTCCATGATTCCATGAGTCCCCTCAGTGTCGCAAGGGTCTCCTTAGTTCAGTGGATCCCCCCAGTGTCACAATGGGCCCTTGGTCCCATGGAGACCCCCAGGGTCACTGTGGTCCCGTTGGGTCCATGAGGCCCCACGGTGTCACAATGGATCCTTGGTTCCATGGGCCCTGTGCTGGTGCATTCCCCCCTCCCCTTCTCAGGCTGCCCTGCCAGCTGAGAAATGCTCCTTGGGCCTGGGCCTTGGCCAACAGCCCCTGGGCTCAGCTCCTCTGCAGCTCATCAGAAACACCGTCTGCTCCCAG
The DNA here is from genome assembly GCF_030490865.1 of Poecile atricapillus. NCBI lineage: Eukaryota > Metazoa > Chordata > Aves > Passeriformes > Paridae > Poecile > Poecile atricapillus. Next base: position 10,509,444 of record NC_081267.1, on the reverse strand, counting down.
GCACTGCTGCTGCCCAAGCAGCTCCTGCTTGCTTCAGGAGCAGCCCTGGGAACTGTTTCTGTTCCCTGCATGGCACAACATCCCTGTTCTCAGCCTTGCAAAGAAAGCTGTTGATGCCAAGTGCAGCCAGGATGAAACATTGCTGTGCCTGAAGCCCCTCTCTTGGGGCCCTACAAACAGCGCTCCAAAAGGAGCCCCTTGCAGCTCTCCTGGGCCAGCCACCTCCCTCTGAGTGGGGCCTCTGTGAGCCGGGAACTCTCCCGTTTGCTGCACTCGGGGCATCCCCGAACAAGGACGGAACCTGGGCCGATCCCCCCACTCCTCCAGGCTCAGCCCCTCACCCGCTGGGGAAATGCCAAAGCATCTGCAGGGAGCATTTCCCTGCCCTGCAGGGGAATTTCTCAGAGCTGCCTTGCACTGCCCCTTTGTGTCTGTGTGCACACACCAGCGCTGTGCCCTGGCAAATGTGGCAGAAATGCTGCTCTCGGAGGGGTTGGAGTGCCTTGGAGATCTCAGTCAGTCAGGCCTGTGAGGAAGGTTCAGTCATGAGGTATAAGCTAAGTTAAATGCTGCCTAGTGTTCTTCTTTTGCTCCATTGTTATGTTTAATATAAATTATAAGCTAATTTAAATACTGTTTAGTATTATTCCTCTGCGAATTTGCTAAGTCATAGGTTGCAAGTTAGGTTAAATACAGTAAATGCTGTTGTTTTGCTAAATTGTGACATTTGAGGTTTCAGTTAAGGTTAAGGTATAATTGAAGTCCTGTTAAGTTTGTGCTCTGTTAAGTGAGCCAACTCTGGGATGTTGTCATACAGCTGTACTGTGATGTCACAGAAGACTATGATGTCAAAAATTCAACCTGTGATGTCACAGTCTGTTCTGTGATGTCACATCCTGGTCTGTGATGTCACAGAGCCACCCTCTATGATGGCAGTCTCTGCTCAATGGCCTCACACCATCCTTTATGATGTCACAGCCAGCACCATGATGTCATAACCCCATCAGTGATGTCACACACCCCTCTCTGTGATGTCAGATATCCTGTAATGTCACAGGATGTACTTTGACCTCACAACCAGGTCTATGATGTCGTACAGCCATGCCATGATGTTACACCCTGCTTTCTGATGTCACACAGTCCCCTCTATGATGCTGTAGCTGCTCAGTGACCTCACACAACAAACTCTGTGATGTCACAGCCCCATCTGTGACCTCACACAACCCACTCTGAGCTGTCACACAGCCTCTTTCTGACATCACAGCTGCTCTGGGGCTCCAGGACACAGCCACAGAGGTGCTGCTGTGACACAGCCCCCTCTGGCACATCCCACAGCCCCTGCCAGTGCTGAGCCCCTGGCAGCTCTGTCTGGGCCTGCTGGTGTCCCTGAGCTGCCCTGGCAGGGCCCCAGCCCTGCTGGGCTGTGCTCAGGAGCTGCTCCTGGCCAGAGCTGTCTCTCTGCAGCGCTGCCCTTGCCAGGAGCTGCCTCTGGGCCAGGAGCCCGGCCCAGCTCAGCAGCACAGACACAGCACCAGCACTTTCATCACCCTTTCAGGCCTTTGGGGCTCTTTGCATCACACTCAGTCCCTCAGAGTGTGCTCCAAAAACTTCTCAAGAACTCCAAGTCAGATGGAAACACTGAAGTTTCTTGTAGTTGAAATGAGAGACACGAGTGAGAAAGCGTCCCCAGGTTCCAGGTAGAGCAGAAGACTGGAGGCCCTGATGGCAGCTGGGGACAAGCAAGGGAAAGGTGTCTGTGGTGCTGAGCAAAGCTGGATGTGTTTCAGGAATGCCAAGGGCCAAGGGCTGAGCCCCAGCCCCTGGCAAGGCAGATGCTGTCCCTCCCTCACTGCTCAGGGCTCTTCCTGGGGCACTGGCATGTGGGGATGTGCAATGCCAAGGGCAGCACCATGGGGCGGCCCCTGCCAGGCTGCTGAGCAGGGACAAGGAGGCAATGAGGCCCCAGGGCTGCCAGGGTCACTCGTCCCCTGCTGGCCTCAGGCCCAGGGCCAGCAGCCATGGCCAAAGGGCTGCACAAGTTGCCTCTGGAAGGGCCTTTCAGCTATACAGCCCAGAGCCTTCAGCCTCTACCTGCTGCTTATGTGATGAGGCCTCCAAACCCCATCCTGGGAGATTTTTTAGTCTTCTCCATGCTCTGTAAAAATGGAAACACTGGTCAAAGTTATTTTCTACCAAGTCTTGCATTGACAGGGATCAATATCATTAAGCTTAACAAGAATGGATTTAGATTTGTTAGAAGGAGGAAATATTTTACAGAGTGGCACAAAATTGCAACTGCTTTTCCAGAGAAATGGATGCCCCATCCCAGGACTGCTCCCAGAGTAGGAGCTCTGTGCAACCTGACACAGTGAAAGCCCCTTCCCCTCCCCAAGGATGGAATTGCTGTTGTGTGGGTTCTCTGATGTGCTGGGTGCCCTCACAACGCTCCCGGCCAGAATGTCTGCTGAGGGCCAGCCAGGCTGCTGCAGTGGCACTGACCTCACAGCCATCACCATTGCAGCCATGTCCCCTGGGCCTGGCTCTCCCCTTTCCTCTGCCCCTGCCTTGTCTCTGCTGCCATGAAGAGCTGTTTCATTATTATCTTGTCCCCAGGGTGTTGGGGCCGATTGCTTCCCAGGCAGGCTCCTGGAGCAGCAGTGGCTTTTCAGAGCCCAGCCAGAAATGAGCCCTGAAGCAGCAGCTCTGCAGTGCTGGCCACCAGGCCGGGGTGCCAAGGGAGCCTTCTGGCCGTGCCCTGGAAGCAGCTGCTGCTGCCAAGGTGCCTTTGGTGCCTCAGGCTGTCCCTGGCACAGCTCCCAGCACGGCACTCTGCACTTGTGCCCGAGCCCTTCCCTGGGTTGGGGCTGGCCTGGGGCTTTTCCTGCAGCGGGATCTGCCCTGGCCATGGCACAGGAAAGGCAGTTCCTGCTGGAGCAGGAGGCTGTGCCTGGAATGGGCTCAAACAACTCCAGCATGGCCCTGTTTACTTCAAAATTGCTTCCTAGAGCACTATAGTCTAATAATTGTTATAGCTCCTTTACTGTTGAGTAAATAACTCTTTTTCTTTATTTACTCTGTGGTGTAAATAAATCTGTCTAATCATCTTCAGAACCAGTCACAGTTGTATTAGTATAAATATATCTGGTATTCCGCTGTTAATCCTGTGAGACAAATTGCATTACGGTTCAGTTCCAGCTGTCCAATATTTACACATAAACCTTTGACAAAGTCTGGGGCTGGGATTGAATCCAGCTGCTTTCAGTCTTCTCTCTTAGAAAGAATTTAAAAGTCTAGGTGACCTGGAAGGGTTTGAGGATCCATGGTGGCTGTTGGGTGTCATTTCTCCACCTCATGACTCAGCAGGACTTTCTCCAATAAAGAAATAAAGCTTTTGCCTGAAGCTCCCACTCTGCCCATGACAGGAAGCCCTGGGAGTGTCTGTGACATCCCGGCTCTTTGGCAGCCTGGGGACTCCTGGGATGTCAGCATGGAATTGCTGGGACTGCGTCTGACCACACGGCTCTTCAGCATCCCCAGAAACCCCTGGGAGGTCTCTGTGGAGCACCTGTCTGTGCCTGTGACATTCCAGCTCTTGAACAGTCTGGAGACTCTTGGAATGTCCCCATGGAGCCCCTCTGAGGGCCTGTAACAAATCTGATCCTTGGTAGGCAACCATCACATCCACCTGTTGCTATGGTCTGTTTCCATGGCAACCATCACAGCCCCTGTTGCTATGGTCTGTTTCCATGACAACCATCACAGCCCCCTGTTGCTATGGTCTGTTTCCATGGCAACCATCACAGCCCCTGTTGTTATGGTCAGTCCCTTGGCAGCTCCATGGAGACCCCATGCCAGGGGTGGTTGCCATGGACACCAGCTCAGGCCTGGAGCCAGAGCCCGTTGCCATGGCAACCATTTGCAGTCCCATCCCCAGGCTCATGGGATCCCAGAGCCACAGAATTGGCTGAGTTGGGAGGGACCCATGGGGATCCTCCAGTCCAACTGCTGGCCCTGCACAGGACACCCCAACAATCCCAGCCTGGGCCTGGCAGCGCTGGCCAAACGCTGCTGGAGCTCAGCCAGCCCTGGAGCTGGGAGCCTTCCCTGGGGAGCCTGTTCAGTGCCCCAGCAGCCTCACGGGAAAAACCTTTTCCTCACATGCAGCCTAAACCTGCCCGCCTCAGCTCCAGCCGCTCCCTCCACTCCTGTCCCTGGGCACCAGAGGGAAGAGGTTCCCACAGCCCCCAGCCAGGGACCCGCTCCCAAGGCTGCTGCCATGGCAACCAGGCCTGGCACCAGCTGGGATGCTCGGTTTCCATGGGCTGGGCTTCAGGAATGGCATTCCCTGATTTCCTGGTCCTGCTAAAACCGTGCTGCTGCTCTCTTCCCTCCCGCCTCCCATGGAAAGCAAAAAAGGCAAAGGTCCTGGGCTGGGATAAGAACAATTTATTGAGAACAGCAACAGGATAAGGAACAAACACAAACAGAAACAATTTTGGTAATAGAAGGGATAAGACAAACTAATTACAGGGAAAACGAAAACACCACAGACTCTTTCTTCCTGGCCACGCATTTCCCCCTGCCAAGAAAGGAAACCCTTCTCCTCTGGTGAGAGAGAGGGAGTCCTTGTCCTGCCCCTGGCAATGACCTGAGATGGGATTGAATATAATGACAGGGCCATGATCAGACTCTCATATTCTTTGATCTCACATCATGACATTGCCATGGGCAGGAGAAGGTAGAGGTGTCTTCCCAGCATGGATCCCAGGGAACATGGATCACCAGGTCTCTGCCCAACGTGGATCCTCCAGTAGAAGACTTGAGCCGGAGCAGTGGACAAGGCTCTACCGCAACTTGGGGCCTTTGCAAGGCTTCCCTTACCGGTGCCTCCGTTGGTGCTGGGTCAAGTTAGAGCTCTGGGCGAAGCTCTTCCCACACTGGGGACACTCGTAGGGCCGTTCTCCAGTGTGGATGCGTTTGTGGGTAATGAGGCTGGAGCTGTGGCTGAAGCTCTTCCCACATTCCCCACACTCATAGGGCCTCTCCCCAGTGTGGATGCGCTGGTGACTGATGAGGTGGGAGTTCTGCTTGAAGCCCTCCCCACAGTCGGGGCAGCGGAAGGGCCTCTCATCCGTGTGAATCCGCTGGTGGAGGAGGAGATTGGAGCTGATCCGAAACCTCTTCCCACACTCAGGACACTTGTAGGGCCTCTCCCCAGTGTGGATGCGCTGGTGATGGATGAGTTCGGAGTTGCAGCTGAAGCCCTTCCCACATTCCCTACACTCGTAGGCCCATTCCCCAGTGTGGATCATCCGGTGGCAGATCAGTTTGCTGCTCCAGCTGAAGCTCTTCCCACACTCCAAGCACTTGTAGGGCTTCTCCCCATCCTGAACCTGCTCATGGACCACCAGCTCAGAGCCCTGTCTGGATCTCCAGCTGCCTTCCCGGCACTGGGTGGGTCTTTCCTCCTCAGAGCACCCTGGGATGGGTTTGGAGCCCCTCCTCCTGCGGGATCTCTGAAGCTTCTCCTCCCCATTGGATTCCTGCACTGTGGAGCTGCTCAAAATGGCCTCTTCCACAAGGTTCTGCTGTGGGCATTTGTCCTCCCTGGTCTCCATCCTCAGCTCCTTGTCTGGGGGAGGAAGGACAAGGAGAGGATGGGATTTGCCTCCGTGCCAGAGGGAAGGGGAAGGAGATCCCCCCAGTGCGTCCCCGGCAGGACGGCGTCGGCAGCGGGGTTGTCCTGCAGCCGGGGGCCAGGCTGGGCTGGAAGATGGAGCAGGAGAGAGGGGGAAAGGGACACTGACTTCCTCCTCACCTGCCTGGGCATCCTGGAGCATCTTCCTCTTCCTCACAGCTGCCTCCTCCATCCAGCCAAAAGTCTGGGAATGGGAAATCCTGGTTTGGGGAGAAATACAATTCATGAGCACATTGGATTAGGGGGTTCCTCCTGCCCAAGTCCATCTCTAAAAATCACAAGCTATCCATAAAAACCTCCAAAACACCAAGATTTAGCCCTGAAAATGCCTCCCAGGAGTTCCCTACCTCTGGTCTCTCCTTTTTGGTGTTCGGGGGTTCCCCCTGTCCCAGTTGCTGGGGGTCACACTTGTACTGGGGGTCCCCCATGTACTCAATCCTTGCCCTCCTCAGGCGGCTGGAAGTGCCAGGAATCCAAAAAGTTGCACCCATTTCCATCTCCCCACTTAGGAATGCTGGGACCCCCCAGTGTCCCCCAAGGGGCATTTTCCGCTCAGCTTTGCAGTCCTTAAGTCGCAAATATCCCCTCCCAAAAAACCCAACCCAGGGACCCCCCAGGATATCTGGGCTGAGCTCTCCCTCCCCGGTCACCTGTGGCATGGGGGGTGATGATCCCAACGGCGGGGGACTGTAAATTCAGGGAGTTCTTGACCTCTTGGTTCCTTCTCCTTTCCCTGATTCTCCTTTGTCCCTCCTCTTCCTGTTGAAGTGCATTTAAAAAATTATGGTCTGTCCCAAGGGTAGACAACACCCTTGGTGTTGTATAAGGTTCGTCCCTACCTAACCTCCCTTTTCTTTTCCCTATCCCATTGGCTGTAACCCCCCTGTATCCCCTGGCCACCCCCTCCCCCAAGTTTAAGAGAGCACCCAAGGAATCTCAGCCTCTTTCTTGCCCCGGGCGATCCACATACAATAAACCCAGGACCACGTCTCGTAAGTCTGAGCCTTCTTTGTCTAAAATACCTTAGGTCCATGTTGGATATATTTTGAGACCCCTTCCTGCCCGTGTTCTGAGAAGGGCGGACACATCCCCATGGGGGACAAGAATGAAAGGGTTTGTGGAGTATTTACAACATCTTCCTCCCTCTCCTCCCCTTCCATCCCTCCTCCTTCTCCTCCCTAACACCAGCGCCTTCTCCTGCTTCCATCCCTTCACTCTCTCCTTCTTCATCCCTCCTCTTCCATCCCTCCTCCTCCTCCCCCAGGAGCAGTGACACCCTCGGTGCCCCGTTCCCGAACCCCTCACAGCCCACGGCAGGAGCGGGGATGGAGCCGGGACAGGTCAGGATGGGCAGCGCGGGGCTCTCTGCTGCTCCCACCCGCTGGGGACGGGGGGAACCCGGCCCGGGGAAAAGGAGAGGGAAACTGGGAAAATTGGGGGCTGCAGATCCAACCTGGGGCTGGCTGGGGACCCTGGCTGGGGACTGCCAGCCCTTGGGGCTCCTCTGGGGAGATGCAGGAGGGGGGAACACAGAGAGGGCTGGGGGATCCCAGGAGTGGCAGCACTGGCAGGGACTGGTTTGTACTGGGGTAACTGGAACCTTACTGGGGTAACTGGGAATGATTGGGAATGAGCACAAGCATGCTGAGGGCAGCTGGGATATACTGGGAGTGACAGTGACCATACTGGGAACAGTTGGAACCACGCTGGGGGAAACTGGGAGTGATTTGGACCATGCTGAGATGGACTGGGACTATTCCAGGGACAACTGGGATCATACTGGTAGGAACTGGGAAGAATTACAACTATTCTGGGATCATGCTCAACTGGGACCATACTGGGATCACAGTGGGAGCAGCTGGGTCCCTGCTGGCTGAGACTGGGATCCCACTGAGGATGACTGGAATCATACTGGGATTGACTGGGAGTGGCTGGGAACAACTGGAATCATGCTGAAAGCAACTGGGAGGAGCTGGGAATGACTGGGAGCGTGCTGGGGCTGACTGGGATATACTGGGAGAGACAGGGAGTCCCAGGGATCACACTGGAGGCTACTGGGGTCATACTGGCACTGACAGGGAGCAACTGGGGCCCCCTGGCCTCATACTGGGAGTGACTGGGATTAGATTGTAAGTGACTGGGATCAGACTGGGAGTGTGAAGGAAACTGGAAAATTGGGGAAAAAATGAAAAAAAAAAAACCCAGGATAAATTAAAGGAAAACGGAAGGGAAAAGTCAGAGAAAAAACAGAAAAATATCAGGGTGAAATAAAAAAAAATTGGGGAAAAACCAGGAAAAAATTGGGAAAAATTTGGGAAAAACAGGGGAAAATTTGAAAAAAAATGGGGAAAACCAGGAAAAATTTGGGGAAAAAAAAAGAAAACTCAAGGAAAAAATGGGAAAATTTGGGGGAAAAAGTCAGGAAAAGAAAGTGGAAAAAATCTGGGAAAAATCGGGAAAAATCAGAAAAAATGGGGAATAAATCAGGAAAAAATAGGAAAAGAAGGAAAAATCATGAAAAAACAGGGAAAATTGGAAAGAATATTGGGGAAATCAGAAAAAAAAGCTGGGAAAAAACTTGGAAAAATTGGGGAAAATCCAGAAAAGAAAGAGGAATAAAATCTGGAAAGAAATAGGAAAAATCCCAGGAAAAATCAGGTAAAAACTAGGGAAATTTGAGAAGAAATTGGGAAAAAGCTAGAAAAAATTTGGGAAAGGAAGAGAGAAGAATCAGGAAAAAATGGGAAATACATGAAAAAAATTGTGAAAAATTGTGAGAAATCAGGGAAAATATCAGGAAAAGAAAGCCGAAAAGACCCTGGGAAAAATCAGGAGAAATCAGGAAAAAACTGGGAAAAATATTGGAAAAATGAAGGAAAAACCAGAAATATTTGATAAAAAATTGCAAAAAAATCAGGAAAATAATTTGGAAAAAATAAAAAAAAAAAAAGTGGAAAAAAAGGAAAATCATGGGAAAATCAGGGAAACAAACCAGAAAAGGATAAAAAATCTGGAAAAATCAGAAAAAAAAATGAAAAAAATCAGGAAAGAATTGAGGAAAACCAGAAAAATTAGGGAAAGGATAAGGGAAAAATCAGAAAAAAAAAAGTGAAAAAAAGGAAAAACCACAAAAATCAAGCAAAAGTTTGAGAAAAAAAAATGGGAAAAAACAGGGAAAAATCAGGAAAAGAAAGAGGAAGAAGACTGGGAAAAAACTAGGAAATATCAAGGAAATAAATGGGAAAAATCAGGAAAAATTAGGAAAAAAGGGGAAATATTTGGACAAATCCGAGGGAAAAATCAGGAAAAAAAAATTGAAAAGTATGTGAAAAAAATTATGAAAAATGAGGAAAAAAATAAGAAAAAGGGAATAAAACCTGGAAAAAATCAGGGAAAAAAAATCAGAAAAAAAAAAAAAAAAAGAAAAAAAATTGGGGGAAAATCAGGAAAAAAAATGGGAAAAGCAGGGGAAAAATTGCTAAAAAATGGGAAAAACCAGAAAAATTATGGAAAAATTTGAGAAAAAGTTGGGGAAAAGACAAGAAATTTTGGGAAAAGAAGAGGGAAAAATCAGGAAAAACAAAAAAATCAGGAAAAAAATGGGGAAAAAACTGGGAAAAATTCAGGGAAAATGAGGGAAAAATCAGAAAAATAAAAAAAAAAAAAAAAGAGAGAGAAAAAATTGGGGAAAATAATGGGGAAAATCAGGAAAAAAACAGGAAGAAATCCCCCTATCCCATTTTTCCATGGAATTTTGGGAATTGCCTACCTGCAAGGTCGTAGAAGAATTTCCAGACCTGGGATACAGGGAGTGGGGAAAGGTGGAATTGCAGATGAACTGGTCAAGATTTTTGGGAAGGTAGATGGCCTGGTCCTATTCCAGCTTCCAGAATGTTCGGCTGAATCCCACTCCTCCTTCTGGCTGGAAATCATGGGAAAATCATGGAAAAATCACAGGAAAGCTGTGATTCAAATTCATGGAGTTTTGCCCCCAAAGCACCCTGTTTTCCCGCCAAAATTTCTATTTTTCCCCCCCAAAATATTAACTTTTTGGAATAATTAAATGGGGAAGATTAGGAGGAAATAGGGAAAAAATAGGATGGAAATGGAGCAAAAATGGGGGAAATTGGAGCCAAAATGGGAAAATAATAGGGAAAAAATGGGATAAAAATAGGGAAAAATGGGATGGAAATGGAGGAAAAATTGGGAAAAATGGGAGAAAGGAATGGAAGAAGATGGGAATAAAATGATGGGAAAAAGAGATAAAACCAGGATAAAAAAGGGGGGAAAAAATGAGGGAGACTGGGAGAAAAATGAAGGGAAAATGGGAATAAAAATGGTAAAAATGAAGTGAAAGTGGGAGAAAAATGGAAGAAAATGGGGAAAACAGGAGAGAACATGGGGAACAAACTGGGGAAAAATGGAGCAAAAAGAGGGTAAAATGGGGAAATGGGGAAAAAATAGATTTAAAAAATGGGAAAAAAATTGGGAAAAATTAGGACAACATGGAGAAAAAAATTGAGTAAAAATGCAGGAAAAAAATAGGAAAAAATCAGAAAAATTAAGAAAAAATTGAGGAAATATGAGATTAAAAAGGGGGAAATGGAGGAAAAAAATGGGGAAAGTTTTGGGGAAAAAATAAAAAATAGGATAAAAATGGGGGAAAATTATATGAAAATGGGATAAAAATGAGAAAATACAGCAAACATGGGAAAAAATGGGATAAAAATGGGGAAAACTGGGATAAAAATGTGGAAAAATTGGATAAAATGGAGACAAATTGTACTCTAATAGGGAATGACTGGGAGTGATTTGGCTTATCGTGGGGCACAGAGGAAACTGGAGCCACACGGGGGGAGCAACTGGGCTCATGCTGGGAGCAGCCACTGCCGGCACCGGGAGCCCCGAACCCCTTTCCCGGCCATGCCGGACCCGCATCCCCCCGGCCCCTTTGCCGGGGCTCTGCCGCCACCGGGACCCCCCAAAAACACCTCCCGGGGACCCCCGGGGTCCCCCCGAGGGGCATCTGCGGCTCGGCTCTGGAGCCCTGCCATCCCCAAACATCCCCCCCAAAAACCCCAAACCCAGGGACCCCCGGGGTATTTGGGGCGAGCTCCCCCTCCCCGGGCACCTGCGGGATGGGGGGCGATGGTCCCGAAGGAGCTGCAGATCCAGAGAGCGGGGAGCGCACGTGGAGCCTCCTCTGCCTGCTCCAGCTCTTCCTCCTCCTGCTCCTCCTCTTCCTCCTCCTCTGTCCCTCCTCTTCCTCCTCCTCTGTCCCTCCTCTGTCCCTGTGCGTGGTTCGGAGCCCTCGGGTGAGCGGGGCCGGGCCGGGACACGATGGGAAAGGGCTGGGTCCCCCCCAAACCGAGCTGGGGGCAGCAGAAGTTTGGGTGGAACAAAGGGAACGGGGCGGGACAGGGGAACAGGGGGAGGTGGGAGCACTGAGGGTCCCCCAGTTCACCCCAGGACCCCCAAGCCCCGTCCCAGCCCCCCCAGTTCCCCCTGCAGCCCCGGCTGAGGGGGGCTCAGCCCAGGAGCCGCTGTCGTTCGGGGCTCCCCCGAGTGCAGGAACGGGAGAGTTCCCGGCTCGGGGAGGCCCCAGCAGAGGAGGGGATCTTGTCCCTCTTCCAGGGCCTTTCAGGGTCTTCAGGCCACTCTGAAGGAGTTTTTTTCAGGTTTTTTGGGGGGATACCACGACTACAGGGGTGTTTTTTCCTCCCCATTTTAGGCTGTTTGTGCGGCTGCAGCCCCACAAACCCCTTTTGAGGGGGGATCATGACAGCTTTAAGTGACATTTTTAGGGGTGCCCCCACCCCAAGCCCCTGTAGGAGATGTTTTGTCCCCCAGGGTGGATTTTGGGGGTTCTCTCTTCCATGGCCGCTTTAAGAGCCCCCGGTATTGTCAGGTCGCACTGTAACTCCTCTTAAAAGGGCAACACCACTCCCGTTGGTTCCGGCAGTGGAGCCCCGGGAGGGGTTGCGGGTACCTGGGTGATGCCAATGAAGGTGATGGGGTCCCCATGCTGGGTATAAACCTTTGTGAGGGGTTCCTGGGGGTTTTCTGAAGTTCTGGGAGTTTTTGGGGCCATGGTGGTTTTTGGGGGGGTCCCAAGGGGGTTTACAGGAATCCCGATGAGGGAATTTGGGAAATCCCAGGGATGAAATTGGGGATCTCAAGGTTGTTTTGGGGTAGCTGCTTGTGATGGAGATAGGGACCCCATGCCAGGTATGAACCTTCTCAATGTCTGTATGGGGTTTTGCGGTCTTGGGGAGATTTTGGAGCATCCAGGGCTGTGTTTGGGATCCCGGGGAGGTTGGGGTGTCCCGGGGGGTTTGGGGGTTCTCGGCAGGTTTGGGGGTACCTGGGCAATGCGGGTGGCAGTGCTGGGGACCCTGTGCTGGGTTTGAACCTTCTCACTGTGCACGGGCAGCGTCAGCGTGTTCAGGGAGATCCTGGGGGGCCCGGGGGGTCACCGCAAATCCCAGGGACCCCAAATGCTGAGGGACCCCCCGAACTGCCCTCACCGCTGGATCTGCTGCAGGCAGGGGGGCACCAGCACTCGGCCCCCACCCTCCACCATCACAGGGAGGCTGTGGAAGGAATCAGGGGGTGCACAGACAGGTCGGGTGGGACCCCCAAAGTCCTGGGGGAAAGGACATGGGAGGACTTTCAAGAATTCCCGTTGTGGTGGGATGAGAGGGAACCAGGAAGAGTTTGGGGGGGCTGGGTGGGTCATGAATGGACCCCCAAGAGTCTTGTAAGGGGTGGGGCGGGCAAAGAACAGGGCGACCCCCAGGATGGGTTTGGGGGAGAACCGGACTGGAACTCCCATGGCTGCGGGATGGGGAGATCTGCCCATGGAATTCCATGGGAATGGCATGGCAGTGAGATCCATCTACAGAATTCCCATGGGAATGGACAGCAGTAGAATTCATCCTTGGAGGTCTCACGGGAATGGGATGTCTGAGATCCATCCATGGAATTTCCATGGATTTCTCACCCATGGATTTGCCCTCCCAAATCCTACATTCCCATTCCCATATTCCCTGAGAATTCTGCCCTCCCCACCTTTACACTCCAGCGCCTCCCGCCCATATCTGACATATTTCCGGAGACATTCCCTGCAGCTGTGAGCCAGGGAATTTGTTAATCCCTCAGCCTGGATCTCAGGGATCCCCATGGCGGTGCCACAGTTGCCATCGCAGCCCCACAGATCCCCCAGCCCCGGCTCCCCCCACTCAGCCCCGCTCTGGCTGTGCCGCTGCTGCAGCATCTGCAGCTCCCCGCTGGCCCCGTGCCGGTGCCGCTCCTTGTGCCGGCCCTGGCTATCCCAATATCCCAGCTCTGGCTATCCCAAGATCCCAGCTCTGGCTATCCCAATATCCCAGCCCTGGCTATCCCAATATCCCAGCCCTGGCTATCCCAATATCCCAGCCCTGGCTATCTCAATATCCCACCCCTGGCTATCCCAATATCCCAGCCCTGGCTATCCCAATATCCCAGCCCTGGCTATTCCAAGATCGCAGCCCTGGCTATCCCAATATCCCAGCTCTGGTTATCCCAATATCCCAGCCCTGGCTATCCCAATATCCCAGCCCTGGCTATCCCAATATCCCAGCCCTGGCTATCCCAATATCCCAGCCCTGGCTATCCCAATATCCCGGCTCGGTTCCGGCCGCCATCCCCGGGGCTGCGGCTCCGCCCGGCCCCGCTCGCTGCGGCGGCGCTGGAAGGGGATCCCAGCCAGGGACCCCATGGACATGGACTGCGGGAAGCCCGGGCCGGGCTCCGACAGCGCCGCGTGCAGGGAACGCAGGGAGAGGAGAACTGGGGGGACATTTGGAGATTTGGGATCGGGGGGGTCACGGCTGAAGGAAAGGGGGAACGGGGAGAGCCGGGAAGGGCATTTGGAGATGCCAGGACTGACAAGAGGGGAGGCTGGGGCTGGCTAGATGTGGCATGGCTGGAGTTCAGGGAGTTCCTGTACCCAGGAAAGGGAGCTCCAAGGGTCCCCGGTGTCCCCATTGCCCGGACAGGGCAGGGAAATCCGGGATGGCTGGGAATAGGGGTCCCGGGTGTCCTCAGTGCTGAGGAAAGGAGGGGCTGGGTGCTGTGAGAGTCAGGAATAGGGGTCCAGTGGTTAAAAGGGTCAAGGAGAAGGGGGCTCTGGGGGCTGCGGGAGGCGGGATGGCCGGGAAAGGGGTGCAGGCGTTCCTGGTGCCGGATAAGGGGGTGCAGGGTGGGACCCACGGCCGGGAATGGGGGTTCGGTGGGATGGCGGCGCCCAGGAATGGGGGTTTAGGGGCCCCTCGGCGCTCCGGAACGGGCGATCAAAGAGTCCCGGTGCCGGGGGTCCCCCTCACCTCTCGCCGCCCCCCGGGAGCGCCCCCGGCCCCAGCGCTGGAGCCATCGCGCTGCTCCGCTGCGGCCCCGCCCACAGCCCCGGCCCCGCCCCCAGAGCCGCCTCCGGCCCCGCCATTGGCGCCGCTCTTTGCTGCCCGCCAGTGGCAGCCCGAGGCTGCAGTGACGTCACCGGTCGCCGGGCAGATCCCGGCGGCGCAGGGCGGCCAAGGCGGAAGCGAAAGTGCCCGAGGGAGCGCGGGGGGAGGGGACGGGGCAATTCCAGGGAATTCCCCGGGATCCCCTCCCGGGATCCCCCGGGACCCTCCTCGGCCGCGCACTGCGGGACCCCCGGGACAAACTGGGCTGAGCTCCCGGGCCCTGCGCTCAAACTCTGCCTGGAACCCGCCGGCTTCGGCCCAAAGCGGGGGAAGCCCCGGGATCCGCGGATCCCATTTTTCCTGCGGCTGCGGCTCCCCAGCCCCGGCGGAGCAGGAGCGGGCGCTGGGAGCCCGAGCCCCGATTCCCAATCTCCTTCTCCCTCTCTCTGCTGCTCTCTGCCTCTCCTTTGGGTGATCAGAAATCCCAGAGCGGCTGGAGAGCCCCGTGCCCAGCTCGGCTTTCCCTGGAAAGGGAGGCCTGGGGGTGCGGTGCCCCGGGATGGCCGGGAATGGGGCTCCGGGGGTCCCCGGGCTGACGGAACCGGGGGATCCAGGGGCTGGCAGGGGAGGATCCCCGGGAAAGGGGGTGCAGGGCGCTGTTGGTGCAGGAGAAGGGGGTGCAGGGGGTCCCGGAGCTGGGGAAGGAGATGCAGGGGGGTCCCAGGGCCCAGGAATGGGGATCCAAGGGGGTCCCAGGGGGGCTCCCCAAAGCCCCTCCCAGAGCACAGCAGGAGCTGGGTCAGGAGCTCTGGCAGAGACAAAAGGGGGTGAGCCCAGCAGGGGGGGGACATGGGGGAGTCACAGGTGCTCCTGAGGGGGGACACGATCCCCGGGGACCCCTCCTCACCTTCTCCCACGTACCCCAACAGAGCCTCTAAATGGATGAGCAGAGCTCGGTGACTGCAATATGAAACTTGTTCAGTGGCACAGGAGGATTTAGAATTGAGGACAGGGGAAGGGTTTAACCCAGCCTCCTGTTTGAACAGCCTGGAGAGGGGCTGGGAAGAAACCCATGCCTGCATTGAATTGAGAGAGATCCCGACCCGGGCTGGGAGAGATTTGAGACACACCCACCTTTGGACTTTGCTGTCCACAACACCCTGTCACATAAAGATAAAACCTTACAAAAGAAAGGACTTGGAAAATCATTGTTTAGGGCTTGTTACGTGGGCTTAATGTAGCTAGCAGCTGGCCTGATAAGTTCCCATGCAAAAACATCTTGAGAATGAAAAGTTTGTTAACATAACAAACTATTCTTGGGGAGAAAAACAAGTGCATCTGTAGTAACAAGGGATCTGTCCCATGGGAATCAGTAGAAAAAGTATGTAAACATTGTTAGAGAGAAAAGTTTGGATTGACGTGTACACTCACCATTACCAACCAGTGAACTGAGCTCCCAACCAACTGGAATTAAGCACGGTGCCTTCTGATAACCATGTAAATATAAGCTGTGTGCAAGAAAGCTTTGGCTGTGATGGAAGAAGAAACAGGTGTCATTGTCCATCTCTACTACGACACACCCAACCAGGACATCGGGTCCTGCTGAAGCAGAGGAAAGAAGCAGCTCTGGTGGCCAAGTGGCACGGCCCATTCCAAGTGTCCCTGAGCACAGAAACAGCCCCAGCACAGTTGAACACGGGGGGACCCCTCAGCCTCGGCTCAAGGGCTCTGAAGCCCCGGAGATTTGGATTTCCCGGCTGCAGCAGGAGGATGGGAGGCCGCCCCTGAGCCTGCACTGAAGGCAAGGCAGCAGCAGCCAGGGCTCCCCAGTGGGGGAAGCCCCTGGGCCTGCCCACAGATCCTCTGCTCAAATCTTCGGCCTGGGCACCCTCCTTTGGCATCTCCAGCCCCTGTGGGACAATCCTGGCTGGCACTGCTGGAGCTTCAGGGCTTTCTGTGCCTGCCCTCGCCACAGCTGCTGGGGAAGGCACCGGGAGAATTCCACTCTGGCTCTCAATTACACTCTGGGCTGGCTGGGATTAGAGTATTGGAAAATATACCAAGTGTAAAATTATTTTTTATCTGATTTCTCCAGTCAGGCTTCATTTGCATTTGCCTTGGGGAAAGGAATTTTAAAGGTTTTTTTATGGGATGTTCCACAACTCAGCAGAGATGAGCTTAACATCTCAATAGACTGGGAATAGCCCAAAAGATTCCCACAAAGACAACGACCATCAACAAAACATCAAGGCCCAGCAGCAAACATCAACCAACGTCTACCCCAGACACTGCCCTGGCACAGCTGGAGACACCTGGTCTGGAAAAGGCTGAGCAGGAAATGCAGGAGTGCAGACCTAATTCACATCAGAGACACAGAAATCCAAGTGCAACAGGAAACCAAACACTAAGGACTCCACAACTTGGAAACAATGAATATTAAACCCATGGATTTCTATGGGTTCAGACTGTATAAAGTTTAGGAAACATCTAGTAAAACTCACATGTCATGGAATGATTTTCTCTGCACATGCAGACTATGTGTGGTTGAAATGATTCTGTTCAGAATCAAGTAATGCTTTATTTCTCTAAAGACATTGTTGGAGAGTTTTTGCTTTTCACAGTTTCAGTGAAAGTATTACACCATGAGAAGAATTTTTCGTAATAATTCTACTTTTCTATTGTCAGTTCTCTTTGGGCCAGTGGTGTGAGAAACAGTTTTTAGTCAGAGGAGAAGAAAAAGAAAATACTTGATTGCTTTCTAATTTTTGTTTTTATGTTTGTGCGTGGCTCTTAGTGATGGCAAAATTATGGTATGGGTTTTTCCATGTTCACCTTTAAGCCGCATTTTGAAAACAAAATGGGGGGGTGAGGGATGGTCCATGTGAGTCATCCCATGGCTGCCCAGGAAGAGAAGATTCATTCCAGGCAGCCAGGAAAGGAGCTTTAGAATTGCAAATTAACACCCCTGAGCCAAAGCCTGGACAATGTACCAGGGTCTTCCTGCCTGGGGGAGGAATTGGGCTGAATTCCTCTGCCCCTCACCCCAAGCTCTGCCTGGGGGCACAGGGGGAATTTGCACAGCTAAAGGCAGAGCCCATAGTGAGGATATCTGACTCTGCAGCAGAAATTGGTTAAGCTAAAAAGGAAAACTGCAAATGGAGATTGTTGTGAAAATTTCACTATAAAAAATGGGGGGAAGTCATCCCAGTCCCCACCTCAATTTGTGCTCTCACTTTCTATGTTATCTAGGGTGAATTAGAGCAATGGAGTTTTTTTGGTACCCCAAATTAAGGGAAATCAGTTGGGAATCCAAGTATGTGCTGATTTAATTAGAGAAAAGCCAAAAATTGATGGAGCCCTGGCTGGAGGGAGCACCCAAAAATGGGGAAAAGGTGAACGGCCACCAGAACAAATCCTGCAACACCATGGACCAGCCCCGGGGAACCCTGACAAATTCATATCAGGAGCCAGAGAAACCATTTATCATTTCCATGGCATAATTAGATTACAGGATGTCCTCAAAATAATACCCAACCAGACAGCTCCAGTTCCTGACTTTCTTCCCAACCAATCCACTCAGATGAGAAACACAACATTTCACCATGGGATGGGATCAGACTGTCTTTTAGAAGAAAAAAGAGGCAGAGTTTGTGGAAAGTTAAATGACTCAAACTGCTGTTGGCAAACAGAACACAAAGGAAAAGTGGAGAAACAGATAACAAAGGATATAAGAAAGCAGCTCATATACTGGTCCAAACATGGAAATGGGCAACTTTTTTTGTGGTTCCCTGGCAGACCATGAGTTAAACGAATGTACTTTCTCCTCTTATGTTCTACAGCAACTCTCATCTTTTTACCATGCAGGACACCTTGCTGAGTGCAGCTCATTCAGCAGCTGAGCAAGGGGATGCAGGGGGCAGCCAGGCCTCCTGAGCCAGAAACAGCTACAAAAGGACAGCGAATGAGGGCACTGAGAGCAATCCCAAAATCAAAGAACACCCAGGAAGAAAAAACAGAGTCAATGAGTGAATCTGCTTGCAGATAGAGCCAGGAAGCAATGGGAGAAAGCATCAGTTTCAGAAAATGTTACTAATTGACAAGGACCGCTGCTCAGACAAAGTCCCGCTAAATTCCTGAACTTCCAGAAGAACAAAGACTTAACAGAGCCATCAATATCGGATGTTATATAAAAGTGGTGGGTACATATTAACCGGGACATGCAGGAGGCAGATGGGGAAGTCTGAACCTTCCAAGCACCTCCGCCAGTGGGGAAAGGGACAGGGACACGCGGCCGGGAAAAACAGGACAAAAACGAGGCCGCGTCCTCCAGCAACTGGAGAGAGCGCACGGCAAATGCCCCATGGCCTCTCCCTTTGGGCAGCAATAAAGTCACTTTCACACCGCTCCTCTGGCTCCTTTGGCCACACAAACCTCTGGCGCCGGGAATTTTCCCGCCCAGCCCCGGGCACAGCGCAGCCACCTCCGGGCTACCGACACGAACCGGGACGAGCCAGCGCTGCTCCGGCACCGGCTCCTGCCGAGGCCGCAGCGGGAAGGAGACCGCGGGCAGCCGCTCCCGCAGCGCCCTCACGCCAGGGCCAACACGGGCCGGCCACGGCACAAGCCACCCGCCACAGCCCCCTGCCGCCCCCTCCCGGGCCCGCAGCGAGCCCCGAGCCCCCGCAGAACCGAGCGCGGCTCCCACCTGCGATGGCCGGGGCCGCCTCCGAGCTCCGCCGCCGCCTCACCGGGCTCCGGCCGCTGCTGCCGCTGCCGGGCCCGCACAGACGCTCCGGCAATGGCGGCTCTCCTGCCCCACGGCCGCCCTGGGGGCGCCAGCGGGGCCGGGCTTGTCCCCGCTCTGCCCAATCAGCGCGCGCCAGAACCACGAGTGACGGCAGCAGCAGCCAATCGCAGCCAGCGGCGGGCTCTGCACACGGCACAGCCCCGCCCCGCGCCCTCAGGGCCCCCCGGGCTGTGTGAGGGGAAGGGCGGAGATGAGGAACAGCCCTGGAACGGGTCCGGCCTGAGCCGCCATTGAACTCTGGATACAAACAAAGTTCTCCGCAGCTCCCGGCCCGCCTTTCCCAGCCCTGGGTGTTCGGTGTCTCCGGCTCAGGGGGAAGCCCTGGAGCCTCACTTCTCCCACCTCTAATTAGGAGCATCAGGGCATCACTCGGATTTCCCCCTAAAAGGGAAAACTGCCCCAAACCCCTGTGGATGAGTGGGGGAGCAGAGAGATTTCTGTCAGAAAACTCCAAAAACTCAGAGCAGGATCATGAGAAGTAAAGGAAGATCCTTAAAACCTGCTCCCTCCACCCCTCCCTTCTCCCAGCTGTGCCTCCTCCCCCGGCAGTGCAGGGACACAGGGAATGGGGCCATGGTCACTCCATCCCCCGAGGCTTTTCCCCCTGCTCAGGGACAGGAGTCGTTCCCCTGCTGCACCCTGGGCTCTCTCCCACCGGAGACTTCTCCAGGAACTTCTCCAAGCTGAGTCCATCCCATGGGGAACAGCTCCCTCACAGTGCTGCAGCGTGGGTCACTCTGCCACGGGCTCAGTCCTTCTGAAAAGAACAGGCAAGGAGAGCAGCTCCTTTTTAATGCCTTTATTGAGGGCAGCTCTAGGTGGGGGAGCTCGACCACTGCTGCTCCCAATGGACAACCCAGAGGAGGAGATGTTCAGCTTTACCACAGGGCAGAGCTGGGGATTCTGTCTTCAGTAGAGTCTCTAGAAGGACTCTGTTTTACTGTAAATCTTGGGTAGTCGTGGAGAGCAAATGTTGTTTAGTTATGGTGACAAAGTCCAGAACATCAGTCAGTTGCCCAATGTTCTCCCTTGCTCCTCAGTGTAGTTTGGAGTCCAGTTTGTGCCATGGCTCGCTGATTCTAGGGGTCTTTGGATGTTAATCCCACTTCTCCTGGGTGCTACCCCCCATGGGAGTTGGGCTCATCTACACACTGGGTGCTGCCATCGGTGCCATTGGGGGGTGCCGGGAGCAGCAGAGGCAATAGACAAGGCCAGGTGGCATTAACAAGGCTGGTACAACAACATTGGTATTTACCAAACATGACACAACATGAGGTACATTAACAAAGACCCCTTACGGTGACAACATTCTACTGTTCAAACTGTAAAACATATTTGTGTACTGATCAGGAGGTCACGATTTACTCTTTACAATCCTGATGCTGAATGTCTCCTTAGCAGGTCTGGTCACAGAGAAGAATGAGCCCCTTGTGGGCTGCCCCTGTTTGGACAACCTGCTCCTCATCCCGAGCCTCAGCATGTCTGACATCGCCCACCTGGGACTGACATCCCAAAGCATTGAGAACATTTATAAACTTTTCTTTATCATTAAAATCTAATTAATTTATAAAAATAAAATTTTACTTTTTATAATAATATTATTCTGTATTCTTATAACCTTGTTTTTGCATTTATATAAAATAATTGATACATTTTCAGGAACAAAACATTATTGTTCTCTGGCTCTAAGTACCACAATTCCCTTCATTAATTAACTGACCACTATTTCTCCCTCTTTATGCTAATTACTCCTATTTTTAGCCCGTTATTCATAATTTTGAAATTATTCTCAGACAGGGTAAAAGGGGCCACTTTGGGGTCCATGGAGACTTTTCTGGGGAACATTTGGGGCAGTTTTGGATCTGGGGAGGGAATTTAGAGAGAACTTGGGGGTCTGGAGAACACTTGGGGGAGCCGGGTGAGCACTTGGAGGGGCACTTAGGGATTCTATGGGACAATTTGGGGTCCGGGGGAGCACTTGGGGGTCCAGGGGGGCGCTTGGAGGTCAGGGAGGGGAATCTGGGGGCCCTTCGGGGTCCGGGCGGGCACTTGGGGGGCTGTAACAGGGAATCTCTGGGCCGCGGGGGATGATGGGAGTTGTAGGCGCCGGTATAATACGGTTTAATGGGGCCGTGGAGCATCACGGGAGTTGAAGGCGCAGCTCCAATGGGTTCCGGTGAGGCGCGGGGCATGACGGGAGATGGAGTCCCGGCTGGAATAGCGCTCTATGGGCGCCGCGGAGCATGATGGGAGCTGTAGTCCCGGAAGTGGCTCGGAAGGCGCGTTCGGCGTTGCGGGGAAGCGCTTGGAAAACACTTTTGTGTCCGAGCTGTGGCTGCAGGTGCTCGGGGCGAATGTATACGGCTCGGGAGCACTTGGGGGGAGCCTGGGGAGCTGTAACCGGGCTCTTTAGTGTTATAAATTCACTCGAGAGAGTGTTAAAGTTTAATAAAGGGAAGTTTTATTAATTATAGCAAGCAAGCAATAAGCAAAAGACAGCGCTGGACAGCCGGGAAGCGATCTCGCTTTGTCGCGGCCGTGCTTCCGTTTTTCGTGTGTCTCCTTTTAATCAGTCCGGCTCTCCGGGCTCTCCTGTGACGTGTCCTTCCTCGGGTCTTTCTGCGCATGCGCCTTCATCGGTCTAGGGGTCCGATTGTTCGGTCTTTACCTTATCTTCCTTTAACTTTTCTTCACTGTTCTCTGTAAAGGCTTAGCTCAGTAATTTTTTGGAATGCAAGGAATCTTAGCAAGGACATGATAAACGTCAGTAGCTATACAAGCATCAGTTACTATGCATACGTAAATAACTATCGTAAGTAAGTAAGGGGTAAATAACAATCTTGATTTTACAGAACATAACATTACAGGGTATCATATCTGCATGTTTAGTCGAACAAAAGGGTCTCTGTTTATCACATTTAAGGCGCGGGGCACGGCAGGAGGTTTGGGCGTGGAACTGTGTTCCGAATGGCTCAAATAGCACGAGGGATTGAGCGGGAGATGGGGTTAGGGAAGAAGTGGAGGAGGGAGGAAGAGGGGGAGCAAGAGGAAGAGGAGGGACAAAGGAGGATCAGGGAAAGGAGAAGGAACCACGAGGTCCAGCACTCCCTCAATTCACAGCCGCCTACCTATGGGATCATCACACCCCATCCCACAGGTGACCGGGGAGGGGGACTTCAGCCAAGATATTTTAGGTGCTCCCTATTTTGGGCTGCTTGAGGGGACGTTTGGAGAATGAAGAAATCCAAACCTGAGCAGAAAATGCCCCTTGGGGGTAAATTGGGGGTCCTGGCATCCCTAAGTGGGGAGCTGGTAACCGGGGGAACTTTTTGGATTCTTGGCACTCCCAGCAGCCTGGGGAGGGCAGGGACCGAGTAGACAGAGGACCCCCAGTGCAAGAGTGACCCCCAGCAGCTGGGACAGAGAGGAACCCCTGAACACCAAAGTGGAGAGACCAGAGATGGGGAACTCCTGGGAGACATTTTCAGGGCTGAATCTTGGTGTTTGGGAGGTTTTTATGGACTCCAGATGCCCGGTGACTTCTGGAGATGGACTTGGGTAGAGGGACCTTCAAACTCAATGTGCTCATCCCCTGTTCGCCCCAAACCAGGATTTCCCATTCCCAAATCTTGTCTGGATGGAGAAGGAGGCTGTGAGGAAGAGGAAGATGCCCCAGGACACCCAGGCAGGTGAGGAGGAAGTCAGTGCCCCTTTCCCCCTCTCTCCTGCTCCATCTCCCAGCCCAGCCTGGCCCCTGGCTGCAGGACAACCCCGCTGCCGACGCCGTCCTGCCAGGGACGCACTGGGGGGATCTCCTTCCCCTTCCCTCTGGCACGGAGGCAAATCCCATCCTCTCCTTGTCCTTCCTCCCCCAGAAAAGGAGCTGAGGATGGAGACCAGGGAGGAAAGATCCCCACAGCAGAACCTCGTGGAAGAGGCCATTTTGAGCAGCTCCATGGCTGAGGAATGTAATGGGGAGGAAAATCTGCAAAGATCCCGCAGGAGGAGGGGCTCCAAACCCATCCCAGGGTGCTCTGAGGAGGAAAAACCCACCCTGTGCCGGGAAGGCGGCCGGAGATCCAGCCAGGGCTCTGAGCTGGTGGTCCATGAGCAGCTTCAGGATGGGGAGAAGCCCTACAAGTGCTTGGAGTGTGGGAAGAGCTTCAGCTTGAGCACCAAACTGATCTGCCACCAGATGATCCACACTGAGGAATGGGCCTATCAGTGTGGGGAATGCGGGAAGGGCTTCAGCTTCAACTCCCAGCTCATCATCCACCAGCGCATCCACACCGGGGAGAGGCCCTACGAGTGTCCTGAGTGTGGGAAGAGGTTTCACAGCAGCTCCACTCTCCTCAGGCACCAGCGGATTCACACGGATGAGAGGCCCTTCCGCTGCCCCGACTGTGGGGAGGGCTTCAAGCGAAACTCCAACCTCATCAGGCACCAGCGCATCCACACTGGGGAGAGGCCCTACGAGTGTCCCCAATGTGGGAAGAGCTTCAGCGAGAGCTGTCACTTGAGCAAACACCAACGGAGGCACCGGTAAGGGAAGCTCTGCAAATGCCCCAAAGTGCAGGATGAGCTTTCTCCACAGCTCCAGCCTCATCCCCCCTTGGAGGACCGACATTGGGAAGAGACCTGGTGATCCATGTTCCCTGTGATCCATGATGGGAAGACACCTGTCCCTTTTCTTGCCCGTGGCAATGACATGATTTGGGATCAAAGAATGTGAGAGTGTGATCATGGCCCATTATATTCAGTCGCACCTCAGGTAACTGCCAGGGGCAGGAAAAGGACTCCCTGTCTCTCACCAGAGGATAAGAATGTCCTTTCCTGGCAGGAGGAGATACGTGGCCAGGAAGAGCCGGTCGATGACATTTTAGTTTTCCCTGTAAATAGATTGTCTTATCTTTTCTGTTATCCAAATTGTTTCTGTACCTATTTGTTCCTTATCCCATTGCTGTTCTCAATAAATTGTTCTTATCCCAGCCTGGGATCTTTGCCTTTTCTGCTTTCCATGGGAGGTGGGAGAGAAGCGAGCAGCAGTGCGGTTTCAGTAGGAGCAGGAAATTGGGGAATCCCATTCCTGAAGCCCAGCCCATGGAAACCGAGCATCCCAGCTGGTGCCAGGCCTGGTTGCCATGGGCAGCAGCCTTGGGAGCGGGTCCCTGGCTGGGGGCTGCGGGAACCTCTTCCCTCTGGTGCCCAGGGCCAGGAGTGGAGGGAGCGGCTGGAGCTGAGACGGGCAGGTTTAGGCTGGATGTGAGGAAAAGGTTTTTCCTGTGAGGCTGCTGGGGCACTGAACAGGCTCCCCAGGGAAGGCTCCCAGCTCCAGGGCTGGCTGAGCTCCAGCAGTGTTTGGCCAGCGCTGCCAGGCCCAGGCTGGGATTGTTGGGGTGTCCTGTGCAGGGCCAGCAGTTGGACTGGAGGATCCCCATGGGTCCCTCCCAACTCAGCCAATTCTGTGGCGCTGTGATCCCATGAGCCTGGGGATGGGCCTGCAAATGGTTGCCATGGCAACGGGCTCTGGCTCCAGGCCTGAGCTGGTGTCCATGGCAACCACCCCTGGCATGGGGTCTCCATGGAGCTGCCAAGGGACTGACCATAGCAACAGGGGGCTGTGATGGTTGCCATGGAAACAGACCATAGCAACAGGGGCTGGTGATGGTTGCCATGGAAACAGATCATAACAATGGGGCAGATGTTGCCATGGGAACAGACCACAGCAGGGAGACAGCTCTGGCCAGGAGCAGCTCCTGAGCACAGCCCAGCAGGGCTGGGGCCCTGCCAGGGCAGCTCAGGGACACCAGCAGGCCCAGACAGAGCTCCCAGGGGCTCAGCACTGGCAGGGGCTGTGGGATGTCCCAGAGGGGGCTGTGTCACAGCAGCACCTCTGTGGCTGTGTCCTGGAGCCCCAGAGCAGCTGTGATGTCAGAAAGGGGCTGTGTGACAGCTCCGAGTGGGTTGTGTGAGGTCACAGATGGGGCTGTGACATCACAGAGTTTGTTGTGTGAGGTCACTGTGCAGCTATGGCATCATAGAGGGGACTGTGTGACATCATGGAGAAGGCTGTGACATCATGACATGGCTGTATGACATCATAGCGCCATGGATGACATTGGCGGGCAGCAAAGAGCGGCGCCAATGGTGGGGCCGGAGGCGGCTCTGGGGGCGGGGCCGGGGCTGTGGGCGGGGCCGCAGCGGAGCAGCGCGATGGCTCCAGCGCTGGGGCCGGGGGCGCTCCCGGGGGGCGGCGAGAGGTGAGGGGGACCCCCGGCACCGGGACTCTTTGATCGCCCATTCCGGAGCGCCGAGGGGCCCCTAAACCCCCATTCCTGGGCGCCGCCATCCCACCGAACCCCCATTCCCGGCCGTGGGTCCCACCCTGCACCCCCTTATCCGGCACCAGGAACGCCTGCACCCCTTTCCCGGCCATCCCGCCTCTCGCAGCCCCCAGATCCCCCTTCTCCTTGACCCATTTACCCCCCGGACCCCTATTCCTGCCTCTCCCTGCACCCAGCCCCTCCTGTCCTCAGCACTGAGGACACCCGGGACCCCTATTCCCAGCCATCCCGGATTTCCCTGCCCTGTCCGGGCAATGGGGACACCGGGGACCCTTGGAGCTCCCTTTCCTGGGTACAGGAACACCCTGAACTCCAGCCATGCCACATCTAGCCAGCCCCAGCCTCCCCTCTTGTCAGTCCTGGCATCCCCAAATGCCCTTCCCGGCTCTCCCCGTTCCCCTTTTCCTTCAGCTGTGACCCCCCCGATCCCAAATCTCCAAATGTCCCCCCAGTTCTCCTCTCCCTGCGTTCCCTGCACGCGGCGCTGTCGGAGCCCAGCCCGGGCTTCCCGCAGTCCATGTCCATGGGGTCCCTGGCTGGGATCCCCTTCCAGCGCCGCCGCAGCGAGCGGGGCCGAGCGGAGCCGCAGCCGCCGGGGATGGCAGCCGGAGCCGAGCCGGGATCTTGGGATAGCCAGGGCTGGGATATTGGGATAGCCAGGGCTGGGATATTGGGATAGCCAGTGCTGGGATATTGGGATAGCCAGAGCTGGGATATTGGGATAGCCAGAGCTGGGATATTGGGATAGCCAGAGCTGGGATATTGGGATAGCCAGGGCTGGGATATTGGGATAGCCAGGGCTGGGATCTTGGGATAGCCAGGGCTGGGATATTGGGATAGCCAGTGCTGGTATATTGGGATATCCAGGGCTGGGATCTTGGGATAGCCAGGGCTGGGATCTTGGGATAGCCAGGGCTGGGATATTGGGATAGCCAGGGCTGGGATATTGGGATAGCCAGAGCTGGGATATTGGGATAGCCAGGGCTGGGATATTGGGATAGCCAGGGCTGGGATATTGGGATAGCCAGAGCTGGGATATTGGGATAGCCAGGGCTGGGATATTGGGATAGCCAGAGCTGGGATATTGGGATAGCCAGGGCTGGGATATTGGGATAGCCAGGGCTGGGATATTGGGATAGCCAGAGCCGGCACAAGGAGCGGCACCAGCACGGGGCCAGCGGGGAGCTGCAGATGCTGCAGCAGTGGCACAGCCAGAGCGGGGCTGAGCGGGGGGAGCCGGGGCTGGGGGATCTGTGGGGCTGCGATGGCAACTGTGGCACCACCATGGGGATCCCTGAGATCCAGGCTGAGGGATTAACAAATTCCCTGGCTCACAGCTGCAGGGAATGTCTCCGGAAATATGTCAGATATGGGCGGAAGGTGCTGGAGTGTAAAGGTGGGGAGGGCAGAATTCCCATGGGAATATGGGAATGGGAATGTGGGATTTGGGAGGGCAAATCCATGGATGGGAAATCCATGGAAATTCCATGGATGGATCTCAGACATCCCATTCCCATGGGACGTCCAAGGATGGATCCCACTGCTGTCCCATTCCCATGGGAATTCTGTAGATGGATCTCACTGCCATGCCATTCCCATGGAATTCCATGGGCAGATCTCCCCATCCCGCAGCCATGGGAGCTCCAATCCGGTTCCCCCCCAATCGCATCCTGGGGGTTGCCCTGTTCCTTTCCCTCCCCACCCCCCCACAAGACTCCTGGGGGTCCCCCCATGACCCAATCCGGTTCCCCCCAAAATTCTTCCTGGGTCCCCCATCATCCCCCTATAACAGGAATTCCTGGGAGTCCCCCCGTGTCCCCTCCCCCAGGACTTTGGGCGTCCCACCCGACCTGTCCGTGCACCCCCAGATTTCTTCCACAGCCCCCCTGTGATGGTGGAGGGTGGGGGCCGAGTGCTGGTGCCCCCCTGCCTGCAGCAGATCCAGCGCTGAGGGCAGTTCAGGGGGTCCCTCAGCATTTGGGGTCCCTGGGATTTGGGGTAACCCCCCCGGGTCCCCCAGGATCTCCCTGAACACGCTGACGCTGCCCGTGCGCAGTGAGAAGGTTCAAACCTGGCACGGGGTCCCCAGCACTGCCACCCACATTGCCCAGGTACCCCCAAACCTGCCGAGAACCCCCAAACCCCCCAGGACACCCCAACCTCCCCGGGATCCCAAACACATCCCTGGATGCTCCGAAAACTCCCCAAAACTGCAAAACCCCATACAGACATTGAGAAGGTTCATACCTGGCATGGGGTCCCCATCTCCATCACCAGCAGGTTCCCCAAAACAACCCACCCCTAAAAATGTCACTTAAAGCCGTCATGATCCCCCCCTCAAAAGGGGTTTGTGGAGCTGCGGCCGCACAAACACCCTAAAATGGGGAGGAAAAAACACCCCTGTAGTGGTGGGATCCCCCCCAAAATACCTCAGAAAGATAAAAACTTCTCTTGAGAGGGGCCTGAAGACCCTGAAAGGCCCTGGAAGAGGGACAAGATCCCCTCCTCTGCTGGGGCCTCCCCGAGCCGGGAACTCTCCCGTTCCTGCACTCGGGGGAGCCCCGAACGACGGCGGCTCCTGGGCTGAGCCCCCCTCAGCCGGGGCTGCGGGGGGAACTGGGGGGGCTGGGACGGGGCTTGGGGGTCCTGGGGTGAACTGGGGGACCCTCAGTGCTCCCACCTCCCCCTGTTCCCCTGTCCCGCCCCGTTCCCATTGTTCCCCCAAACCTCCGCTGCCCCCAGCTCGGTTTGGGGGGGACCCAGCCCTTTCCCATCGTGTCCCGGCCCGGCCCCGCTCACCCGAGGGCTCCGAACCACGCACAGGGACAGAGGAGGGACAGAGGAGGAGGAAGAGGAGGGACAGAGGAGGAGGAAGAGGAGGAGCAGGAGGAGGAAGAGCTGGAGCAGGCAGAGGAGGCTCCACGTGCGCTCCCCGCTCTCTGGATCTGCAGCTCCTTCGGGACCATCGCCCCCCATCCCGCAGGTGCCCGGGGAGGGGGAGCTCGCCCCAAATACCCCGGGGGTCCCTGGGTTTGGGGTTTTTGGGGGGGATGTTTGGGGATGGCAGGGCTCCAGAGCCGAGCCGCAGATGCCCCTCGGGGGGACCCCGGGGGTCCCCGGGAGGTGTTTTTGGGGGGTCCCGGTGGCGGCAGAGCCCCGGCAAAGGGGCCGGGGGGATGCGGGTCCCCCCGCGGTGGGGGTTGGGCTTCCCGGGCCGGGCCCCCCGAGCTCTGCCGGTGCCAGGTGGGGACCGGGTGGGAGCGGGGGGACCGCGGTTTTGGGGAGCCCCGGGAGAGGCACAGCTTCCCTGAGCGGGACCCCAGAGAGGGGGGGACCCCTGGGATTGCCGGGACCCCGGCGGGGGGTGCTGGGGCTGGAGGGGCGGCACGGCTGGGAAAGGGGTTCGGGGCTCCCGGTGCCGGCAGTGGCTGCTCCCAGCATGAGCTTAGTTTCTCCCCCCGTGTGGTTTCAGTTTCCTCGGCAGCAGGATGAGCCCAGTCTCTCCCAATCATTCCCTATTAGGGTCCAGCTTGTCTCCATTTTTCCCAAATGTTATCCCCATTTTCCCACAATTTTATCCCATTTATCTCAAATTTTCCCCGTTTTTATCCCGTTTTTATCCCATTTTTTCCATTTTTCCTCATTTTATCCCGTTTTCATATATTTTTTCCCCATTATTATTCTATTTTTTTTATTTTTCCCTAATTTTCACCCATTTTTCTCTTTTTTTCCTCTATTTACTCCCTTTTAAACTCATTTTCCTTAATTTTTTTCCTAATTTTTCTGATTTTTTTCCTATTTTTTCTTGCATTTTTACTCAATTTTTTCTCCATGTTGTCCTAATTTTTCCCAATTTTTTTTCCCATTTTTAATCTATTTTTTCCCCATTTCCCCATTTTACCCTCTTTTTGTTCTATTTTTCCCCGGTTTGTTCCCCATGTTCTCTCCTGTTTTCCCCATTTTCTTCCATTTTTCTCCCACTTTCACTTCATTTTTACCATTTTTATTCCCATTTTCCCTTCATTTTTCTCCCAGTCTCCCTCATTTTTTCCCCCCTTTTTTATCCTGGTTTTATCTCTTTTTCCCATCATTTTATTCCCATCTTCTTCCATTCCTTTCTCCCATTTTTCCCAATTTTTCCTCCATTTCCATCCCATTTTTCCCTATTTTTATCCCATTTTTTCTCTATTTTTTCCCATTTTGGCTCCAATTTCCCCCATTTTTACTCCATTTCCATCCTATTTTTCCCTATTTCCCCCTAATCTTCCCCATTTAATTATTCCAAAAAATTAATATTTTGGGGGGGAAAAATCGAAATTTTGGTGGGAAAAAAGGGTGCTTTGGGGGCAAAACTCCATGAATTTGAATCACAGCTTTCCCATTATTTTTCCATGATTTTTCCATGATTTCTAGCCAGAAGGAGGAGTGGGATTCAGCCGAACATTCTGGAAGCTGGAATAGGACCAGGCCATCTACCTTCCCAAAAATCTTGACCAGTTCGTCCGCAATTCCACCTTTCCCCACTCCCTGTATCCCAGGCCTGGAAATTCTTCTACAACCTCCCAGGTAGGCAATTCCCAAAATTTCACGGAAAAATGGGATGGGGGAATTTCATCCTGGTTTTTTCCTGATTTTTTTCTCTTTTTCTTTTTTTTTTTCTTAATTTTCCTGATTTTTCCCTCATTTTTTCCCTGATTTTTTCCCTGTTTTTCCCCATTTTTTTCCTGATTTTTTTTCCTGATTTTTCCCTCTTCTTTTCCCAAAATTTCTTGTCTTTTCCCCAACTTTTTCTCAAATTTTTCCATAATTTTTCTGGTTTTTCCCATTTTTTCCTGATTTTTTCCCATTTTTTTTCCTGATTTTCCCCCAGTTTTTTTCAGGTTTTTTTCTGATTTTTTTTCCCTGATTTCTTCCAGGTTTTATTCCCTTTTTCTTATTTTTTTCTTCATTTTTCACATTTTTGTTCACATATTTTTCAAATTTTTTTTCCTGATTTTTCCCTCTGATTTGTCTAAATACTTCCCTTTTTTTTCTATTTTTTCCTGATTTTTTTCCTGTTTGTTTCCTTGATATTTCCTAGTTTTTTCCCAATTTTTTTCCCAATTTTCCAAAGTTTTTTTCCCACTTTCTTTTCCTCATTTTTTTTTCTTTTTTTCCTTGATTTTTCCCATTTTTTTCCTAGTCTTCTTCCTCTTTCTTTTCCTGATTTTTCCCTGTTTTTTCCCAATTTTTTTCCTAAATTTTTTTCTTGCTTTTCCCCCACTTTTTCCTGATTTTTCCCTCTTCTTTTCGCAATTTCTTCCTGGTTATTCCCCATTTTTTTTTCACAATTTGTCCCTGATTTTTCCCTGTATTTCCTAATTTTTTTACTGATTTTTCCTGATTTTTCCAGGTTTCTTCCCTCTCTTTTCTCGATTTTACCCAATTTTTTCTCAATATTTTTCCAGATTTTCCCCATTATTTCCTGATTTTTATTGATTTTTTTAATAATTTTTTAATGATTTTTTTCATTATTTTTTTATTTTTCTGATTTTTTTTTTTTTAATTTTTTCCCATTATTTTCTTAAACTTTTCCTTGATTTTTGTGCTTTTTCCTGTTTTAATCCCATTTTTTTTCCTGATTTTTCCCTTTTCCTTTCCCTAATCTTTCTGGTTTTCCCCAATTCTTTCCTGATTTTTTTCATTATTTTTTTCTGACTTTTCCAGATTTTTTTATCATTTTCCTGTTTGTTTCCCTGATTTTCTTTTTTTTCCACATTTTTTCTCTGATTTTTTCCAAATTATTTTCCTTATTTTTTTGCAATTTTTTCTCAAATATTTCTGTTTTTTCCTTCATTTTTCCAATATTTTTCCAATATTTTTTCCTGATTTTTCCCAGGGTCTTTTTGGCTTTTTTTTCCTGATATTTTCCCTGATTTCTCACAATTTTTTTCATGTATTTCCCATTTTTTCCTGATTCTTCTCTCTTCCTATCCCAAATTTTTTCTAGCTTTTTCCCAATTTCTTCTCAAATTTCCCTAGTTTTTACCTGATTTTTCCTGGTTTTTTTCCTATTACTTTTCAGATTTTATTCCTCTTTCTTTTCTGGATTTTCCCGAATTTTTCCAAGTTCTTTCCCAGTTTTTTTCCTGATTTGCCCAATATTCTTTCCAATTTTTCCTGGTTTTTCATGATTTTTCCCCATTTTTTCTGATTTTCCCCAATTTTTTTCAAATTTTCCCATTTTTCCCAAATTTTTCCCAATTTTTTCCTGATTTTTCCCAAATTTTTTTGGATTTCACCCTGATATTTTTGTAGTTTTTCCCTGAATTTTCCCTTCCATTTTCCTTGAATTTATCCTGGGGTTTTTTTCCATTTTTTCCCCAATTTTCCAGTTTCCTTCACACTCCCAGTCTCATCCCAGTCACAATCTAATCCCAGTAACTCCCAGTCTGATCCTAGTCGCTTACAGTCTAATTCCAGTCACTCCCAGTATGAGGCCAGTGGCCCCAGTTGCTCCCTGTCAGTTCCAGTATGACCCCAGTAACCTCCAGTGTGATCCCTGGGACTCCCTGTCTCTCCCAGTATATCCCAGTCAGCCCCAGCACGCTCCCAGTCATTCCCAGCTCCTCCCAGTTGCTTTCAGCATGATTCCAGTTGCTCACAGCCACTCCCAGTCAATCCCAGTATGATTCCAGTCACCCTCAGTGGGATCCCAGTCTCAGCCAGCATGGACCCAGCTGCTCCCAGTATGATCCCAGTATGATGTCAGTACACAGCCAGTGCAATCTCAGCCACTGCCAGGATGATCCCAGTACAAACCAGTCCCTGCCAGTGCTGCCACTCCTGGGATCCCCCAGCCCTCTCTGTGTTCTCCCCTCCCGCATCTCCCCAGAGCAGCCCCAAGGGCTGGCAGTCCCCAGCCAGGGTCCCCAGCCAGCCCCAGGTTGGATCTGCAGCCCCCAATTTTCCCAGTTTCCCTCTCCTTTTCCCCGGGCCGGGTTCCCCCCGTCCCCAGCGGGTGGGAGCAGCGGAGAGCCCCGCGCTGCCCATCCCGACCTGTCCCGGCTCCATCCCCGCTCCTGCCGTGGGCTGTGAGGGGTTCGGGAACGGGGCACCGAGGGTGTCACTGCTCCTGGGGGAGGAGGAGGAGGAGGGATGGAAGAAGAGGAATGAAGAAGGGGAGACAGAAGGGACAGGAGTAGGAGAAGGAGGTGGGGTTAGGGAGGAAGCGGAGGAGGAAGGATGGAAGGGAAGGAGAGGGAGGAAGAGGAGGGACAAATGAGGATCAGGGAAGGGAGAAGGAACCACGAGGTCAAGCACTCCCTGAGTTCACAGCCCCTCACCCGTGGGATCATCATCCCCCATCCCACACGTGCCTGGGGAGGGGGAGCTCAGCCCGGATATCCTCGTGCATCCCTGGGTTGGGTTTTTTTGGGGGGGATGTTTGGAGAATGAAGAACTCCAAACCTGAGCAGCAAATGCCCTTTGGGGGGACCGTGGGGAGTCCCAGCATCCCTTATTGAGGAGATGGAAAAGGGGAGAACTTTTCAGATTCCTGGCACTCCCAGCAGCCTGAGGAGGCCAGAGATCAAGTAGCCAGGGGACCCCCTGTACAAGTGTGACCGTGAGCAGCTGGAACAGGGGGGAACCCCTGAACAGCAAAGGGGAGAGACCAGAGATGGGGAACTCCTGGGAGACATTTTCATGGCTGAATCTTGGTGTTTGGGAGGTTTTTATGGATGGCTGGTGACTTCTAGAGATGGACTTGGGCAGAACAAACCCCCTAACCCAATGTGCTTGTGAATTGTATTTTTCCCCAAACCAGGATTTCTCATTCCCAAATCTTGGCCAGATGGAGAAGGAGGCTGTGAGGAAGAGGAAGATGCCCCAGGACACCCAGGCAGGTGAGGAGGAAGTCAGTGCCCCTTTCCCCCTCTCTCCTGCTCCATCTCCCAGCCCAGCATGGCCCCGGCTGCAGGACAACCCCGCTGCCGACGCCGTCCTGCCGGGGACGCACTGGGGGGATCTCCTTCCCCTTCCCTCTGGCACGGAGGCAAATCCCATCCTCTCCTTGTCCTTCCTCCCCCAGACAAGGAGCTGAGGATGGAGACCAGGGAGGACAAATGCCCACAGCAGAACCTCATGGAAGAGGCCGTTTTGAGCGGCTCCATGGTGCAGGAACCCAATGGGGAGGAAAATCCCCGGAGCTCCCGCAGGAGGAGGGGCTCCAAACCCATCCCAGGGTGCTCTGAGGAGGAAAGACCCACCCTGTGCCGGGAAGGCGGCCGGAGATCCAGCCAGGGCTCTGAGCTGGTGGTCCATGAGCAGCTTCAGGATGGGGAGAAGCCCTACAAGTGCTTGGAGTGTAGGAAGAGCTTCAGACAGAGCAACAGCCTGATCCGCCACCAGATGATCCACACTGGGGAATGGCCCTACGAGTGTGGGGAATGTGGGAAGGGCTTCAGCTGCAGCTCCCACCTCATCCATCACCAGTGCATCCACACTGGGGAGAGGCCCTACGAGTGTCCTGAGTGTGGGAAGTGGTTTCAGAGGAGCTCCACTCTCCTCAGGCACCAGCAGATTCACACGGATGAGAGGCCCTTCCTCTGCCCCGACTGTGGGGAGGGCTTCAAGCAAAACTCCCACCTCATCACCCACCGGCGCATCCACACTGGGGAGAGGCCCTACGAATGTGGGGAATGTGGAAAGAGCTTCACTCAGAGCTCCAGCCTGATCCTCCACCAGAGGATCCACACCGGGGAACGTCCCTACAAGTGTGGGGAATGTGGGATGACCTTCAGCCAGAGGTGCCAATTTACCATCCACCAGATGATCCACACTGGGGAGAGGCCCTACGAGTGTCCTGAGTGTGGGAAGAGGTTTCAGACCAGCTCCACTCTCCTCAGGCACCAGCGGATTCACACGGATGAGAGGCCCTTCCGCTGTCCTGACTGCGGGGAGGGCTTCAAGCGAAACTCCACCCTCATCAGGCACCGGCGCATTCACACTGGGGAGAGGCCCTACGAGTGTGGGGAATGTGGGAAGAGCTTCATCCAGAAATCTCACTTGACCCAACACCAACAGAGGCACCACTAAGGGGAGCCCTGTGAGTGCCCCAAGTGCAGGAAGAGCTTCGTGTGCTGCCCCAGCTCCATCCTCCATCAGAGGACCCACGTTGGGCAGAGCCCTGATGACCCACGTTCCCAGTGATCTGTGTTGGGAACACACTGGGCTGGTGGTCATTCTGCTTTGGTTCTATCTTTTGATTCATCTTCATCCCTTTAAAACAGACAAAATTGGAATAAAAGTCTAGAAATTCATGAAAGGCATCTAAAACTTCAAATTTACTAATGCTTCAAGGGAATCTGGGAGATACTTGGGAGTATTTGGGGGTTGTGGGGTTTTTTGGTGGAATTGTCTCCATTTCTTGTCACTCAAAGAGACGAGAGAGTTCAATCTGTCACCTCAAAACCACTCAGTGCCATTGATAACTACTCAATTTCACCAAAATTACTGCATTCCACAGCCCCTCAGGGTGTGATGCCTCAAGTTTTAGCTTTCATATCTTTCATATTCTGCACTGCCTAGGTTTGTAGTTTTGAACTTCACATTAGGTGTTAGTGAGCTCTCTTCACAGAGTAGGTAGACAAAACAATTCCTTTTCTAGCTTGATACCAAGGACAGTTGTTAGAAGTTTCAAGCCCAAAAACATAAACAAGGGTGGACTGAAGAGAGAAAACAAGAAGGATGGGACTTCATCATCTGAAGCTGTAACTGGACAATGAACCCAAATATGCAGATGGACCTAAACTAAAAATGTGAGACCTTGTGATCACTTGTCCATTTTTGTGACCATTTCTGGTCTATCTTGGCTGTAGCCCTGGCCTGGCTCTTGTACTGCCCATGGTGTATTTAAATTCTTCTAATAAACTTTATACTTAACTCTGTCCAGCCTCTGTTCTAGGTCAGCCTTCTGAAGGCATCAGGTGGAATGGGGTTGGAAGGGGATTGGGTGAAGTGGGATGCAAATCAGGAGGGGTGAGAGGGGCATTGGGTGGGGCAGGATGGGTGGGATGGAGTTTGGGAGGTGTGAAATGGGGGAAATAGGGATTGGGAAGGGGGTCTTGATGTCCAGCAGGGATGGGATGGGTTGGGATTGGGGAGGTGGGGTGGGGTCTGCAATGAGACAGCCAAAGTTTGGGGGTGATGAAGGGAGGGGGAGCCCATTACTGAGTGAGTTTTGTGTGAGGTGCCCCTGCCCAGGGAGGCAAAGATTTAGTTTCAAATGAACATTGTTAAAGTGAGAGGTGTGGGCAAGAGGGAATTCCATCCCTCTGCCTCGGAGGATGGGCCCTGCAAGCCCAGGGAGAAACTCCACCCTGGACCCCTCGTGGGGAGGCAGCCCAGGGATTTCTGATTGGGTTTGGGCCCCTGGGGTTTCTCCCTTGCTGTGTTCCCAGTGGTCCCTGACCTTGAACTCCACCCTGGTTCTCAAACCCCATCTCCCTGCCTCTGTTTGGGGCTGTCTCTGGATCTGAGTTTGTTCCTGAGCTGAATAAATGTTTTCCTGAGCAGAATCCCATCTCGTTGGTGTCCCATGCCTATTCCTGGTAACTGTGGCCTCCCTGGCCATGATCATGTGGCCCCGGAATGCAAGACCACAAAAAATCAAGACCCCCCCCGAGACCTCAAAAAATCCCAAATTCCCTAAAATTTGCCCAATTCCCCCCAAATTCCCTTAATTTTTCTAAAATAGCCTTTTTGTCCCCCTCCAGGACCAGGTGCCTTCGTTGGATCTCGAGGACACCCCCAGGAATTTGGAGGGGGGTCTCTTCTCCCCTGCCACCCTCAAAAACCCACAGCTTTTGGGAAAAAAAATTCCCCCAAATCCCTTGGATTCAAGGGGGAATTCCCCATTTTTGACACATTTTTGGGGGGTTCCTCCCTAAATTTTTCAGGTTTTTTGCCTCTTTGCCATTTATTTAATGGTTTTAGCATTTTTCAAAATGAGCTTTTTTGTGGTGGTTCCCCCAATTTTTTTAGTGGTCCCTTAATTTTTTTCTGGGGGTTCGACCCCTCCCGCAATTTTACCTTCATCCCCCTCCCCCCAAATTGGGGTGAGGGTGTCTTTCTTTTCTGTTCTTTTTTACCTTTTTCCCTTTTTTTTTTTTCTTTTTTCCTCTTTTTTTATTTATGTGCACTTAATTTGGGGGAGCTGAGGGGCAGGAATTTTGGGGAGCAGTTGCCTGGGGGGTGCTGGAAAAGTTGGGAAGACCCCCTCTCTCCAAAAGAATGTGAAAAATCCTGAGAATTCTGGGATTCCCCCCCCTACATCCCTGCCAAAGGTGTGAAAAATGTGAAATTAAAAAATATACATTGTCAGCTTTTTTTGTTTATTCTTGGGGAGGGAGTTGTGATTTTGGGGGGGGTTTTGAAGAGGGGTTGGTATTTTTTTGGGAAATTCTCCCAGTTTTTGGGGGGAATTTGGGAGGAATTTGGGGGTTTGGAGGGAAATTTGGGGTTTTGGGGGGAAACTTCAGGGGTCCTGGGAGGAATTCTGGGGTTTTAGGGCAGGAATTTTAGGATGTTTTTGTAACATTTGGGTGCTTGGGGGAGAAATTTGGGGTTTTGGGGAGAACTCTGGGTTTTTTAGGGGGAAGATTCGGGTTTTTGGGGGAAAAAAACTGGGTTTGGGGGGGAAATTTGGGAGTTTTAGGGGAAATTTGGAGTCCAGAGGGGAATTTTGGGGAGAAGGGATTTGGTTGTTTAGAAGCACTCCCTGTATTTTTGGGGAGAAATTTGGGAGTCTTGGGGGGGGGAATTTTGGCGATTTGGGGTGTAATTTGAGAGTCTTGGGTGGGGGATTTGGGATTTTGGGAGGATTTGGTGGTTTTGGGGGAAAATTTGTGGAGTGGGGAGAATTTTGGGGGTTTTGAGAAATTTGGGGGTTTGGGGGAAAAATTTGGGATTTTTGGGGGGAAATTTGGAGCTTTGTGAGGAGATTTTGAGTCTTGGGATGATTTGGGACTTTGGGGGGAGTATGGGGGTTTTCTGGTTTTTTGGGGGGATTTGTGAGGAATTTTGGGATTTTTGGGGAGGAATTTGGTGGTTTTGGGGGGAAATTCTGGGGTCCCAGGGGTGTTCTGATTGTGGGAAGGGGATTTGGGGAGAATTTTTTGGGTTTTGGGGGAATATCCATTGATGGGGAGGGGCATTTTGGGGAGGCATCCTGAATTTGGGGAGGGGTCTGAGGGGGGATTCCCAATTTTAGGGCGGGGTTTGGGGTGGATTTGGGGGGATTTTCCAGCGATGGGGAGACATCTCAGGGGGGGGATTTGAGGAGAGGTCTCATGAGAGCCCCATCCTGAGCTGGAAGCGAGGGGGATGTTGGGAGTGGAATCTGGGGAGGATCTGGGGGGAGATTTTCCAGCCATGGGGAAGGGTCCCGGTCCTGGGGCAGTTCCTGAATTTGGGGAGCAGTCTGGAATTTGGGGGGTCTCATTGGGGCAGCAGGAGGGGCTGGAAGCGGGGCACGATGTTGGCGAAGCCGCTCTCCAGGGGGGCCGTGGGCAGCTCCTCGGGGGGTGCCGGGGGTCGCGGCCGCAGGCGCTGCAGCAGCGAGGTCAGGAACAGGAACAGCTCTGCCCGCGCCAGCGCCTCCCCCAGGCACAGCCACTGCCCTGTGGGGAGGGGGCGTCAGCACCGCCCCACCCCAAAGGGTTGGGGGTCCCAAAAGGGTCTGGAGATCTCTAAAGGGTCCGGGGGTCCCAAAAGGGGTGGAGGTCCCAAAAGGGCTGGGGGTCTCTAGAGGGTCTGGGGTCCCAAAGGGGCTGGGAGTCCCAAAAGGGGCTGGGGGTTTCAGGGATTGGGGATTCCAAAAGGGCCGAGGGGATTCCAAAGGGTCTGGGGACTCTGGGGGCTACGGGATCCCAAATGGATCTGGGCTACCCCAAAAAGGGTCTGGGGGGTCCCTAAAGGGTCTGGGAGGTTTGGGATTGGGGTCCAAAAATGGTCTGGGGGTTTCAGGGGTGGGGGTCCCAAATGGGTCTAGAGTACCCACCCCGAGGAATTTTGGGATTCCAAAAGGATGTAGGGCCCCACCACAAAGGAATTTGGGGATTTTTGGGATTCCAGAGGGATTTAGGACCCCACCCCAAGGATTTATGGGATTTTTGGGGTGCCCACTGGCCGAGAAGGGCACAAAGGCCTCGTTGCGCTGGAACTGACCCTGCTCATCCAGGAAGTTCCCAGGGTCAAATTTTGGGGATTTTTGAAGGATTTGGGGTTGTATAGGATTGAGCTCAGCAGGGGGTAAATGTCTGTGTCCTGTGGGGTCAGGTGTGGGGTAATTGGGGTCATTTGGGGTCAGGTGAGGGGTCAGAGGGGTCCTTTAGAGTAATTTGGGGTCAGGTGTGGTAATTTGGGGTCATTTGAGTCATTTGGGGTTACTAGGGTGTAAGAGAAAGTCCAAAGTTACCCTCATCTGCCTCACAACCATCGCAAGAACAGAGACCGAGACCCTGAAGACCCCAAGGGACTTTGTGCAGGGGTTCTGGCCTGGTTGAGGTGGAAGCTTGCCAGGTGATGGTTTGCAGGTGTGCTTGTTGTGCTGTCAAGGTACACTGCCTTCATTCCTGCTGCTGAGCAGGGACTTGTAAGGAGCGGCCTGTTCTGTACCTTACACCTGCTTCCCAGAGCAAGGGGGCTCATCACAATAGCCGAGGAATTTCCCCACCTCTTGGCCAGCTGCCCCTTGCTTTGAAACAGACTGTAAAAATGACTTTTCCAAGTTACTTTCTTCAAGAGAGATCTCCCCACAGAAGAAGACACCAGTGACCCCGTCTCGTCTGTTGGTAGCTATAACCCCCTCTTTTCTCTCTTTACATTGGCTCTTTACCCCTCTCTCTCCCTCTCTCTCTCTCTCTCTCCCTCTCATCTATCACATAACCCTTGTTGCTGGCACTAAAATAAAGGTGCATTAGTGCTGTTGTGATTTAAACTGAAATCCCCTGGCATCCTTTTTGCACTCTGAGATCAAACAAACCTCTCACGACTCCCACTTGTGTTAGGGGATTGTGACACTCGGGAGTGGGGTGACCCAAGGTGTGGCTTAGAGCAAATGCTCCACGGCACAAGGATATTGGTAGGCGCATGGTGGAGACAAGGATGAGGAGGAGATCTCCAGTATGGGTTCCAAAGGCTTTTACTCGGCAAAAATATATACTCTGCTCAGTTTTGGGTGCTTGTCTTACAGCAGCTAGAGAAACTTGCTTTAAGCAAAAAGGTGAGGAAAGAACTAGAATGGACTCCTTTCAAAACCCAGTTGAAATTTTGCAAAAACAATTAGATGAAGAAAGGAATGAGATCCATCTCTTGCCAGTGGCCCAAAGAGAGGAATGGGTTAAAAATTCAAAGAATGCTTATTCACCAAAGAAACAGTGGAGAGGGAAACCCTTCTCATTAATCAAATTTACCCTCAGAAAGAACTAACTGATGAAAAATTGTGGGGAGCACTGCTGTCCTAGCTTGAAACCTTTAATTCAAACAGAATATAATCATATCAATGATGAAGATCTTGATTCGCACACAACCACTAAAGAAATCCCATACACTGCTGCTGAATTGGCTGAGCTGAAAAAGGAGCACGGGCGTCTCCCTCACGAGTCAGAGACAGAACACATACTGCATCTCTCACCGGAGGAGATCAGATTTGACTGGCAGAACAAGAAGCCAGTGGGTACTGGGGACATGGGGTCTTCTCAACAGCAGGAGACAGATGTAACCCGTGGTCCCTAACTCAGCACGCAGCTCATTGGGCAGCAGGGCTTAATCCATTGGAAAGGGGAGACCCTGTAGCTATAGTTGGTACTCCTGACCAGCTACTGGAAGACATGCACAAAGCTGCCTGATTTAAACTGAAATCCCTCTGTGTCCTTTTGCACTGTGAGATCAAACGAATCTCTCATGATTCCCGCCGGTGTTAGTGGATCATGACAGAGCTCTCAGCAATCCAGGCAGCAACACAGGCAGCAGGACACAGAGGGCACTTCCTGGCTGGGACAGGGCTTGTGCCTTCAGCAGAACCACCAAAGGCCAAGGGGCTTCTGGCCATTTTCCCTGCACCACTGCACGCCTGGGCAGCTTGCAGAGCACAAGCTCCCTTTTCCCCCTCTTCCCCTATGCCCTGCACACCCTGGGCAGCAAAAGAAAGGTCTTGGGAGTCTGACTATTATAACATATCCTACATTATTTACATCCTAAAGCAAAACAAAAAAGAAAAGAACAATCTTGAAGGAAAAAAAGTCCCTGCTGTCTGCTCATGTGGCCCCAGCAGACACAGCCTCCCAGATCAGCTCTCTGCAGAGCTCCAGCAGCGCAGCCAGCTGAGGCCCGACAGACGAGGCCGTGACCTCCATGCCCTGCGGAGCTGATCTCGCAGCCTCTGGAAGGTGGAGATAGGAGCGTGGTCTCCTGCCCTGAGAAGGCACAATGTCTGAAGTGCCAGGCTTCCAACCTCCAGGCTGCTGTCACATGCTGTGTCTTCAAGGGCTGGAAGAGAGACGGACAGAGCCACGGTCAGATCCCAGACCTGCGGGGGCCCACGGAGAGCCCCCTGCCAGGGCCATCCCAGCCGGCTCTTGCCATGGCCAGCAGGGAGCAGGGACCGAGGGGATCAGCCCGAAGCTGCGGCCACGAATGCCCCACGTGTCCCTGAAATCTCGGTGTGCTCTGCCCACACCGCCCCTCATCCACACAGGGAGCAGAGCCCTCCACAGCCAGGCCAGGGCTTGCAGCTCCCCCCGACAGCCCCGCTGACAGCCCGCTGCCCTCACTCACCCTCACAAATGAGCAGCATCTCTTTCTTCTGCCCCCTCAGGTGCTGCCCGGCCATCCCTGGGAACACAGAGCCTGTCAGGGCCCCGGCGGCACAGCTCCCTGCCAGCGGCGCTGCCAGCCCTGTGGCCACACGGCCTCCCGCCCCGGCAGGGCTCAGCCCGGGCCCTTGCCGCATCCTGACTCAGCCCAAGGGCACGGCTGCCAGAGGCCGGCAGCAGCCCCGAGGGCAGCCGGGGCTCCAGGGCGCCGGGCCCGGGTGCCGCTGCCGGGGCAGCAGCCGGGGCCGGGGCCGAGCTGCGGCGGGGCGGGGAGGGAGCCCGGGTTCGTGGCTCACCGATGAACCTGATGGCCGCCTCTCGCAGGGGCTCCTGTGGGCTCTGCAGGTACGGCAGGGCCCGGCGCAGCTGCTCGGCCGCTCGGTTCCTGTCCTGTGCCAGCTGGAGAGAGCGGCAGGAGGGAAGGGTTGGTGCGGGCTCTGCCCCTCGGCCGGGCACTGCCTGCGGCCAGCCCCGGCCTCCCGTGCCCGCCCAGCCCTGAGGCCCGGCCAGCAGCCGCTGGCGCCGGGCTCTGGAGGGGGCAGAGGGCCGGCTGCTGCCCGGGGAGCCGCGGTGCCGCCCTGCCCGACAGGCCAGCTGGGCCGGGGCTCCATGGGCACACGGCTCGGGGCCACAGGGGGCTGGAGTAGAGCCAGCGGGGCCCAGGGAAGGGAGCAGCGTGTGGGGCACAGGCTGGCGCCCCTGGGTGCGGCACTGGACAGGGCACAGCTGCCAGCCACACACACTGAGCTTCTCCAGCCTGGGGCTGGGGCTTCCAGCCCTCCCTTACCAGGCCCTCGCCGAACCTCCAGGTCTGATCCACCTGCAGCATCTGCTGGAGATCCTTCCTCTTCAGGAATCGGGCAGAACAGAGCAGCGTTTCCCAGGAGGCCTGGAGAGCAGCAGAGACCCAGAGATGGCACCACAGCCCAGGGCGCAGGACCCATGTCCCTGGACCAAGACCAGGAGGGAGCTGCAGCCTGCGAGGCAGCAGAGCAGGAGGCACTGAGCGCCCTGCCAGGGAGCCACAGCAGCTGCCGAGTCCTCACATCAACCACGCGCTGGTTCTCGTCATGGCAGTGCAAGGAGAGTGGGAGCAGACTCTGCTGCACGTGGGACTTCAGGGCCTTTTTTCCCTCCTTTGGTAATAAATCCATCATCTCTCGGAAGATGAACATGGAGCACAGCTGCACCTGGCTATCATCCTGTAGAAAGGAAGAAATAAAGACCTCAGCATCAGCTGCTTCAGGCCCACCTGGGCACAGCCTGAAAATGCACAGGGCACAGTGCCTAGGCAGCAGCCAGCGGCCATGGCTGGAGACACAGAGCCTTACATTGTCGAAGAGCGGCAGGAGCGCCTCAGCCAGCTGCAGGCCGAGGGGGATGGTTATCGGGCCAGCGTTGTACAGGAACAAACGGCTGAGGAGAGCAATGCTCATCCCAAGCACATCGCTGTCATCTTCCCACAGGAGCTCCACGAGCCTTTCATGCAGGCTCCACATTCTTTTGGCCTGTGTGGAACACAAGTGTGTGAAATGCCACCCTGCTGCCACAGGGTCCAGAGGCCAAAGGCCTGTGCCAAAGCCCTGGGGCAGAAGGCAAGAGGCAGGAGGCAGGAGAGCTGGCAGCAGCTGCCTCAGTGCCCAAAGGCCAGCCAAGCGCAAGCCACTGCCTTCCCCAGCCCCACGCCGGCAGCCGCTGCCCCCTTCTCACCATGGAGGAATTCTTGCCGAGCACCACAAGGCCTCTGAGTGCCAAGCGACACCTCTCCCTGCACTCGCTCTGCAGTTTGTTTGATGTGATCTCCAGGACGCTGTCACGGTATTCACTCGAGTCCAGGCACTCCAACATCTGAAGAGCACAGGCCGGTGATGGGGCAGCACCGCACAGGGCTGGGCCCAGGCAGCAGCACAGGGCGTGGGCACCGTCCCGGGCGGCTGCGGCACCGAGAGGGCAGAGAGCTGGGAGACAGCTCAGCGAGGCAGCGCTGGCCTTCAGGCTCACCTCCACAAGGAATGCCATGGCGGCCAAATCCCCGTGTGCCATGTCTTTGCTGAGCAGCCCGAGCAGGTAGAATGCAATCGCAGAACACAAGGGTAGGGACACGTGACGCGTTCCTCTGACGGGAGGAAAAAGGAACCAAGACCCTGAGCCAGCGGGACAAACCTCTCCATGGACTGACTCACAGGAGGAGCTTGGCCCTTCTCCACCACCCTGCAAGGGGACCCAGGCCCTTTGGGAGGCAGCTGCTCTTGGGCACCCTCCTCTCCCAGGCTTTTGCAGTGTCCTTGGCCATCCCTTGGTGACAAGGCCCTCTGGCCCATGACCACTGGGACTGTGTGGGGCACCCCAGGCACAGGGCACAAACGCTGTTTGGGGGCAGCTCACCTGGCCAGCACAGCCACGGCACAGTGGTGCGTGCCAGCACAGAGCAGCGTGTCCCAGCCACACTCGTCTTCCACTGCCGCCACCACATCCTCATAGTGCAGTCGGCAGAGCAGGGCCTTCAGGGTCTGCACTGCAAACCTGTGTGCACAGCAAAGCCCAGGTGATGCTGGGAGCACGGGCTCCTGCCCTGGGAACATGGCAGGGACAGGAGGACTGGCATGGAGCACCTGTTGGGGCTGATGGCAAGGCCGTGTTGCTCCTGGCATCTCTTCCAGAAGGTATCGACCTCCTCTGGCATATCCAGTGTGCTGAAGAGCACTTGCAAGAGCAG
This sequence comes from Poecile atricapillus, assembly GCF_030490865.1. Classification (NCBI taxonomy): domain Eukaryota; kingdom Metazoa; phylum Chordata; class Aves; order Passeriformes; family Paridae; genus Poecile; species Poecile atricapillus. The sequence continues at coordinate 10,465,578 of NC_081267.1, read as the reverse complement.
ATGCACCAAGAGGCGGGGGAAATACACTGCCACTGCATGTGGGACACAGGGCAGCTGCAGCATCTTCCACATCACCACAGTTGCCTGCGAAGGACAGAGCAGCCCGAGTCAGCGCTCAGTGCCCAGGTGTCCATGTGGCAGGGCCTGAGCGTGGGAGGGAGAGGCCAGTGGAGATGTAGGGACAGCAGCCAGCCTGGTGGCCCTGGAGCTGCTCCTAGGCCAGGTTTGAGCCCAGTGCCTGATGCAGGGAGATGCCATGGGAGGAGGGAGGATGGAGACCTGAGGGAGAGGTGACCTTGGGGTGAGCAAAGGTCAGCTGCAGAAACTCACAGCCAGGGCAGGGACAGCCGTGTGGTCCCCATCGGAGGTGCACATGCTGTGCTCTGGCCAGTTGCCCAGCACATCCAGGAGTATCAGCATGGCTGGCTCTGCAGCCCTGCACGAGCACATGATGCTCTTCCACATGGTGGTAGCAGCTCTGTGGGGTCAGAGTTCTGTGTCAGGGGGGTCTGGGACACATCACCGTGGCCTGGGCAGCAGCAGGGAGCTGAGCTGGCTGCCAGCCCTGCCTCTGCCCCCTGCCCCTCAGTGGCAGCCCAGCCCTGTGGGGACTGGCCCCTGAGGGCAGCAGGCTCAGGGGCTGCTGTGCCAGGGCTGACAAAGGGAGGAGCCACAGGGCCCTGGAATCCTCTGTTTGTCAGACACCTGGGCCAGGCTGTGCAGGGTGATGCCCTGAGCCCTCTGGGCACGTGGGCCCTGTACCTGTCACACGATGGGGCCACACGCAGGAGAGCCATCACCACGTCAGCAGGCTGTGCCTCTGTCAGATCCAGAAGGGGCCTGCACAGATTGTACTCAGGAAACTCATTAGCCTCGAGCCACTGGTGGATGTACCTCACCATGCTGGGCACCTGGAGAAGGCACAGGGAAACTTGGAAAGCTGCCAGCGGGAGTAATGTGCCCAGCTTCCCAGAGAAGTGCTTCCCTTCCCACCACACTGCCATGGCCTCAAAGGCTCACAGTGAGCAGCTGGTGTGGCCAAGCAATTCCTGGGAGGATGGAAGCCAGGCCACAGGCTGCTTACTTGCTTTGGACTGGAAGGACCCTCCTCCACAAGCATGTCCAGCAGGGCAGCACAGGTCTTGGTTTTGAAGATGGGAGAGTATGCTCTGACCACAGTGCCCATGGCACTGGTCTCTTCCTCCCAAATTCTCTTCATGAATTTGCAAATCATCTGCAGCAGAAGGGCAAGAAATGAGGGACATTGCATGGAGTGCTCCAAGCGTGGTGCTGGGCTGAGCAGGGACAGCAGGCCCAGCCCAGCTGGGGATGGCTGCAGGTACCTGCGCTGTTGTGCGGAACAGGCCACGGCTGCGTCCCTGCTCTCGAGTGCGCTCCATGGCTGCTCCTGGCAAAGAGCGAGCGCAGCCAGAGCTGAGGGGCTGCGGGAGAGGCCGGAGAACACAGCCCAGCCCTGCACTCCCCAGGCAGGGACAGCCCCGGGATGCCCCAGGGCACAGAGTACAGCTCCAGGGTGTCTGCCCCAGCCCCACTTCTGTCCTGTCCATGGGCGTGTCCCCAGGGGATGGGATGGGATGGGATGGGATGGGATGGGATGGGATGGGATGGGATGGGATGGGATGGGGCGAGGCCAAGCTGGCTGCAGGCACCAGCCCTGTGGCCCAGGTCTGCCGCTCACCCTCCTGCGATGGCTGGAATTGCTCCAGCTCTCCAGGCTGCTGTGCTGGGGCAGTCCCAGGGCCTTCTTTCTCCTCCTTCTCCCCGGTCACCTTGGTGACACTTGGAGGTCTCTGCTCAACAGCACTGCCTGGATTCATGGCTACTTGCAGCAGAGGTGGCTCAGAAAAGGTCTGAGTTGGCAAGTCCTGCAGCCGTGCCTGGAAGGCACCTGCAGGAGTGAAGTCTTGGCAAGGCTGCAGGACAGCAAGTCCTGCACTCAGGTCTCAGGGGCTCGTGCCACAAGGACAGGAGACTCCTTGTCAAGGACCGCGGTGAGGAAATGCCACGGTCTGGCCTTGAGCACACCTGAGAAGTGTGGTGCTTCACCTCACCAGAAGTGAAGCCTCGGGAAGGCTGCAGGTCACTGAGTGCTGTGGTCTGGCCTCGAGGTGACCTGCAGGAGTAACGCCTCGGAAAGGCTGTGGGTCAGCAAGGAATGAGTGCGCCGTGCGGGGGCTCCTCACAGCACCACTCTGTCCCGTCCTGCCCTGTCACGTGCACCAAGCACTGTGGCGTGGCTGTGTCACTGCCAACACTAATGTCACCCCATGTCACAAAGGGCCCTTGGACACCCTGTCCCGTTCCATTCCACGGTTACCATGCTGCACCGTGTCACCAAGGGCCGTTGCACACGCTGCCCCCTGCCCTGGGGCTCCACCCAGCCCAGCCAAAGTGGCCCAGCTTGGAAGCAATGCCTTGGCCCAAGTGTCTCAGACAGCCCAACAGGATCTTTAGGAACAGCTCAAACCATCAGCAAAGGCTGCCCTGCTCTGTGGGCTCAGGGCAGCAGAAGGAGCCCCTGGGCTGCCGATGCTAAATTTGCTGATTTCCAAAAAATTCTTCATTCACATACCCTTTTCCAAAGTAACTAATTCTTTCTGCATCCAGCTTTTTCCATAGCTGAAGCATTATCTCACTGCCTCAGCACCAGCGTGCCTGATGTCCAGCCTAGTGTCAAACTAGGATACTCCAATAAAATGGAACAAGCCAGTGTTGGTACCTCCAACACAAGAGTGGCAGTAGAAAACAGGGCTGTTGTTATCCCAAGCCAACCATTTGTGTGTATCCGCTGGAGTCACAGAAGCACCTGAGCATTTCTGCAGCTCATTTAGGATTGTCCTGGTTTAGGGCAAATTTGGGAGAAAACCTCCAGTGGGGCTTCCCCCCCTCCCCGGGAAGCAAACCCACGTGGCTCTTTTCCCCCACCCCCCAACCGGTTCGGGAAGAGATTTCTCTGAGAGAAGTGGAAAAAACCTGTTTATTTCACAGGCACAGCACCACCCAGCACAAAAATGAATGATATCAAATTACAAAACCTCTCGCCGTTCAGAAAAGATGACAAAACTTCAGAGGGTCTCTTTCCTGTGGGTGTTCTCTCTGTTATCAGTCCCTTCGGCGCTGGAAAATGCCGCTGCCCAGGCTGGGCTCCCGGTAGTCCACGGGTGCAAGCTCCCGGTGCTCCCCCGAGTCCCCAGTCCAAAGCAGGTTCGATTTGTTTCAGAAAAGGGAAAGAAAACAGTCCAGGAAGACCTCTCTGCTCCGGCTAGTTGGAAAGCCAAGGCGATCTGTGTCTTGTTGTCTGTCTGTGCTGTAGTCAAAACTCCCAATGCGGGGGGAGCAAGTACAGCCTCTGATAACAGACTCGGTGCTTCTTTTCCACTCACTTTTAGTCTTAGATGGAATTTTAAGAATATAAAACCTGTCTCTGGGTTAGGTGGACGAATGGGGATACAATTTAACATCATAATCAACCCAGGACATTCCACCCCTTATCCCCATATCGTCGACTTACTGCCAAAACTAACATTCTAACTCTGCACACCTTTATATTCATAAAAACTTCCCCTCCGTTCCACCCAAAAAAATACAAACAATATATCCATCATGCCCCTGTCACGCCCCACACCAAGCTACTGAATCCAGACCCCCACGCTAGAGAGCTGCAGGATTCCCCACTCTCTCATTTTACTCACTCAGAACACCATCTTTCACTTGCTCATACCTTCAACACTTGCACATTTCCTTCTATTTCACGTCTGCATGGTTTAATGTACAGACAATGGCAGTAACCTTTTACCCAATGATCAGGTCTCCCTGAGGTACACAGCGTGTTGTTCCATCTCTCTGCATTATCCACCATGTACAACCTGGTCCTTGAGCAAAGACAACCCCACGAATGGGTTTGTCTGTGCTCGAGGTAGAATTGACTCAAACTGTCTTCCCTAGCAGACCTCTGACATGTACCACTGGGACTTTGTCTCCGTCTACTACATGTAAAGACTCAGACTGGGCAGGACCTGCTCGGTTGGTGGAACCTCTGGTGTTGACTAACCAGGTGGCCTTTGCTAGATGTTGCTCCCAGTTTTTAAAAGATCCTCCACCCAGTGCCTTTAAGGTGATTTTTAATAGTCCATTGTACCTCTCCACTTTTCCAGCAGCGGGTGCATGGTAGGGGATATGGTACACCCACTCAATGCCATGTTCCCTAGCCCAGCTGTTTATAAGGTTATTCTTGAAATGAGTCCCATTGTCTGACTCAATCCTCTCAGGGGTGCCATGCCTCCAAAGGACCTGCTTTTCAAGTCCCAGGATGGTGTTCCGGGCAGTGGCATGAGGCACAGGGTAGGTTTCCAACCATCCAGTGGTGGCTTCTACCATGGTGAGCACATAGCGCTTTCCTTGGCGGGTTTGGGGCAGTGTGATGTAGTCAATCTGCCAGGCCTCCCCATACTTGTATCTGGACCACCGCCCACCGTACCAGAGGGGCTTCAACCGCTTGGCCAGTTTGATCACAGCACATGTCTCACAGTCATGGATAACCTGAGAAATACTGTCCATGGTTAGATCCACCCCTCAATCTCGTGCCCACTTATAGGTGGCATCTCTACCCTGATGACCTGAGGCATCATGAGCCCATCGGGCTAGGAACAACTCTCCCTTATGTTCCCAATCCAAATCTATTTTTGACACTTGTATTTTCGCAGCCTGATCTACCTGCTTATTATTTTGGTGTTCCTCACTAGCTCTACTCTTGGGGACATGGGCATCTACGTGGCGGACTTTCACTGGTAGTCTCCCTACTCTGGTAGCAATATCTTTCCACTCTTTAGCAGCCCAAATTGGTTTTCCTCTACGCTGCCAATTAGCCTCTTTCCACCTCTCCAGCCATCCCCACAGAGCATTGGCTACCATCCATGAATCTGTGTAGAGGTACAGCTTTGGCCACTTCTCTCTTTCAGCAATGTCCAGGGCCAGTTGAACAGCTTTGAGTTCAGCAAGTTGGCTTGATCCACCTTCTCCCTCAGTGGCCTCTGCAACCTGTCGTGTGGGGCTCCATACGGCTGCTTTCCACTTCCGGTTCATCCCTACGATGCGACAGGAACCATCAGTGAACAGAGCGTAGCGTGTTTCTTCTGCTGGCAGCTGGTTATACGGTGGAGCTTCTTCAGCCCGTGTCACTTGTTCCTGCTCCTCTTCATCAGTGAGACCAAAGTTTTCACCTTCCGGCCAGTTTGTAATTATCTCCAAAATCCCAGGGCGATTTGGGGTTCCAATACGGGCGCGCTGTGTGATGAGGGTGATCCACTTGCTCCATGTAGCGTCGGTGGCGTGGTGAGTAGCAGGAACCTTTCCTTTAAACATCCACCCCAGCACTGGCAGTCGGGGTGCCAGGAGGAGTTGTGCTTCTGTGCCAATCACTTCTGAGGCGGCTTGGACTCCTTCATAGGCAGCTAAGATTTCCTTCTCTGTGGGAGTGTAGTTGGCTTCGGACCCTCTGTAGCTTCGGCTCCAGAATCCCAGTGGTCGGCCTCGAGTCTCCCCAGGCACTTTCTGCCAAAGGCTCCAGGACAAGCCATTGTTCCCAGCTGCAGAGTAGAGCACGTTCTTCACGTCTGGTCCTGTCCTGACTGGGCCAAGGGCTACTGCATGAGCAATCTCCTGTTTGATCTGAGCAAAGGCTTGCTGCTGTTCAGGGCCCCAGTGGAAATCATTCTTTTTTCGGGTAACCAGGTAGAGAGGGCTCACGATCTGGCTGTACTCAGGAATGCGCATCCTCCAAAAACCTATGGCACCTAGGAAAGCTTGCGTTTCCTTCTTGCTGGTGGGTGGAGACATTGCAGTGATCTTATTGACGACCTCAGTGGGAATCTGACGCCGTCCATCTTGCCACTTTACTCCCAGGAACTGGATCTCTCGAGCAGGTCCTTTGACTTTGTTCTTCTTGATGGCAAAGCTGGCTTCTAGCAGAATCTGGATGATCTTTTCTCCTTTCTCAAAAACTTCCACTGCTGTGTTCCCCCGCACAATGAAGTCATCAATGTACTGCAGATGTTCTGGAGCCTCACCCTTTTCCAGTGCAGCCTGGATCAGTCCATGGCAGATGGTGGGGCTGTGCTTCCACCCCTGGGGCAGTCGGTTCCAGGTGTACTGCACTCCCCTCCACGTGAAGGCAAACTGAGGCCTGCATTCTGCTGCCAAGGGAATGGAGAAAAATGCATTGGCAATGTCGATAGTGGCGTACCACTTCACTGCTTTGGACTCCAGCTCGTACTGGAGCTCCAGCATGTCCGGCACGGCAGCGCTCAGCGGTGGAGTCACTTCATTCAATGCACGATAGTCCACAGTCAATCTCCATTCTCTGTCAGACTTGCGCACAGGCCAGATGGGGCTGTTGAAGGGTGAGTGGGTTTTGCTGACCACCCCTTGGCTCTCCAGCTCTCGGATCATCTTGTGGATGGGGATCACAGCATCTCGATTTCTCCTATACTGCCGGCGGTGCACCGTCGAGGTGGCAATTGGCACTCGCTGTTCTTCCACTTTCAGGAGTCCTACTGCAGATGGGTTCTCTGATAGTCCAGGCAAGGTGTTCAATTGCTTGATGTCCTCTGCCTCCACAGCAGCTATTCCAAAAGCCCACCTGAGTCCCTTTGGGTCTTTGTAATAGCCATTTCGAAGGAAGTCCATGCCCAGAATACACGGGGCCTCTGGGCCAGTCACAATGGGATGTTTCTGCCACTCTCTCCCAGTCAGGCTCACCTCAGCTTCCAACAGAGTCAACTGCTGTGATCCCCCCATCACCCCAGCAATGGAAACAGGTTCTGCCCCCACATGTCCTGATGGCATTAGGGTACACTGTGCACCAGTATCACCTAAAGCTTCGTATTTTTGTGGCTCTGATGTGCCAGGCCATCGGATCCACACCGTCCAAAAGACCCGGTTTTCCTGTGCCTCTTCCTGGCTAGAGGCAGGGCCCCTCTAGCACTGGTCATCCTCTCCTCCCTGGGCATACATGCTAGAGGTTCCTTCAAGGGGATCATCCTCTTTTCTGTAATATCTGGCAGTTTCGTCACGGGAGGCTGAGGCTACCTTCACTTTAGTGGAACCTTTCTGGTTACTGGTTCCCTGCCTGAGTTGACGCACTCGTGCTGCCAGGGCAGAAGTGGGTTTCCCATCCCACTTTCCCATGTCTTCCCCATGGTCACGTAGAAAGAACCACAGCTCAGTTCGTGAGGTGTACCCTCTCTCTCTAGCTGGGGGACGTGGGGCTTGGAGTTTTGGGCTTGTGACCCGCACTGGTGCCATATGGGAACTGCTCTTCCTCATCTCTTCCCTCATTTCCCTCATCTCCTCTTTGAGTTCCTTAATCACAGCAGAAATCTTAGCCTGATGTGGGCCATGGACCATACTGTCATAATTTCTAAGCCTGGTGGCAACAGAACCCACCGTCTCTCGGCCGTTATTGGCATTAATCGTTGCAATATAGGTGGTGTAGTCACGTGGCCCTAGATTTGCCAGACTCCACAACATCTGCCCAGTGCACCTGACTTTGTCAGGGTCATTATCATGCTGTCCACCCCTTCCAAAAAGGACCTCTAATATCGCCACTTCTCTCAGCTGTTGGATCCCTTCCTCAATGGTTTTCCATTCCCTTCTATGATAGTGCTCCTCCATTCTCTCTCTATGGACAAACCTTTCTCTTACACTCATCAAAAGCCGCTCCCAGAGGGAAAGGGGCCCTTGCTCCCTCACGAATACCTGATTCACACCTGAGGGCTTCAAGCGAAACTCCACCCTCATCACCCACCGGCGCATCCAGACTGGGGAGAGGCCCTACAAGTGTCCCCAGTGTGGGAAGAGCTTCACCTGGAAATCTAGCTTGACCAAACACCAACGGAGGCACCGATAAGGGAAGCCCTGTAAATGCCCCAAGTGCAGGAAGAGCTTTCTGCACTGCTCCATCTTCATCCCGCCTTGGAGGACCGAGGTCAGGAAGAGACCTGGTGATCCATGTTCCCTGTGGTCCATGCTGGGAAGACACCTGTACCTTTTCCTGCCCATGGAATGACATGATGTGAGATCAGAGACCATGAGAGTCTGACCATGTCCTTGTCATTATATTCAATTCAATCTCAAGTCATTGCCAGGGGCAGGAAAAGGACTCCCTCTCTCTCACCAGAGGAGAAAAGTGTCTTTTCCAGACAGGAGGAAATACGTACCCAGGAAGAGCCAGTTGGTGGCATTTTAGTTTTCCCTGTGAATAGATTGTCTTATCCCTTCTGTTATCCAGTTTTTTTCTGTTCCTGTTTGTTCCTTATCCCGTTGCTCTTCTCAATAAATTGTTCTTATCCCAGCATGGGATCTTTGCCTTTTGTGCTTTCCATGGGAGGTGGGAGGGAAGAGAGCAGCAGTGCGGTTTCAGTAGGAGCAGGAAATTGGGGAATCCCATTCCTGAAGCCCAGCCCATGGAAACCGAGCATCCCAGCTGGTGCCAGGCCTGGTTGCCATGGGCAGCAGCCTTGGGAGCGGGTCCCTGGCTGGGGGCTGCGGGAACCTCTTCCCTCTGGTGCCCAGGGACAGGAGTGGAGGGAGCGGCTGGAGCTGAGGCGGGCAGGTTTAGGCTGGATGTGAGGAAAAGGTTTTTCCCGTGAGGCTGCTGGGGCACTGAACAGGCTCCCCAGGGAAGGCTCCCAGCTCCAGGGCTGGCTGAGCTCCAGCAGCGTTTGGCCAGCGCTGCCAGGCCCAGGCTGGGATTGTTGGGGTGTCCTGTGCAGGGCCAGCAGTTGGACTGGAGGATCCCCATGGGTCCCTCCCAACTCAGCCAATTCTGTGGCTCTGTGATCCCATGAGCCTGGGGATGGGACTGCAAATGGTTGCCATGGCAATGGGCCCTGGCTCCAGGCCTGAGCTGGTGTCCATGGCAACCACCCCTGGCATGGGGTCTCCATGGAGCTGCCAAGGGACTGACCATAGCAACAGGGGCTGTGATGGTTGCCATGGAAACAATATAGCAACAGGGGGCTGGTTATGATTGCCATGGAAACAGACCATAACAATGGGGCAGATGTTCCCATGGGAACAGACCACAGCAGGGAGACAGCTCTGGCCAGGAGCAGCTCCTGAGCACAGCCCAGCAGGGCTGGGGCCCTGCCAGGGCAGCTCAGGGACACGAGCAGGCCCAGACAGAGCTCCCAGGGGCTCAGCACTGGCAGGGGCTGTGGGATGTGCCAGAGGGGGCTGTGTCACAGCAGCACCTCTGTGGCTGTGTCCTGGAGCCCCAGAGCAGCTGTGATGTCAGAAAGGGGCTGTGTGACAGCTCAGAGTTTGTTGTGTGACGTCACTGTGCAGCTATGGCATCATAGACGGGACTGTGTGACATCACAGAGCAAGCTGTGACATCATGGCATGGCTGTATGACATCATAGTGCCATGTATGACATTGGCGGGCAGCAAAGAGCGGCGCCAATGGCGGGGCCGGAGGCGGCTCTGGGGGCGGGGCCGGGGCTGTGGGCGGGGCCGCAGCGGAGCAGCGCGATGGCTCCAGCGCTGGGGCCGGGGGCGCTCCCGGGGGGCGGCGAGAGGTGAGGGGGACCCCCGGCACCGGGACTCTTTGATCGCCCATTCCGGAGCGCCGAGGGGCCCCTAAACCCCCATTCCTGGGCGCCGCCATCCCACCGAACCCCCATTCCCGGCCGTGGGTCCCACCCTGCACCCCCTTATCGGGCACCAGGAATGCCTGCACCCCTTTCCCGGCCATCCCGCCTCCCGCAGCCCCCAGAGCCCCCTTCTCCTTGACCCATTTCCCTACTGGACCCCTATTCCTGCCTCTCCCTGCACCCAGCCCCTCCTTTCCTCAGCACTGAGGACACCCGGGACCCCTATTCCCAGCCATCCCGGCTTTCCCTGCCCTCTCCTGGCAATGGGGACACCAGGGACCCTTGGAGCTCCCTTTCCTGGATACAGGAACGCCCTGAACTCCAGCCATGCCACATCTAGCCAGCCCTAGCCTCCCCTCTTGTCACTCCTGGCATCCCCAAATGCCCTTCCCGGCTCTCCCCGTTCCCCCTTTCCTTCAGCCGTGACCCCCCCGATCCCAAATCTCCAAATGTCCCCCCAGTTCTCCTCTCCCTGCGTTCCCTGCACGCGGCGCTGTCGGAGCCCGGCCCGGGCTTCCCGCAGTCCATGTCCATGGGGTCCCTGGCTGGGATCCCCTTCCAGCGCCGCCGCAGCGAGCGGGGCCGGGCAGAGCTGCAGCCGCCGGGGATGGCGGCTGGAGCCGAGCCGGGATCTTAGGATAGCCAGGGCTGGGATATTGGGATAGCCAGAGCTGGGATCTTGGGATAGCCAGGGCTGGGATATTGGGATAGCCAGGGCTGGGATATTGGGATAGCCAGGGCTGGGATATTGGGATAGCCAGGGCTGGGATATTGGGATAGCCAGAGCTGGGATATTGGGATAGCCAGGGCTGGGATATTGGGATAGCCAGGGCTGGGATATTGGGATAGCCAGGGCTGGGATATTGGGATAGCCAGGGCTGGGATATTGGGATAGCCAGAGCTGGGATATTGGGATAGCCAGGGCCGGCACAAGGAGCGGCACCGGCACGGTGCCAGCGAGGAGCTGCAGATGCTGCAGCAGCGGCACAGCCAGAGCGGGGCTGAGCGGGGGGAGCCGGGGCTGGGGAATCTGTGGGGCTGCGATGGCAACTGTGGCACCGCCATGGGGATCCCTGAGATCCAGGCTGAGGGATTAACAAATTCCCTGGCTCACAGCTGCAGGGAATGTCTCCGGAAATATGTCAGATATGGGCGGGAGATGCTGGAGTGTGAAGGTGGGAAGGGCAGAATTCCCATGGGAATATGGGAATGTGGGATTTAGGAAGGCAAAATTTGGGAACCTGGGATTTCACGTGGATCTCAGACATCTCATTCACGTGAGACCTCCACGGATGGATTCTACTGCTGTCCCATTCCCATGTGAACTCTGTAGATGGATCTCGCTGCTATGCCATTCCCATAGAATTCCATGGGCAGATCTTCCCATCCTACTGCCATGAGAGCTCCAATCCGGTTCCCCTCCAAACCCATCCTAGAGGTTGCCCTGTTCCTTGCCCTCCCTGCCTCCCCTAAGACTCCTGGTGGTCCCCCCATGACCCACCCAGCCCCCCCAAACTCTTCCTGGGACCCCCTTCATTCCCCTTATAATGGGAATTTCTGGAAGTCCCCCCGTGTCCCCTCCCCCAGGACTTCGGGGGTCCCACCCGACCTGTCCGTGCACCCCCAGATTCCTTCCACAGCCCCCCTGTGATGGTGGAGGGTGGGGGCCGAGTGCTGGTGCCCCCCTGCCTGCAGCAGATCCAGCGGTGAGGGCAGTTCGGGGGGTCCCTCAGCATTTGGGGTCCCTGGGATTTGGGGTGACCCCCCGGGCCCCCCAGGATCTCCCTGAACACGCTGACGCTGCCCGTGCACAGTGAGAAGGTTCAAACCTGGCACGGGGTACCCAGCACTGCCACCCACATTGCCCAGGTACCCCCAAACCTGCCGAGAACCCCCAAACCCCCCAGGACACCCCAACCTCCCCTGACCCCAAACCCATCCTTGGATGCTCCAAAAACTCCCCAAAACTGTAAAACCCCATACAGACATTGAGAAGGTTCATACCTGGCATGGGATCCCCATCTCCATCACCAGCAGGTTCCCCAAAACAGCCTTGGGACCCCCAATTCCACCCCCAGGATTGTTATGAGTTATGTTTGTTCATTAACTGGGATTAATTGGGATGATGTTCGTCAGTTAATCAGGATGTGGTTGGTTGGTTTTTTTTCTTTTTTTTTGCTCTCTTTTCCTTCGCAAGCTAATGCGGAAAGCTTTTCGCAAGTTGTGGTCGGGGTTGTTTTCGTACAGACCAGGCGCGGGACTTTACAGGAAGAAGAATAGAAGTGAAGCAAGATGTTTCAACAACAACCCTGAAGCATGCGCAAAAGGCTCGTGAACATCTTAAAAAGACTGACTGAAACCTCAGTATGCGCGGCAGTTGGCGGGATAGAAAAACCCCCTGTCGCCCAGCGCTGCATTGCCTCCTTGTTTTGCTGCAATGATTAATAAAATTTGTTAATTAGCTGCTAATTTGACTCTTATTAATCAATATAATCAATAACAATTGGTGCCGTGACTCGGATGGGAATATTGGTGAGCTATTGAGGTTTGGGGGGGCGCCCCGCTGCAACTTGCGGCCCCAGCTTCGGTTGCTTGCCCTACTTCCACCGACGAACTCAAATTAAAACAGGGAGGCAAGGAAGGACCGGTCGACCCCTTAAATTTTGTGCACAAAAGTCCGGACGAAGACGCGGAACGTGGACGCGTAAGTTACTGCCTGTTTGGCAGGGGTTTCCGTTCGGTCGGGGTCGGGTTCCCGGAGTGTGGCGATTGTGGTTTGTGTGTTTGAGAGGGGAACTGGCAGCCGGATTCCCCAAGCGAGTGCGGACCCTCAGTAGTGCATTTCCCATTGTCCGCGAGGACGTGGGTCACGAAAAAGGGGAAGTGAGTGAAGCGAGTGAAACGCACACACGATCGAGAGGAGGCACTCCGGAAGATGGGACAAGGGAGAAGCAAGCTCCTTTCACCCATGAAGCGTTCTCCAGTACCCAGGGACTCCCCATTGGGATTTATGTTGGAGATGTGGAAGTATTATCCTGGGACTGGGAATAAAGATAAGGCCAAGATGATCTATTATTGTGTAAAAGTGTGGGGAGGAAAACAAATTGATGAGGCAGTATGGTGGCCAAAGTTCGGTTCTACTGAGGATTGGATGCAACAAAAATTAAATATTTGGGTAAATAATAAAATCCCATTCAATCAAGAGGAGAGTGAGTATGCAGCAGTCTGGGTTACACGCCCAGGAGGACCGGGAGTCTCAATTTTTAAATTATCAGAAATAGACCCGGAAAGTAAAAAACAAAAAGCCCGACAGGAAGAGGATCTTCCTGTAAGACCCCCACCGTATGTCCCACCGCAACCGATGGCTCCCCCACCGCCACAGGCGGAGCCGGAGTTAAATAATCAGGGAGATCGGGGTCTGCAAGAAAGACCAAATGAGCAGGAAGGAAGCCAAGATCAGGGACCCAGAACTAGGAGCCGTGCACGGCAACAAAACTTGTTCCCGTTAAGAGAAGTGCCCATGGGAGGTCCTAATCCACAGATAGGATTTATTTCAGTACCTCTCAGTTCGGGGGATGTGAGAGATTTTAAAAAGGAAATGGGAAAGATTTTAGAAGATCCTCTGGGGGTCGCTGAGCGAGTGGATCAATTTTTAGGACCTAATATCTATACTTGGGATGAACTGCAGTCCATCTTAAATATATTGTTTACCACTGAAGAGAAGAATATGATAAGGACTGCAGGGATGCGCATTTGGGACGCTCAACATGCACAAGGACCCCAGGCAGACATAAAATGGCCCCTGCAGAGGCCTCAGTGGGACCACCAGAACGGAGATCATAGCACACATATGCAGGATTTGCGCACTATAATTATTCAGGGAATTAGGGAAGCAGTTCCTAGGGGTCAGAATATCAATAGGGCCTTTAATGAGAGACAAAAGAAGGAAGAATCTCCCAATGAGTGGCTGGAAAGATTGCGTAAAAACTTGCAAATGTATTCTGGTTTGGATCCAGACACTCAGTTAGGTCAGGCTTTATTAAAGACTCAGTTTGTTGCTAAGGCCTGGGATGACATACGTAAGAAATTAGAGAAAATTGAAAACTGGCAAGATAGAGGATTAGATGAACTTCTTAGAGAGGCGCAGAAAGTTTATGTCAGGAGGGAGGATGAGAGTCATAAGAGACAAGTTAGGATGATGGTTGCGGCAGTCAGGGAAAGTAGAGAATTGGATAAACAGGAAAGACGGCCATTTCGGGGGAAGCCCCCAAACCGGGAGGGAAATAGAGGAGTGGAAGAAAGAAGAGAAGAAAGGAATTGTTTTTATTGTGGGAGGAAGGGACATCTTAAAAGAAATTGCAGGATTAAGGTGCAGGATGAAAAGATGTTCAAGGAAGATTAGGGATGTCAGGGGCTCAATTTGTACTTGATGGGGACCCAGAAACATCGTGAGCCCTTGATAAAACTAAAAGTGGGTCCCCACCGCGAAGAAATAGAATTTTTGGTAGACTCGGGGGCTGAGAGATCTACCGTACAAAAACTGCCCTCTGGATGTAAACTCTCCAGAGAGACAGCCCTGGTTGTAGGAGCTAAGGGAGAACCCTTTAAAGTTGGAATTGTTAAAGATGTAGAGGTAGAAACTAAATTTAAGATAGGGTTAGGGAATCTTTTAGTAGTACCTGAAGCAGAGTTTAATTTATTAGGTCGGGATTTAATAATTGAATTAGGAATAAACTTGGAAGTGGAGAATAAAGAAATAAAAATAAAGCTTTGTCCCTTTAGAGTAGAAGATGAAGAGATGATTAACCCTGAGGTTTGGTATACCCCGGAGACTGTAGGGCGACTAGAGATACCCCCTTTTACGGTAAAAATTAAAAACCCGGAACTTCCAATTAAAATCAAACAATACCCTATTTCACTAGAAGGAAGGAAGGGATTAAAACCAGAAATAGAGAGACTTATAAATCAAGGACTATTAGAACCTTGCATGTCCCCATTTAATACTCCCATCTTGCCGGTAAAGAAGCCTAATGGGACGTATCGATTAGTACACGATTTGCGGGAAATAAATAAAAGAACTATTTCTCGGTTTCCCGTAGTGGCCAATCCCTATACGTTGCTAACTAAATTAGGCCCTGAAAATCTATGGTATAGTGTGATTGATTTAAAGGATGCATTTTGGGCCTGTCCCTTAGATGAAACATGCAGAGATTACTTTGCATTTGAATGGGAGGATCCTGATACTGGGAGAAAACAACAACTGAGGTGGACGGTTTAACCTCAGGGCTTTACTGAGTCCCCCAATTTATTTGGACAAGCACTAGAACACATTTTGCGAGAATACAAGCCTGCTTCAGGTATTACTCTTATTCAATATGTAGATGACTTATTGATTGCGGGGAAAGAGGAAGAACAGGTCAGAAGAGAAAGTATCAAACTCCTTAATTTCTTAGGATTAAAAGGTCTCAAAGTATCAAAGATCAAACTACAATTTGTAGAAGAAGAAGTACGATATTTAGGACATTACATCAACAAAGGAGAAAAGAAAATAGACCCCGAACGTATAAAAGGAATCTTGTCATTACCACCTCCTAAAAATAAAAGGCAAATTAGACAAATCCTAGGTCTAATGGGATATTGTCGGCAATGGATCGAAAACTACAGTAGTAAAGTTAAATTTTTATATCATAAATTGACTCTCGGGGGTTTAATTACTTGGACTCAGCAAGATGAGGAGAACCTTCAGGCATTACGAGAAGATTTGATAAACGCCCCAGTTTTAAGTCTGCCGGATCTGAATCGGCCTTTTTATTTATTTATAAATGTGAGTGATGGCACAGCATATGGGGTCCTGACCCAAGAATGGGCTGGGAAGAAAAAGCCGGTAGGATATTTGTCAAAGTTATTAGATCCCGTAAGCAGAGGATGGCCTACCTGTTTGCAAGTGATCGTAGGATGTGCCTTATTAGTAGAAGAGGCCAGAAAAATCACCTTTAATAGCTGCATAAAAGTGTTGTCCCCTCATAATATCCGGGGTGTGTTGCAGCAGAAAGCTGAGAAATGGATATCAGACTCCCGTCTACTTAAATATGAGGGAATTTTATTGGAAGCTCCGAATTTAACTTTAGAAACAACGAGCCTCCAAAACCCTGCCCAATTTTTATATGGAGGGTCTGAAGAGTCAGAACTAACACATAATTGTCTCCAGACCATTGAGGAACAGACAAAGATTAGACCCGACCTGGAAGAAGAAGAATTAGACGATGGGGAGAGAATCTTCGTAGATGGTTCTTCCAGAGTGATTGAAGGGAAAAGAAAATCAGGATACGCAGTTATAGATGGGAAGACATTGGAGATTCTAGAATCAGGACCATTGAACAGTTCTTGGTCAGCACAAGCTTGTGAACTATATGCTGTCCTACGAGCTCTAAAGAGATTAAAGGGAAAGGTTGGGACAATTTACACGGACTCTAAATATAGTTATGGGGTAATACATACTTTCGGAAAAATCTGGGAAGAAAGGGGATTAATCAACTCACAAGGGAAAGATTTGATTCATCAGGAGTTAATAAAAGCAGTTTTAGTTGCTTTGCGAGGACCTGTAAAGCTAGCTGTAGTACACCTAAAAGGACACCAGAAGGGGGTAGATTACAAAACAAGGGGAAATAATGCGGCAGATCAGGAAGCTAAACAGGCAGCATTACGAGAACTAGTGTTAAAGGAAAAGGGAATGGGGCCCTCAGTACCCGAATTGAAAATTTTTGTACTCACCCCAAAAGAGGAACAGAAACTTGCTCAAATGGGGTGCACTAAAAATAAAGAAGGGAACTGGCATTTACCAGATGGAAGAAAAGTATTACCAAAGTCAATAGCTTTTCAGATTCTAGACAATCTACATAAACAGACACATTGGGGTAGCCAAGCCCTAATAGACCATTTTGCGGCTAAATATATGTGTATAGGACTACATGATCTGGCAAAATATATTACTCAGGGATGCCCCACATGCCTAAAAGTTAATAGAGCTGTACGGAGACAAATGCCAATGGGGGGAAGACCCTTAGCAGTGAGACCATTTTCTAAAGTTCAAATCGATTTTACAGAACTCCCCAAAGTAGGGAGGTATAAATATATTCTAGTCATTGTAGACCATCTTACACATTTCGTAGAAGCCTTCCCAACCACCAGGGCCACCGCACAGACAGTAACAAAGGTTTTATTAGAACATATAATCCCCAGATATGGAATAACCGAAGTTATTGATTCGGATCAAGGACCACATTTTACATCTAAAATCATAAAGAATCTGGTGGAAGCCCTGGGAATAAGATGGGAAGAACACACTCCGTGGCATCCACAAAGTTCAGGTCTAGTAGAACGAATGAATGGAGAACTTAAGAAACAATTAACAAAATTAATGCTCGAGACTAAACTCTCATGGATTAAATGTATTCCTTTAGCATTGTTGAATATTAGAGCCCAACCCAGAGCTGACATAGGAATATCTCCCTTTGAAATGTTATATGGAATGCCCTATGATGCAGGAATCCCTATGAACCACCCGGGAATCTCAGATAAAATTACTCACACGTATATTCATAAACTGATGCAGTATCGCCAGGAACTTTGGAGAAAAGGACAACTAACCCAGAGACCTCCTCTTGATATTACATTACATCAGGTCAAGCCAGGGGATTGGGTTCTCATAAAAACGTGGAAAGAGACCACTCTACAACCTCGCTGGGAAGGACCGTACCTGGTGCTTTTGACCACCAACACAGCTATCCGAACTGCTGAGAAGGGATGGACTCATGCCAGCCGTATTAAAGGACCAGTGAGCAATAGAGAGTGGATGGTCACTAGTCCTGCGGGAGACTTGAAGGTTAAATTGTCCAAGAGACCACGGAAATAATAATGGACATTAAAATTTCAGAGTTTAATGAACAAGAGCAACCAAAATAGAACTTTTGTAATTAAACACCTGTCTAAGGCACTTAAATTTAATGAGCAAGGAAACATTTATAACAAAGATGTGGGTGTAACATGCACCGATATTAGTTGTGGGGGAAATTGCTATCCATTTGTTTGTTTTATTTGTTTAGTTTGTAAGGAAAAGTGGTGGACCCATTGCAGAAACGGACATCCCCCTCGAGGAGTGTGCCGGCCGTGCTGGACATTCCAGCGAGAATTAACTGATTGGGTATTAGCTCAAAGAGTCAAAACAGGAGACCTAGAAAAAGGGTCGGCCGAGTGGTGGAATATATTTACAAAGGGGGTAAATCCGGACCTATACTGTTATCACCCGAACGAGCCTCGACCCTTTGTGGCCCGGCTAGTGGCAGGACTGTGTCGCCGAAGGGTGGCATCAGCGAGCTGCAAAGCCCCGGAGGTGAAGAATTGTAATTGGCAGTCTTATAGACTGAGGCTCACACAGACAGGGAGACAGTTCCCTCCTGAACAATTCTCTTGCTGCCGAGAAGATGGTTTACCCCGTGACTCGAAGCAACCGAGTCGACGGGCGAGGCAGAGGGGAAGTAAACAGTGGAGGGAATTCTCCGGTTGTCAATGGGATCACAATATTATGGTCCAGGAGATGCCCCAAGAGTGGGAATAACTTCTCTAAGAGGTGGGATCCCCATTACTGGAATGGGAAAGCCATGGGTCTTTTGTTATCCTGGATATTGTTTTGGAATTTATTGGGAGTTTATGGGAATGATAGAGTTACGCATGAACCCTTTGAGTGGTCCCTAATTAGGGAAGAAGAGCAGAGAGTAATTCAATCGGTAATCAGTTCAGGGGCGCCCACTTTCGAATGCCGGCTTTTTGAGTTACTTTCAATAGATCAGCCAAGTCAGTTTCTTGAGTTAGTTGCAAAAGGTCCGCCAAGACGACCAATCTATATATGCCCAGCTTCGAATCCTGGGAAAGGATATTGCAATTATCCCGGAGAATTCTATTGTGGATATTGGGGTTGTGAGACCCTGGCATTAGGATTTACACCCGGAGGGGGCCCAGATCCATATATTTCTGTAAAGTGGCTACCCTGCACGGAGGAGGGCATTTGTGATAGGTTAGGAATTACAGTGAAATCTCAAACATTGGCAGACCTCGGTTGGTTTATTGGGAAGACATGGGGAATACGAGTGTGGGAACCTGGAAAAGATCGAGGAGGACACTTTCTTATAAAGAAAGAAAGGATTCCTCATAATTTACCAGAGGCAATAGGACCCAATGAACCCTTGAAAAACATAATCGAAGGAGAAACCGAGAAGAGAAAGCCTGCATCTAGCGGTAATACCACCTATAGTATATCTAAAGAAAAAGATATCATGATGCCACCCACAGAACATTCACCCCCTGAAGCATATGATACTTTTTGGAAGATTATGCAAGCTAGCTTTAATGTTTTAAATCAAACCCATCCTGAATTAACTAAAGAATGCTGGCTATGTTATGACATTCGTCCTCCATTTTATGAAGCAATAGGGTCAGTAGCTAATATAAGAAGGAGGAACGGAACTAATCCCAGAGAGTGTTTATGGAATCGAGAAAAAGGAACCCCGGGGATTACAATAACGCAAGTTACCGAACAGGGGTTATGTATAGGAGCTATCCCTCCAGAGCAAAAGTACTTGTGTAATAAAACTATAAAAATACAGAAGAAGGAGGTCGCTAATTGGTTAGTGCCAGCTTATAATAATAAATGGATATGCTCCAAGTTAGGGGTAACACCATGCTTGTCCACCACAGAATTCGATGAAAAATCTGAATACTGTATACAAGTAATCATTGTCCCTCGAATTATATACCATCCCAAAGAATATGTACTAGACCATCATGAGACAGAAAAACATCATTTAGTAAAAAGAGAACCATTTACAGCACTTACGATTGCATTACTGTTAACAATAGGAGGAGCTGGAGCAGGAACAGGTATAGCTTCTCTAGTATCCCAAGGAGCTGGACTAACAACATTGAGAAAATCAGTGGACGAAGATTTGCTAAAAATAGAAAGAGCTATTGATGCTCTTACCAAATCAGTACGGTCTTTATCAGAAGTAGTCCTACAAAATAGGAGAGGATTAGACCTTCTGTTAATACAACAGGGAGGATTATGTTTAGCCTTGAAGGAACAATGTTGTACCTATGTGGATTCGACAGGGGTGGCAGTAGACACTATGGCTGAGCTCAGGAAGCAGCTTGAGCAAAGGGAACGCGAAAGAGAATCTCACCAGAGTTGGTATCACAAATGGTTCAATCAGTCTCCCTGGCTTACCACCCTTCTGTCAACAATAGCTGGACCAGTGCTTATATTTGTTCTAGCATTAACTCTTGGTCCCTGCATCTTTAATAAAATAATAGCTATTGTTAGAAAAAGACTAGAAGCAGCTCATCTGATGTTAATACGGGCAAAATATGAACCCATCAACCTAGGCCCGGATGAAGAAGAGTTAGAATGGAGTAGACAAGAACTAAAAAGGTTTAATGAACAAAGCAAAGAATTGTCCTAGATAAAAAGGGGGGGGACTGTTATGAATTATGTTTGTTCATTAACTGGGATTAATTGGGATGATGTTCGTCAGTTAATCAGGATGTGGTTGGTTGGTTTTTTTTCTTTTTTTTGCTCTCTTTTCCTTTGCAAGCTAATGTGGAAAGCTTTTCGCAAGTTGTGGTCGGGGTTGTTTTCGTACAGACCAGGCGTGGGACTTTTCAGGAAGAAGAATAGAAGTGAAGCAAGATGTTTCAACAACAACCCCGAAGCATGCGCAAAAGGCTCGTGAACATCTTAAAAAGACTGACTGAAACCTCAGTATGCGCGGCAGTTGGCGGAACAGAGAACCCCGTCGCCCAGCGCTGCATTGCCTCCTTGTTTTGCTGCTATGATTAATAAAATTTGTTAATTAGCTGCTAATTTGACTCTTATTAATCAATATAATCAATAACACCTATGAAACCATTTAGAAGCTGTATCCTCCTGTGTGAAATCCCCATTTTAAAGACAGGCAAGCCCAGGAAAGCTCTCTGTTGTTTCCAGCTGTGAAGAGTTAACTGGGTGCTGGTCAGGCCGGCCCTGCTCCAGCCTGGCCTGCACCGAGCCGGGCTCCGCCAGGCCCCGGGAGCGGCTCTGGGCTGGGCCAGGCCCCTTCACCACGGCCCGCGCGGCCCCAGCGGCTGCCGGGCACAGGGAGGGGAAGCCATCGGCCCGCAGCTGGAATTGAAGGGAGCAGGGGCCTGGGACCAGCCATGGGGGCAGAACAGCCACGACTGTTCTGGCCGGGCCCCCTGAGATCTTGGCACAGCCCCAGCACAGCCTGAAATCCATCACCGTGACTGCTTCGGCCACTGCCCGGCAGAAACCATCATGAGCATCTGCAGGTCTGGGTGAGATATTAACTCTTTCAGTGCACAGATGAGACCTGCAGACCTCGATCCTCCCCTTGGGTGAGAGGAAAGGACAGAGTGGGAGACTAATGCCACAAGTATGGTAGGCTACACTTGTCTTCATATGTCATTGAATTAGAGAAAAACTCTCTCCAGGGCAAATTATGCAACACTTTGCATCACAATCCATCAGCCTTACTTACAATGAGTGGTTGATCTTAATTACAATCCGATTAGAGCAAATCAGCATTGTGTGAATGGCAAGAAGAATTTGCTTGTCAACAGATGAATATGTCCCACTCAAGAATGAACAAAATCTGCCTTTACTTGGAAGAAAGTAGACATGGAGCAATGCAGTATTTGGGTTTTATCCAGTGATAAATGGGGCAAGAAGCTGTAACAACTCATCTGTTTTGCAGAACACAAGTACTGATACAGCCAATAGTGCACCCACATTGAAGGGATCTTCAGAACATTCCTTTATTTCTTGACAAGGAATGGGCAGCAAAATGCTGGCATTTATCTGAACTGGAAGCCCTGTTCCTCTCCTGTTTCTCCTTGAGCACACTGTTCTCTGCAGACTTCACTGTGCAGCCCATCAATCCTCTCTTGGCCAACAGCTAAATGGCACAACTACCAAAACACAGGTGCCAGCATCATCACCCCAGCATTATTCCAGCACTGCTCTGCTGGTGCACAGGAGCACAGAATGGCTTGGCTTGGAAGGGACATTTAAAGGCCATCTAGTCCAATGCCCTGCAGTGAGCAGGGACACCTTTAGATCAGGTTGCTCAGAGCATGAGCTTGAATGTCAGCAGGGATGGATGCCCACTTCTCTGGGCAACCTGTGCCAGGGTTTCAAAACCCACAGTGTAAAAAACTTCTTTATGTCTAGTCTGAGGCTATTGTCTTTTAGATTGATAACATTCCCCCTCAGTCTTGTCACAACAGGCCCTACTATAATTTCTGTCCTGTCTTTTACACAATCCCCCTTAAAGTACTGAAAGGGAGCAGTCAGGTCTCCATGGAGCCTTCTCCCTTCCAGGCTGAACACCCCCAGCTATCCCAGCCTGTCTCCAAAGCAGAGGGGCTCCAGCCCTCAGAGCATTTTGTCCCTCCTCTGGACCAGCTCCAACAGGACCATGTCCTTCCTGTGCTGGGCACCCAGAGGTGGATGCAGTACTCCAGGTGGGCTCGCACCAGAGCAGAGGGGTGGTGGAATCACCTCCTTCAAGCTGCTGGGCACCCTCCTTTGGAGGCACATGGCTGGCTCATGTCCAGCCTCTCACCTTGCAGCAGCCACAAGTCCTTCTCAGCAGGGCTGCTCTCCATTCCTTCATCCCCCAGACTGTGAGATCAGCTGGGCTGGGACCCTGTCATAGCCCTTGGACAGAGCTGCTGGGCAGGATGAGCTCCCTAGTGAAGAAGGCAGATCCCACTCCCCACACAATTCCACCCTGGCCATGAGGTCACAGCAGCCTGTGGGGTGACAGCAGGCTGAGGTGACAGCAGGCTCTGAGGTCACAGAGGTCCCAGAGCCCCGTGGTTGCACAGCACCACAAGGACCGAGCAGTCAGTCCTTGACCACGACTGTTGTGGCAGCAGCGGCGGCGGCAGCAGCGGTGCTGACATTGGGACAGCGGTGTCAGGACAGTGGTGGCAGCAAGAGCTGCAGGACTGGCAGTGGGCAAGGCACCATGGCCTTTGCTCTGCGCCTCCTCCTCCTGCTCCTCCTGGCAGTGGCCCTGCCTGACAGGGCTGCCCAGGCTGCTCCGTGGCGAGCAGGGCGAGCAGGTGAGCTGGCGGCCTGGCTTCCCTTTCCTGGGACAGTGCTCTCTTCTCCCTGGGAAGCTTTGGGGATGGTTTTCCCCAGGGCTTTAGGGAGGGTTTCCTCTGTGGGAGGGAGAGGCCCCAGGGAACCTGGGCTGGTCCCACTGCCCCTCCAGAGATGCTGCACAGGGCCTGCAAAGAGGATGGAGAGTGACCAGAGCCAGCTCAGAGCTCCCCAGGCCTCTCTGCAGCTTTTGCCATGTCCCTTGACATTTGGCTCCCACAGCCTTACCCAAACCCATTTCAGTTCCCAATTCCCTAAAACAGAAGGGGATCCCAGCTCACCCTGGTAATGGTCCTGATCTGTGCTCCCTTCTAGATTGGGATCGTAACTTGCATTATCTGGATGCCCTCTTGGATAAAGGCTTAAAACACTTGGAGAATGCTGGAGGCAAGTTCTCAATGTGCTTTTCCTGAGAGAATAATGGGTGTCAGTGTGGCAAGAGCTCCCTCGTGTGCCATTATCTCCTAACATAATCTCAGGCTTGATGGATTCTGGAAAAGTTGCCCTGCTCCCTTCTGGAGCCCTGAGTGATCCCACAGCATTGCTGTCAGTGGGAGGAAGGAGCATTTAGCTGTCAATCTTCTTCCCATGTGCAATGCCAGTGTCACCTTCCGTGTGCTCTGTGCAGCCACAGAGAAGAGCAGAAAGGGAAGGGGCCGGGCCCAGGGCTGTGCCCTGGGACTGTGCCTTGCACGGCTCCTTTGCCAGCCCCAGGGAGCCTGAGCTGCCGCTGCCAAGCCCTGGCCCTGCCTGGGGCTCAGTTCAGAGCTGATGGCAGTTCCAGGGTGTCCTTTCTCCCCTGACTGCCATTCAAGAAGCTTCTTCTATCCTGGTGTGGGGCAACTGCTGGCAGGTGGTCTCCCTGCCCCTGCTCCTGGGTGGAAGGCAGAGATGAGGGAGTGCCTTGGAGGGCAGCAATCAGCCAGGTGCACTCACTGCCACTCCAGCCTGAAGGAGAATCTTGAGCACTGTCCAGGACCTGTTCTGTCCTACCTTTCCTTGCAGTTGAACCTATTGATGAAGGCGATCCAGCTTCCCAAACCATGTCCAGGACTCAGCCCTTGGGAAATGGTGAGGGTAGGTCAAGGCCTTTCCCCCTGGGAAAGCTGCCAGCTCAGAACCTTAAAGTTGTCCAGCTGGCAGCGATGAGAGAAGCTTCTGTGGCTGTTGAGTTACAGGTGTGTCTGCAGGGAGGACTCTCCCAGCTCCTGGGTTGGTTACTGCACACAAGCCCAGCTCCCATCACAGGGGTGAGTGGTGTGTCCCTGCTGACCCCACAGGCTGAGCATTGCTTTTCTGGGGTCCATTCCTGGGAAATGGATCTACTTGCTGTCATGGTCCTCTGAGGGGGAGGAACAAAGCTACAGGAGTCGTGAAACCCCATGAGCCATCCAAACCCATGAGGCAAATGCTGAAGGAAATGCTGCAGGGAGTGCAGGGTGGGTCCATGTCCCTCAGCCTTCTCCTGAGACTCAGCAGCTGAAGACTTTCTCTGCACATCTGGACATGCAGTGCCCACCACAGCAGGAAGGGATCCATGTCAGCCTCACTGCCCTGCTGCTGCTTTCACGCCCTGCAGGGCTGTTTCCCAGCTTGCCCTGGCTGCAGCTTCTCCCCAGCCTCTGCAGGAAGGCATTTGGCATCAGCTGACAGGGTTCCCAAACTCCACCACTGGCCATGCCCACCCTGAGATCTTCTGCACTTTCCCAGTCTCAGGGTGGACCAGAAATGGTGTTTGTTTGGAGAAAGGAGGGCTCTGGCCAATCCCAAAAGTTTATATGATTTCCTTTGATAAGCATTGCCTCCTGAAGATGCCACCTTGCCCAATGGGGAACATGAACATTTCCATCTGATTCAGGTGTACAATTTATTTTTTTTCAGAGAAGGACCAAAGGGCTGTGCTGAAGGCAGCGTTTCCCGGAGGAAGCAGTGGCTCATGGGCAGCCTCTGCTGCAGGAAGGGAGGCCATGCCAGGCACAGTCACAGTCCCAGGAGGTAATTGCTGTGCCTCTGGGCCTGAGCCCTTCTGAGGCTTGAGCTCCCATCGCTGCTGCTTGGCAGTGCAGGCACAGCCCGGACAAGACCAGCACAGCCCAGTGGAATTATCCCCAGCAGGCTCAGGGCACTCGGCTACTGAGCAGTCCTGCTGGGGTCCCTCCATGGGAGACAGGTCCCAAATCCTGGCAGCAGCTGCAAAAGAGCACCCATGCTGGAGAATAGGCAGAGGGGGAGAGCAAGGCTCCACTGTATCCTGAAAGAGCCTGGCTCTGTCCCTATGGGATGGGAGAGCTGTCCCAGCAGAACGTGGGCAGGAGGGAGGGAGGGCCTGAGGGACAGTTGTGGCACTGCCTGCTGTAGCTCTTCCCCATTGCTTTTACAATTCTTTCAGCTGTGGCAGAGAGAGGGCCCCAGTGAGGCCTGGGCTGCTCCAGCCACCTCTCCCAGGGATGCTGCAGAGGGCCTGCAAAGAGGGTGGAGAGTGACCAGGAGCCAGCCCAGAGCCCCCAGGCCCCTCTGCAGCTGTGGCCATGTCCACTGACATCTGGCACCCACAGCCTTAGCGCGACTCCCTTGCACTGCCCCGTTCCCTAAGGTAGAAGGGGATCTCAGCACACCATGGAAACAGTTCTGATCTGTGCTCCCTTCTAGATTTGGAATACAACCTCAATTATTTGGAACTGCTACTGAATGATACTTTGAATATCTTGGAGAATGCTGGAGGCAAGTTCTTCTATTCCCTTTACTGACAGAACACACAATGACAAGGTGGCAAGAGCTCACTCATGTGCCATATCTCTTAACATAATCTCAGGCTTGATGGGGTCTGGAAACCTTGCCCTGCTCCCTTCTGGAGCCCTCAGGGATCCCACAGGTCACTGCCAGTGGGAGGAAAAAGCATTTAGCTGTCAGTCTTCTTCCTGTGTGCAATATCAGTGTCTCCTTCCATGTGCGCTGTGCAGCCATGGAGAAGAGCAGAGAGGGAAGGGGCCAGGCCCTGGGCTGCGCCCCGGGGCTGTGCCTTGTGTGGCTCCTTTGCCAGCCCCAGGGAGCCTGAGGATCTCCTACAGATCCACGGGAGCTCTTCTGCCCTGCCTTTCCTTGCAGCCAAGCCTCTTGCTGAAGGTGATGCAGCTTCCCAACCCACATCCAGGACTGAGGCTCTGGAAGATGGTGAGGGTAGGTGAAGGCCTTTCCCCCTGGGAGAGTTGCCAGCTCAGAGCCCAAAGCTTGGCCAGGGCGGCATCACTGCAGGTGCCAGGACAGAGCTGTGCACGTGTGTGTCCTCGCTCTGCATGATCCCCTCACTGCTCCTGTGGCTCAGTGCTGCCTGTGCAGATCAGCAGAGATGAGAGAAGCTTCTGTGGCTGTTGAGTTACAGGTGTGTCTGCAGAGAGGACTCTCCCAGCTCCTGGGTTGGTTACTGCACACAAGCTCGGCTCCCATCACAGGGGTGAGTGGTGTGTCCCTCCTGACCCCACAGGCTGAGCACTGCTTTTCTGGGATCCATTCCTGTGAAATGGAATTATTTTGCTCTAAGGTCCTCCAAGAGGAAATACCAAAGCTACAGGAGTTATGAAACCCCATGAGCCATCCAAACCCATGAGACAAATGCTGAAGAAAATTCTGCAGGGAGGACAAGGTGGGTCCATGTCCCTCAGCCTTCTCCTGAGACTCAGCAGCTGGGGGCTTTCTGTGCACCTCTGGACATGCAGTGCCCACCACAGCAGGAAGGGATCCATGGCAGCCTCACTGCCCTGCTGCTGCTTTCATGGCCTGCAGGGCTGTTTCTTAGCCTGGCCTGGCTGCAGCTTCTCCCCAGCCTCTGCAGGAAGGCATTTGGCATCAGCTGACAGCGTTCCCAAACTGCACCATGGGCCATGCCCACAATGAGATCTTGTAAGATTCCCCGGTCTCTGGGTAGATCAGAAATGGCAGCTGTTTGGAGAAAGGAGGATTCTGGCCAATCCCAAAAGTTTATATGATATCCTGGTCCTTAACCAAGTCTTTGGCAAGCATTGCCTCCTGAAGATGCCACCTCGCCCAGTGGGGAATGCTGCCATCTGATCCAGCTGTCCCTTTCTGCAGAAGTGGAAGGAGAGCCTGTGCTGAAGGCAGCATTTCCCAGAGGAAGCAGTGGCTAATGGGCAGCCTCTGCTGCAGGAAGGGAGGCCATGCCAGGCACAGTCCCAGGAGGTAATTGCTGTGCCTCTGGGCCTGAGCCCTGCTGAGGCTTGAGCTGCCATCTCTGCTGCTGGGGAGTGCCCACCCTTCAGGGATGTTGCACAGGGCATGGAAAGAGTGTTGAGAGTGACCAGGAGCCAGCCCAGAGCTCCCCAGGCCCCTCTACAGCTTTCTCCATGTCCACTGACATCTAGCTCCCATGGCCTTACCCAACCCCCATGCAGTGCCCAGTTCCCTAAGGCAGAAGGCGATCCCAGCACACCCTGAAAAAGGTTCTCATCTGTGCTCCCTTCCAGATGAGGTTCCCAGGAAGGCTTCTCCATTAGATTGGCTGCATAAAGTTTTGAAGCCCTTGGAGCCTCCTGCAGGTATGTTCTCAGTGTCCCATCAAGAAATAATCATTGACAACCATGTAGGAACCAGGTGACAGAAGCTTCTGTGGCTGTTGAGTTACAGGTGTGTCTGCAGGGAGGACTTTCCCAGCTCCTTTGCTGATTACTGCCCGCAAGCCCGGCTCCCATCGCAGGGGTGAGTGGTGTGTCCCTGCCGTACCCACAGTCTGAGCATTGCTTTTGTGGGATCCATTCCTGGGAAATGGAACTATTTTTTGTTAAGGTCCTCCAAGAGGGAAGAACAGAGCCACAGGACAGAAAGAATCAATTGAGTCACACCACATCCTGAAAGAAATAGAGAAGGAACTGCTCAAAGGGCATGGTTGGTGCATTTCCATCAGCCTTTCCTGAGACTCAGCAGCCGGGGGCTTTCTCTGGACATGCTATGCCTGGCACAGCAGGAAGGGATCCATGGCAGCCTCGCTGCCCTGCTGCTGCTTTCAAGCCCTGCAGGGCTGTTTCCCAGCCTGGCCTGGATGCAGTTTCTCCCCAGCCTCTGCAGGAAGGCATTTGGCATCAGCAGGCAGGCTGCCCAAACTGCACCATGGGCCATGCACCCCTTGAGATCCTCTGTAACTTCCTGGTCTCTGAGCAGATCAGGAGAGGTGGTGGTTTGGACAAGAGAGAGCCTGGGCCTTTTCCTGATCCTCTTCCATGTCTTTGACAAGCACTGCCTCCTGAAGAGGCCACTTCCCTGCAATGTAATGGTTCCATCTGATCCAGCTGTGCCTCTTCCTTTCTCAAGGGATGGACAGAGAGGCTCTATGGAAGGCGGCATTTCCTGAAGGAAGGGAGGCAATTGCAGGCACGGGCCCAGGCACAGGAGGTAATTGCTGTGCTGGGCTCAGCTCTCAGTGGGGCTGTGTGCCAGCAGCTCTTCCCACAGGGCCTCTCCTTGCATGGCCCAGCAGCAGCCAAAGCTGGAGGCACCTCAGCTTCCAGGCCTCTGGAGCTCATTCCCAGCCCCTGGGAAATGGGACTCGTGCACCAATGTCCATCCCACTGCAGCTGCTCCTGGAGCTGGCCCTAAGCATCCAGAGGCCCAAGACTCAGGAGCAGCCCCGAGCAGGAGCCCTGCCACGATCCCAGGGCCACAGCCAGCCCTGGCTCCCAACTGGGCAGGGGCTGCACTGGCCCCTGACAGGGCCTGGCTCTGTCCCCTTGGGCTGGGGGAGCTGTCACGGAGCAGGGAGGGTCAGGGGTGGCAGTGGCTGCTCAGGGATGGGTTTGGCCCGTGTCCCTGGAAGGAGCCACTGCCCAAGCAGCTGCACTGTCCCTGGGCTCTGCTCCTGGCTTTCTGGGCTTTATTGGGTGGCACAGCCTGTGCCAAGGGCTGGCAAGGTGCTGCAGGCCCCAGCTCTGGGGGAAACAGAGAACATCCTGAACATACCCACCATGCTGCCAGCTCAGCAGCGCAGCACAGCACGGGTTCTCACTGCCCAATTCTCCCACAGATGCAGCCGGCATCACAACACGTGTTCCCAATTCCCAGAAGGGCATCAGAAGAGCTTTCTGTCAGGGAACACGCTGTTGGCTAGAATTAATGGCAGGCCTGCTTTGTTTGGTGCATTTCTTTGTTTTATGTGGTGTTGGAATCTGGTATGGCTGGAAGACAAAACGGTGAGTATTTCATTCATCTTTTCTTCAAACAGCTTCTTTTGAAAGTCTCTTGTAGAATAGAAACATTCCCAGTGAGGCTGCTGTGGACTTGTGGGTTGTCCTTGGTTGCCCAAATAACTCTCCCGAGAGTTCTGCTGCTGCCCAGGCCTTTCATAGGCCTCTTAATTACTGGGCCTTGTCCTGGGGAGCCCGCTGGGGCTGCAGCCAGTGCTGGCTGCCACTGAGGCTGCCTGGCCAAGAGCAGCCCCAGGAGCAGCGGGCAGAGGCAAAGCAAGGTGGGCAGGAGAAAGAGCGGGGATGAGATTGCCCTTGAAAAGCAGACACGCTCTGGGGCCCGCTCCTGGCCAGGGACCCTGCCCAGAGCCATCCCCTGCTCTCCAGGGCCTTGAGGGGCAGCTGTCCAGCTGGGCCAAGCTGTGCCAGCAGCTCCAGCCGTGCTGGGGAGCCTTGGCAGCTCTGGGCCCTGCCGTGCAGGAGGGTCCCTGTGTGCCAGCGGCAGCTGGGGGCCTCAGCCACCTCCTCTCTCTACAGGAACACCTCTGCAGCTTCAGATGTCCGGCCAAACAGCTCAGTGTTGTGAAAAACGAGGTTCACATATTTGTCTTATATAATTTAAAGGTTTAATAAAATGATAATTAGGAGCTAAAAATAAAGTGAAGTATACAGATACAGCCAGGTGTCTCTGCATTCAGCCAAGAGAGCACACCTTACTAACAAAGGATTGTCCCTTAAAAATAGAATCCTACTACATATCCATAAATTCTCATGCATATTCATACATTCTTCTTAGGATCTTTGGTGTTCTTCTGTTTAGTTTTCTCTTGCCCCCTTCCTTATGGATCAATCTTCTTGGTGCCAATGAGATTTACATTCCCTGATAACAGAAATGCAATAAATTCCTCCCCCAGAGTTCTGGTCACTGCTGTCTTCATCTGGATAAGATAGTTTCTGAATGTAGGGGGCGTCTCCAGCTATCTTTTTCAGTCTTTGGGTTATACAAACTAAAGTAGTTTTTGTTTTAATACTATGCCAAAGCTTAATATATATGTATTATACCACTATTTCTAAGTTTCATCAATAACAGAAATAAAAGAAACTGTATTAATACAGCTAGATTTTCTAATCTTATACATATAACATTCCTTATAATATTTGCGAAAAGCCAATAATATGATATGCATTTATAACAGTGTGAACGTAAACCACTACACTCAGGCAGGGAGAACTGCACCTTTCCTCCTGCATCTCCAAGCCCGTGTCTGTTTTCCTTGCCAAAGCTGCGTTATCAGCTTATTGCTGTGCCGCCGCCACCCAGAACAGGACCCTCTGTCCCTGAAAAGTGCTGGCCCTGGTGTCTGGACAGGACTGAAGGCAGGACCCTCCTGCCAAGGCAGAGCTTGAGCAACACCTTTGGGCTTCTGCTCTGGGGTCTGGCTGGTACCACCAGCACTGGCACAGCTGCTTGGCTGGCCACAGCCTTGGATGGGCAGGAAGCAGCTGGGCATGGGGAACCCACCATGTTATCTTTAAATTTTATTTTTAAAAATTAGAAATTTTTTGAAATATTTAGGATTATTTCTAGGAGGAAGTAATCCCCAAATGTTTCTTCCCTTTTGCCATATTAATAACATAGTTTTCAAAGTAGTTTTAGAATTCTGGAACATTTTTTCCACTTCTGCAATTAAACAGGAAGTTGCATTTAATTGGTAATGTTTATTCTAAGAGGGATTAAGACACCCTTTTGGGGGTTAGATGTCCTTTTTTTCAGTTCTGGCTTGCCTGTGGAATTTTTACCCATTAGTTTCGGGGACAACCTAACTCTGGGTACTTGGTGGGTGCTTGACAAAAGACAAAGAGTGGCCGGGACCAGAGGGGGAAGGAGGCAGGAAAAAGGAGGGTGGGGACAGTTTGGCGGGCTTTTCTTAAGCTTCGGAGAAGGACACTTTGGGCGCAGAGCTGTTGTGGTGGGGAGAAGGGAATTTTGCCATCACCCAGACGGAGCTGCTGCTGCTTCTCCTTCCCTCTTCGTTAGTGGCCTCGCAGCCCCTGTCCTGCCGGGACGTGTGGCAGTGCCAGGCACCGCCGCGGAGCTGCTGATACACCTCAACCACCAGCCCAGGATCTCAGCTCATCCCTGCTGTTCCAGCTGAGTGTTCCTCAGAGCCCTGCAGGAGCACCGGGACTGACTGCCCGAGGGGGTTTGTGAAACAAAGCCTCTCCTCCATCCCATCTCAGCCAGAAAGCTGTCACGGGGTCCCTGGTTCTGTTTTCTTGTTATTGCTGTAGTTATTGTTGTTTGTTTGCCTGGTTATAAATACTAATAAAGAACTGTTATTCCTATCCCCAGATCTCTGCCTGAAAGCCCCTTGATTTCAGAATTATAATAATGTAGAGAGAGGGGGTCTACATTTTCATTCCAGGGGAGGCCCCTGCCCTCCCTAGCAGACACCTGTCTTCCAAAACAAAGACAGATGGGGAGTTTCTACATCCTCCTTACCTTTGTGGGGTCAGCAGTGCTCTTGGTTCCTCATGCTCTTTTTGTGGGGCCTTTTGTGTCTGTGCCCCTCCAACTTAGGGGGACAGGGGATATTTGCTGCCCTTTTTCTGCTTCTGTGAAGCCTGTGTGGGCTCTTTGTCCCACTCTGATTTGGGGGGTGCCAGTGTTGTCACCATCCCGGCAGCCCCCGGCCGCTCTTTGCCCTTTGCCTGGTCAGAGGTGTTCTCTGTCCCCTTGCAATTTGCGGGGCTGGCACAGACACAATTCCCTTCCGATTTAGGGGGGCTGGCAGTCTCCCCCTTCTGACTTGGGGGATGCTCTGGGCTCCATCCATCTCTTATTTTGGGCTGGGGTGGATATTTATCTCCCTTCAGTTTGGGGGGCCCAGGGATAGTGTCCATCCTCCTCCAGTTTTGAGGGGCCTCGGAGTAGTCTTTGCCATCCACCGATTTGGGGGGACTGGTGCAGACTCTACCCCCCTCTGATTTTGAGGGACAGCCTGGAGGAAAGGCACCAAAAGCTGGACAAAGACTGAAGGGAACGCTCTGATTACCCCTTTTGCCAAGAGGTCCCCTTAGCTGAAGTTGCTAACAAGGACCAGACTCGCCAGCCTGCAATGGGTTTTGGGTTGTTTTATTTCCTGGGCCCTCAGTCCTGTGTGGGACACGGGAACTGGGTGCTGCAGAGGCTGCGGCAAGGCATCAGAAATGGCCGCCCAACACCCAAGGGTGGTAGAAGATCTGCTCCAGCGCTGGCCGATCCATGGGGTGCTTGGACAAACAGCAGCGGATCAGATGTTGGCACTCTGGGGAGAGAAGGCAGAAAGCAGCGCTCACTTGCAGAAGGCTCCTGCCCAGCTGCTCCCGGCGCCTGCAGAAGCCGGGCCACGCTGCGTGTGCTGGGAGCTGGCCTTGGCGGGAGAGCGGCACGGCAGGACAAGCGTCCCCTCCTTCAGCCAAGCGTGCCACACCCAGCCTGCCACGGGCCACCTGCTGCAGCCGGCCCTTGAGGGCACATGGACGTCCCGCACAGCTGCGGGAGGGCCGGGCTGGGCTGTGCGGTGCCACCTGCCGAAGCCTGCCTTCTTCAGGCCGTGTGCCAACCTGGAGAGACCTCCTGCGGGAAGAAGAGCTGCCCCAACACCATGTCACGCTCATTCTCGAAGGGCAGGAACCCGCACACCATCTCAAACAGCAGCACGCCCAGGGACCAGATGGTCGCCCCATCGCCGTGGTAGCAGCGCAGGACGATCCACTCGGGCAGGCAGTACGTGCGTGTTCCTAGGGGAGACGGGCGGAGCTGCTCAGGCGCAGGCTGCTGCCTTCCAGAGCCTGGCGCCAGCCTCCTGCCAGAGGCAGGGGCTGCAGCCGTGGCCACAACTTCCCCCCAAGGCCTGCCTGCCTCCCCCTGACAATGGGCCAAAGCCAAGAAACCATTCTGCAAGGCTGAGAACGCCAGCGGAGCAGCCCAAGGCCTTGCGGGCCTGCCAAGCCGAGGAGCCGGGGCCCGGCTTTTGCAGCCCCTTTCTGTCGGCAGGGCCGGCAGCCGGCTCCTGGGGCACAGCACCTGCCCCGTGCCACAGGGCAGCCGGCAGCCGGCTGAATGCCGCACCCCGCGGCCCAGGAGGGAATGGGGCCGTGCACTGGGAGCAGGGCCCGCGCTCTGGGCTCACCGGCAAACTGTGTGAAGGCCCGCTCCTGGAGGAAGGTGCCGCAACCGAAGTCGATCAGCTTCAGCTTGCCAGTCTCTGGGTTGACGAGGAGGTTCTCTGGCTTGATGTCCCGGTGCAGGACGCTGCAGGCGGTGCAGTGCCACACGGCCTCCAGCACCTTCCAGAAAAGCCAGCGCGCCGCCTCCTCACTCACGAACTCTTGCTCCAACAGGACGTGCAAGAGATCCCGAGATTGCTCCGGACATTCCATCACCAGCACGAAGCTGTCAGGCAGCTGGAAGCAGTTGAGGATCTGGATGATTCTGTGGTAGCCAGAGCCGACCTTCTCCATGAGCACGATCCCCATTGGAACACAGGTGCCGTTGGGCTGTGAGGACGAGACAATGCCTCCATCACAGGGCCTGATGCTGCCCTGTGGCTGCGATGCCCCTGCCCGGGGTGCCCCAGTACCTGGCCACGTGCTTGATGGCCACCTGCAAGCCGTGGAGAGAGAGGGGGCAAGCCTTGCCCCGTGCCGCCCCCGGCCCTCCTGCCGTGCTTGGCCATCCCGGCCACTTACCTGGCTCCTGTCTGAGTGGCGGGTCCCCAAGAAAACGGTGCCAAAGCCACCGCTCCCCAGCTGCGGGCCCTGCTGGTACAGCTCCCACAGCTCCTTCTTGTGCCCTGCGGCCAAGACCGAGCCATCAGCCTTGCGCCCAGGAACCCAGTGCAGCGGCCACAGCCAGCGCTGGCCACCTCGCTCTGACCTGCTTCTAGGCTGCTCTCAGGAGCCCTGGCCTGGCCTGGGAATGGCCCTCAAGAGCCCCATGGGAGCCTCAGACAGCTCCTCAGGTCTCACCTGCTGGCACAGAAGTCTTGTTGGTAGTTGGTGGCTGTATGGGAGCAGCTTCCTGGAGATGGAGGAAACTCCCTGGTCCCTCGGGAATTGTCTCCACCAGGCACGGGCTGTTTCCAGCTGGCACATCCAGCACCATCACCTGGGAGCTGTGGTCTGGCAGCTGCTGGCTCCAGGACACTTGCTGCTCCTCCACCTGCTCCTGAGATGGCTCCCCTGGATCGGGCTGGGCTCCCACTTGGACCTGTGGGCTTTCCCTGGCCATGTCAGTGCTCAGGGTTGTGCCCATGTTGTTGAGGTCCAAGGGTCCAAGGGAGCTGGGAGACCTGTCCCTGGGCTCTGCACCTTCTGCAGGCTGACAGGTCTGGCTGAGCCTCTCCGAGGGATGGAGGCTGTCAGAGATAGCGGAGGCTCCTGGCACCATGGACATTCCCTGACAGCCTGAGCTCCTTGCATGGATGGCGGGTCTTCTCTGCTGTGCCATCCTTGCAAGGGTTGAGGCTCTCCCACGGATGGCCAATCTTGCTGGGAGCAGCCTCCTGAAGGGATGGCAGCTTCTGGAGAAGCTGGGCGAGCCACAGCAGGGCAGGTGGCCTCACCTCATCAGCTTCTCCAGTTGTTTCCACAACGCCAGCCACATCCCAAAGTAGAGCGGCACAGATGTCCCATTGTGTGCCCAGTGCCGGATCATCACTTCCTGCAGCTCTTGGGCCACTGCCATGCAGGGACCGCAGCTGCAGGAGCTCTCCAGAGGGCTTGCGGGAGCACCTGGCCGCTGGCGAGGGGTCACCCGAGGCCTGGAGAACCTGGGAGCCGCAGGGGCTGCTTGGTTCCTCCATGGGCCTCTGGGCCTAACCCTGGGGCGCTTCCTTGTCTGCCACCTCCATGGTTGCCAGTGGCCACCGGCCCACCAGACAGCCACAGCAGCCAGCAGCAGGACAAGGGCAGGCATCAGGACACCACCGTCACCCATGGCTACGGCACGTCCCATGGTGACTGCACTGGCAGCTGCGGGGGCTGGCCCGGTTTATATAGGGCTGGCGCGGTGATGTCACAGTGCTGTGGCCAGGACAGCTGTGTGACATCACGGCCCTGCATCACCCCAGCACTCAGCCCCTTTGTGCCATCACAGCCCTGCATCACCCCAGCACTCAGCCCCTTTGTGCCATCACAGCCCCACCCTATTCAGGGATCACAGCACCGGCTCATCCCTGAAGATGAACATGGCCGGGAAAAGCCTGGAAATCAGAACCGGAGCTCAGCCCCTTGCAGTGAATCCTCCCCTGGAGCAAGTGGCAGCACATCAGGAAGAGTGCTGCTGCCACCAGTCAAGCCCCTGGATCTCAGGACACTGCAGCAGCACCAGCTTCAAACAACCACTACTCTGTGCCGGAGAAGATCCCCCAGAGACAAAGGGAGGTGAAGTTCCTCTGTCTCTGGGGAGCTCTCCTGAAATGGCTGGCGAGGACTGCAAGAGTTTTTTCTTAGCAGCTCACCAAACTTCTGCAGAGCCTCCATTCTAAATAAATCCAGATATTCCAAAGAGCGCTCATGCTTGTCCCACTGCTCTGGTTTTGACTGCCATGGGATTCCTCTCTTCCCAAGAGCTGGCACGTGCTGGGTTTGGATTCAAGATGGGAATGCTGTGGTTCAGTCTGGGGTGGTTTGGTTTCTGCTGAGCAGGGCTTGCCCTTTTCAAGGACTTCGCAGTGTCCCTTGGTACAATGCGTGTTTTCCTCTGGGAAGGGAGGGGTGAGTGTTGAACACAGATACAAGAATGCGTTAGAAAACCTGCACTGTGTCTCTGTCCGTGTTTGTCAGGTGACCATCCACATCCTGGAAGAGGACAATGTCATTTCTATAATTTCTTTTTATTCATGTATTTAACAAGTCAATTTTTATTGTGCCTCACATTTTTGGCCACCTTCATCTCCAGCTGAGCTTTCACTGCACCAAATTTCTTGCTACAGTGGCAAGAAGCATCTCTGTATTCTTCTCCTGACCTTCATTCCTTGTCCTCTACCCGTCCCATCCCACCCCAGGGAGCAGGGACCTTCCTGGGGCAGATCCAGGAGGATATCCAGGACCATCCTGGCCTGGGACGGGTGCCAAGGAGATCCAGGAGGGTTCAGTGTCCAGCTCTAAGTCCTGGGACACCCTGTACCGTGTTCCCAACATCCCCGATTTCCAGGAAGGAGCCACAGCAGCCTCCTGGCCATCCATCGATTTTTCTTCCAGGAATTCGCTGTGGAGCTTGTTTCTGTTTTCTTGCTCTTTCTAAGCTCCTGTCATGGAGCTGGAAGAGGTGGAGAGGAGAAACATCAAGAATGGGAAGACACAGGGAAATTGCTGGGGAAAAGTGAGACACACACCCCAAACGGTGCCCAAATCTCCACAAAATTCCACAAAATCTAAGAAAAATCCCTCACAATTCTTCAAGTCTTTACAAAATCCCACAGAATTCCAGAAAAATCCCACAAAATTATTTCAACTATTGCAAAATCCCATAAAAGTAAAAAAAAATTGCGCGAAATTGAAAAAAAAAAACAAAAAATCCCTAGATCTTCCCAAAACACTACCAAATTCCAGAAACATCCCACCAAATCTCCACAAAATTCCAAAGAAGCTAAGAAAAATCCTTCATAATTCTTCAAGTCTACACAAAATCCCACAAAATTCAAGAAAGATCCCACGAATTTGCAGAAATCGTCTCAAAAGCCCAACAAATTCCAGAAACATCCCACAAAATCTAAACAAATTTCCACAAAATCTAAGAAAATAATTCAAAATTCTTCATGTCTCCACAAAATCCTTCAAAATTCCACAAAACTCCCACAAAATCTCCTCAATATTTTACAAAATTACAAAAATCCTACAAAATTACAGAAAAATCTCACACAGTTCTGTAAATGTTCTGAAAACACTACCAAATTCCAGAAACATCCCACCAAATCGCCACAAATTTCCACAAAATTTCAGAAAAATCCCACAAAATTCATCAAGTCTCCAAAAAATCCCACAAAATTCTAGAAAAAACTCCAACAAAATTGCAGAAAGCTCTCAAAACCCAACCAAATTCCAGAAACATCCCACCATATCGCAAAAAAATTCCACAAAATCTAAGAAAATTCCCTCATAATTCTTCATGTCTCCTCAAAATCCCACCAAGTACCAGAAAATTCCACAACAGTACAAAAAAATCCCACAAAATTCCAGAAACATCCAACCAAATCGCCACAAATTTCCACAAAATTTCAGAAAAATCCAACAAAATTCTTCAAGTCTCCTCAAAATCCCTCAATATTCCAGAAAAAAATCTCACAAAATCCCCTAAACCTTCCCAAAACCTTACCAAATCCCAGAAACATCCCACCAAAACTCCACAAAATTCCAAAGAAGCTAAGAAAAATCCCTCATAATACTTCAACTCTCCACAAGATCCCAGAAAATTGCAGAAATCTTCTAAAAACCCCAGCAAATTCCAGAAACATCTCACAAAACCCCCACTAATCTCCACAAAATCTAACAAAATACCACAAAAATCCTTCATGTCTCCTCAAAAACCCTTAGAATTCTACAAAACTCCCAAAAATCTCCCCAATATTTTACAAAATCCAAGAAAAATCCCACCAAATTGCAGAAAAATCCCACAAAATTGATTAAATGTTCTGAAAACCCCAGCAAATCCCAGAAACATCCCACCAAAACTCCCCAAAATCCAAAAAAGCTAAGAAAAATCCCTCATAATTCTTCAACTCTCCACAAAATCCCACAACATTCAAAAAAAACGCCACAAAATTGCAGAAATCTTCTCAAAACCCCAGCAAATTCCAGAAACATCCCACCAAATCGCCACAAAATTCCACAAAAATTTCAGAAAAATCCCACAAAATTCTTCAAGTCTCCTCAAAATCCCTCAAGATTCCAGAAAAAAATCTCAAAAAATCCCCTAAACCTTCCCAAAAATACAGAAACATCCCACCAAATCTCCACAAAATTCCAAAGCAGCTAAGAAAAAATCCCTCAAAATTCTTCGAGTTCCCACAAAATCCCACAAAATTGCAGAAAAATCCCACAAAATTGCAGAAAAATCCCACACAATTCCCTAAATGTTCTCAAAACCCCAGCAAATTCCAGTAACATCCCACAAAATCCCCACTAATTTCCACAAAATCTGAGAAAATACCTCAAAATTCTTCATGTCTTCTCAAATTCCCACAAAATTCCATAAAACTCCCACAAAATCTTTTCAATATCCTACAAAATTCAAGAAAAATCCCACAAAATTGTAGAAAAATCCCAGACAAATCATTAAATGTTCTGAAAACCCCAGCAAATTCCAGAAACATCCCACTAAATCCCCACAAATTTTTACAAAATCAAAGAAAATAACACAAAATTCTTAAAGTCTCCTCAAAATCACAAAAAAATTCCAAAAAAAATCCTACAAAATTGCAGAAAACTTCTCAAAACCCTACCATATCCCAGAAACACCTCACAAAATTTCCTCAATATCCTACAAAATTCAAGAAAAAACCAAGAAAATTGCAGAAAAATCCCACACAATTCCATAAATGTTCTGAAAACACAAACAAATTCCAGAAACATCCCACAAAATCTCCACAAATTTCCACAAAATCTAAGAAAAATCCCACAAAATCCTTCATGTCTCCTCAAATCCATCAAAATACCACAAAACTGCACCAAATCTCCCCTATATCCGACAAAATTCAGGAAAAATCCCACAAAATTGCATAAAAATCCCACACAATTCCATAAATGTTCTGAAAACACAAACAAATTCCAGAAACATCCCACAAAATCACCACAGATTTCCAAAAAATCTAAGAAAAAATACCTCAAAATTTTTGAAGTCTCCAAAAATCCCACAAAATTCAAGAAAAATCCCACAAAATTACAGAAATGTTCTCAAAACCCCACCAAATTCCAGTAACATCCCACAAAATCCCCACTCATTTCCACAAAATCTAAGAAAATAACTCAAAATTCCTCATGTCTTCTCAAATTCCCTCAAAATTCCACAGAACTCCCACAAAATCTCCCCAATATCCTACAAAATGCAGGAAAAATCCCACCAAATTCCAGAAAAATCCCACACAATTCATTAAATGTTCTGAAAACCCCCGCAAATTCCAGAAACATCCCACAAAATCTCCACAAAATTCTAAAGAATCTAAGAAAAATCCCTCACAATTCTTCATGTCTTGACAAGATCCCACAAAATTCAAGAAAACTCCCACAAAATTGCAGAAATCGTCTCAAAACCCCAACAATTTCCAGAAACATCCCAGAAAATCTAAACAAATTTCCACAAAATCTTAGAAAATACCTCAAAATTCTTCAAGTCTCCACAAAATCCCACCAAATTCAAGGAAAATCCTACAAAATCTCTTCAATATCCTACAAAATCCAAGAAAAATCCCACTAAATTGTAGAAAAATCCCACACAATTCATTAAATGTTCTCAAAACTTTACCAAATTCCAGAAACATCCCACCAAATCGCCAAAAAATTCCACAAAATCTAAGAAAATTCCCTCAGAATTTGACAAGTTTCCTCAAAATCCTACAAAGTACCAGAAAATTCCACAACAGTACAAAAAAATCACACAAAATTCCAGAAACATCCCACCAAATCGCCACAAATTTCCACAAAATTTCAGAAAAATCCCACAAAATTGCAGAAATCTTCTCAAAAGCCCAACAAATTCCAGTAACATCCCAGAAAATCCCCACTAATTTCCACAAAATCTGAGAAAATACCTCAAAATTCCGCATGTCTCCTCAAAATCCCTCAAAATTCTACAAAACTCCCACCAACTCTTCCCAATATCCTACAAAATTCAAGAAAAATCCCACTAAATTGCAGAAAAAATCCCACACAATTAATTAAATGTTCTGAAAACCCCAGGAAATTCCAGAAACATCCCACCAAATCGCCACAAAATTCCACAATATATAAGAAAAATCCAACAAAATTCTTCAAGTCTTCTCAAAATCCCACAAAATACCAGAAAATTCCACAACAGTACAAAAATATCCCACAAAATTCCAGAAAAATCCCACCAAATCCCCACTAATTTCCACAAAATCTAAGAAAAATCCCACAAAATTCTTCAAGTCTCCATAAAACCCCACAAAATTGCAGAAATCTTCTCAAAACCCTACCAAATTCCAGGAACATCCCAGAAAATCTAAACAAATTTCTAAAAAATCTAAAAAATACCTCAAAATTCTTCATGTCTCCTCAAAATCCCTCAAAATTCCACAAAACTCCCACAAAATCTCCTCAATATCCTACAAAATCCAAGAAAAATCCTACCAAATTGCAGAAAAATCCCACACAATTCCCTAAATATTTTCAAAACCCTCCCTAATTCCAGAAACATCTCACCAAATCTCCACAAAGTCCAATAAAAATCACACAAAATTCTTCAAGTCTCCATAAAATCCCAAAAAATCCAAGAAAAATCCCACAAAATTGCAGAAATCTTCTCAAAACCCCACGAAATTTTAGAAACATCCCACAAAATCCCTAGAAATTTCGATAAAATTCCAGAAAAATCTTACAAAATTCTTCATGTCTCCTCAAAATCCCTCAAAATTCCACAAAAATCGCACAAAATTATTGAAACTTATGCAAAATCCCACAAAACTCAAAAAAACGCACGAAATTGAAAAAACAAAACCAGAAATCCCTAAATCTTCCCAAAACCTTACCAAATCTCAGAAACATCTGACAAAACCTCTTGAATATCCTAGAAAAATCAAGAAAAATCC
Organism: Poecile atricapillus; assembly: GCF_030490865.1. NCBI lineage: Eukaryota > Metazoa > Chordata > Aves > Passeriformes > Paridae > Poecile > Poecile atricapillus. The sequence goes on along the minus strand of NC_081267.1, from coordinate 10,424,690 downwards.
CCAAAAATTCCAGAAACATCCCACAAAATTGCAGAGATCTTCTCAAAATGCCACCAAATTCCAGTGTCATCCCAAAAAATCCCCACAAATTTCCACAAAATCTAACAAAATACCTCAAAATTCTTCATGTCTCTTCAAATTCCTCAAAATTCCACAAAGCTCCCACAAAATCTCCTCAATATCCTACAAAATTACAGAAAAAACCCCACCAAATTGCAGAAAAAATCCCACACAATTCCCTAAATGTTCTGAAAACCCCGCCAAATTCCAGAAACATCCCACCAAATTGCCACAAATTTCCACAAAATCTAAGAAAAATCCCACCAAATTTTCCAAGTCTCCTCAAAATGCCTCAAGATTCCAGAAAAAAATCCCACAAAAATAGTTAAACTTTTGCAAAATCCCACAAAATTGCAAAAAAATCCCATGAAATTGAGAGAAACTAAAAAAAAAGGCCTAAATCTTCCCAAAACCCTACCAAATTCCAGAAACATCTCACCAAATCTCCTGAATATCCCACAAAAATCAAGAAAAATGCCACAAAATTCCCAAAAAATCCCACATAAGTGCAAAAAATTAAAAAAAATCCCACAAAACCTTCCCAAAATCCTACCAAATTCCAGAAACATCCCAGAACATGTTCACAAAATTCCAAAAAAATCTAAGAAAAATACCTCATAATTCATCAAGTCTCCACAAAATCCCACAAAGTTCAAGAAAAATCCCACAAAATTTCCCTAAATCTTCTCAAAAGCCCACCAAATTCCAGAAACATCCCACAAAATCCCCACGAATTTCCACAAAATATAAGAAAATACCCCCTAATTCTTCATGTTTCCTAAAAATCCCTCAAAATTCCAGAAAACTCCCACAAAATCTTCTCAATATCCTACAAAATTCACGACAAATCCCACAAAATTGCAGAAATCTTCTCAAAACCCTACCAAATTCCAGAAACATCTCACAAAATCTCCTCAATATCCCACAAAAATCAAGAAAAATCCCACAAAATTCTTTCCTTTTTCTCAAAATTCCAGAAAATTCCAGCGAAATCACACAAAACCTTCACAGAATTCCACAAAATCTAAGAAAAATCCCTCACCAAATTCTTCTTGTCTCCTCCAAAGCCCTCAAAATTCCAGAAATATTTCACATCATCTCCTCAATATCCCACAAAAATCAAGATCCCACAAAATTCCAGAAAAAAATACCACAAAATTGCCTAAATCTTTTCAAAACCCCATCTAATTCCAGAAACGTCTCAAAATCTCCACCAATTTCCACAAAATCTAAGAAAAATCCAGGAAAATCTAAGAAAAATCTTACAAAATTGCAGAGACATCCCACACAATTCCCTAAATGTTCTGAAAACCCCACCAAATTCCAGAGACATCCCACAAAATCTCTACAAAATCACACAAAATCGAAGAAAAATCCCTCAAAATTTTTCATGTCTCCTCAAAATCCCACCAAGTACCAGAAAATTCCACAACAGTACAAAAAAATCCCACAAAATTCCAGAAACATCCCACCAAATCGCCACAAATTTCCACAAAAATTTCAGAAAAATCCCACAAAATTCTTCAAGTCTCCTCAAAATTCCTCAAGATTTCAGAAAATAATCTCACAAAATTCCCTTAATCTTCCCAAAACCCTACCAAATCCCAGAAACATCCCACCAAAACTCCACAAAATTCCAAAGAAGCTAAGAAAAATCCCTCAAAATTCTTCGAGTTCCCACAAAATCCCGCAAAATTCAAGAAAAATCCCACAAAATTGCAGAAAAATCCCACACAATTCCCTAAATGTTCTCAAAACCCCACCAAATTCCAGTAACATCTCACAAAATCCCCACTAATTTCCACAAAATCTAAGAAAATACCTCAAAATTCCTCATGTCTTTTCAAATTCCCTCGAAATTTCACAAAACTCCCACAAAATCTCCCCAATATCCTACAAAATGCAGGAAAAATCCTACCAAATGGCAGAAAAATCTCACACAATTCATTAAATGTTCTGAAAAACCCCAGCAAATTCCAGAAACATCCCACCAAATCGCCACAAAATTCTACAATATCTAAGAAAAATCCAACAAAATTCTTCCAGTCTCCTCAAAATCCCACAAAATTCAAGAAAACTCAAACTTAATTGCAGAAAAATTCCACACAATCCCCTAAATGTTCTCAAAACCCCACCAAATTCCAGAAACACCCCACAAAACCCCCACCAATCTCCACAAATTCTAAGAAAATACCACAAAAATCCTTCATGTCTCCCCAAAATCTCTTAGAATTCAACAAAACTCCCAAATAATCTCCTCAATATCGTACAAAATCCAAGGAAAATCCCACCAAATTGCAGAAAAATCCCACACAATTCATTAAATGTTCTGAAAACCCCAGCAAATTCCAGAAACAACACCCAAAATCCCCAATAATTTCCACAAAATATAAGAAAAATACCTTAAAACGCTTGAAGTCTCCACAAAATCCCACAAAATTCAAGAAATGTCCCAGAAAATTGCAGAAAAATCCTACACAATTCCCTAAATGTTCTCAAAACCCCACCAAATTTCAGTAACATCCCACAAAATCCCCACTAATTTCCACAAAATTTAAGAAAATACCTCAAAATTCCTCATGTCTCCTCTAATTCACTCAAAATTCCATAAAACTCCCACAAAATCTTCCCTATATCCTACAAAATCCAAGAAAAATCTCACTAAATTGCAGAAAAATCCCACACAATTCATTAAATGTTCTGAAAACCCCAGCAAATTCCAGAAATATCCCACCAAATCTCCACAAAATCCCAAAAAATTCTTCAAGTCTCCACAAGATCTCACAAAATTCAAGAAAAATCCCACAAAATTGCAGAAATCTTCTCGAAACCCCAACAATTTCCAGAAACATCCCAGAAAATCTAAAGACATTTTTACAAAATCTTAGAAAATACTTCAAAATTCTTCAAGTCTCCACAAAATGCCACCAAATTCAAGGAAAATCCCACAAAATCTCTTCAATATCGTACAAAATCCAAGAAAAATCCCACAAAATTCCAGAAAAAACCCACACAATTAATTAAATGTTCTGAAAACCCCAGCAAATTCCAGAAACATCCCACAAAATCCCCACGAATTTCCACAAAAGCTAAGAAAAATCCCTTACAATTCTTCAAGTCTCCATAAAATCCCACAAAATTGCAGAAATCTTCTCAAAACCCTACCAAATTCCAGGAACATCCCAGAAAATCTAAACAAATTTCCAAAAAATCTAAAAAATACCTCAAAATTCATCATGTCTCTTCAAAATCCCTCAAAATTCCACAAAACTCCCACAAAATCTCATCAATATCCTACAAAATTCAAGAAAAATCCCACCAAATTGCAGAAAAATCCCACACAATTCCCTAAATGTTCTGAAAACCCCAGCAAATTCCAGAAACATCCCACCAAATCTCCACAAAATACCACAAAATCTAAGAAAAATCCCTCACAATTCTTCAAGTCTCCTCAAAATCCCTCTAGATTCCTGAAAATCCTTCAAAATTATTTAAACTTTTGAAAGATCCAATAAAACTCAAAAAACATCCCACAAAATTGAAAAAACAAAACCAAAAATCCCTAAATCTTCCCAAAACCCTACCAAATTCCAGTAACATCTTACAAAATCTCTTGAATATCCCACAAGAATCAATAAAAATCCCACAAAATTCAATAAAAATCCCACAAAATTGCAGAAATCTTCTCAAAACCCCAGCAAATTCCAGGAACATCCCACCAAATCCCCACAAATTTTCACAAAATTTAAGAAAATACCGCAAAATTCTTCATGTCTCCACAAAATCCCAGAAAGCTGCAGAAAAATCACACACAACTCCCTAAATGTTCTGAAAACCCTAGCAAGTTCCAGAATCATCCCACCAAATCTCCACAAAATTCCACAAAATCAAGAAAAATCTCTCAAAATTCCTCCTGTCTCCTCAAAATAGTTTACAATTTCATAAAAATAACACAAAATTATGTAAACTTTTGCAAAATCCCACCAAATTGGGATAAATTACTACAAAATTGCAAAAAATTAAAAAAAAAAATCCGTAAATATTCCCAAACCCTACCAAATTCCAGAAACATTCCACCAAATCTCTAGAATATCCCACAAAAATCAAGAAAAATCCCACAAAATAAGAAAAAATGACCCTCCTTACACACTAAGTTCACCAAGTCATTCCCTGCATTTCTCCTTTTCACATTCTTTCTCTCATCCACTCAGAGGTCCAGCTTATCATGTTCTGGTGCTTATCATCAACTGATTGTGCTCTTGATTTCTACCACTGCAAGACATGTAGAATCATCTAAACTGAACACAGAAACAAACTCCCTCTGTCAGCCCATCTTCACGTTCCAGATCACTTTCAAGATGTCCATGGGGCTGTTGGAATGATGAGCTCTCCACTGCTGGCTGCAGGCTCTGGAGATTCTTTCTCCACATTCAGCCAGGCTTGTATTCCCCAACAATTCCTGGTAGCCCATCATGTTTTCTTTGGCTAGAAGAGGAACAATGAAAACCTTGCCAATGGCACAACTCCCCTGTCCACAAGGAAAAGAAAGAACAAGTTGTCAAGTTCTTCAAATGTTTGTCCTGCTTTGCTGCAAGAGTTGTGCTGCATTCACAGTGTGGGAAGCCAAGAGAAGCTGCAGCTGGGGGCACATCTTGTGACAGCAGCTGTGCCTTGTTCTCCAGGACAGGTTGTTGGAAAGGACAGGACTGGGGAGGAGATTCTGGGAAAATTGAAACAACTTTTTTAAGAAATGAAAATAAAATCCAAAGAAACAACCAATATGGTTTTTTCTATTTTTCTCTATTGATTTTTATGTTTCCCTTCTCCATCTTGCACTGTTTCTCCATCCCATTCATTCCAAATGGATCTCACCTCTAAGATCTGAGACTCGGCAAGTTTTAGACACTGTAAAATACCATGAGCTACACCCAGTTTGCCTTCCCCTGTTTTACTTGGAAAGCAATGCTGGAGACACAAGTGTAGTGCTTGGCTCAGGTACAAATTCTGCATTCAGGGAATGTGCTCAGACAGTGTGTGACCCTCAGCAGGGACAAGGCACAGCAGCAGCCAAGGGCATTGCTATGCCCCTGTGCAGGAGTCAAGGCTCTGGCTCTTGGCTCACCAGGGCAAAGATCCCGTGTTTGGCCAGGCTCAGGGGCTGCCCGGGGAGCGCGGGGCTCGGGGCGGGGCCGAGCGGGCAACGGACAAACGGACACGGGGACAAACGGTCCCGGTGCTTCAGTTGCAGCGGCAGCAGCGGCAGCAGCAGCAGCAGCGGCAGCAGCGGCAGCAGCGGCAGCAGCGGCAGCAGAGAAAGCAGCAAAAGCAGCGAATTTATCGATTCCCTGTCTCTCTTCTCCCTCTCCCACTGTCCCGCACCCCATCCCGGTCTCCCTTTTCCTGTGTCTCATTCCCTTCCAGTTTCCCTCTCCCCGTGCCCACCCGGGCCATGCCCCCCGTCCGCCCCCGGCCCCGGCCCCGGCCCCGGCCCCGGCCCCGGCCCCGAGCATCCCCTCGTGGTCTCGCCTCCGCCCAGCTCTGGCTGTGCTGGCGCTGGCGCTGCTGGGCGGGCATCATTGCCTGGGGCTGGGGCGGCATCGCTGCCCTTTGGCTCCGCCTGGCCCGGCCCCGGCCCCGGCCCCGGCCCCGGCTCCTCCCGGGGCCCGCGGAGGACACAGGCGGCGCGGCCGCTGCCGCCGCCTCCGCTGCGGCTTCCCCGGCCCGAGCTCCGCCGCTCAGCAGCGCGGCCGCCGGCCCCGAGCCGCCGCTGTCGCGTTCCAAAGAGCGAACGCCTGCGGATGCCCGGCCCGGGGAGGTCGGGGAGCGCTCGGGGGCCGTTCCTGGCCCCGGGCCGAGCACTGACGGCCGCGTCTCTTCCCCAGGGAAGGCGCAGGAGGCCCTGCAGCAGCGGTACCGAGTGGGTTCACTGCTGGGACGCGGCGGCTTTGGCAGAGTTTTCGCAGCCACTCGGCTCTCGGACGAACTCCCGGTGAGCGGTGGGGCCAGCGGCAGGCGGAGGAGGAGGAGCGGGCGGAGGGGGCGGAGGAGGAGAAGGGGGCGGAGGAGTAGGATGGGGCTGGACACGGCAGGCGCTGAGCTGAATCCGCTGTTCCCTTTGGCTTACAGGTGGCCATCAAAAAGGTGCCACGGAACCGCGTCCGGCACTGGGGCGAGCTGGTGAGTGAGCGGGGCCAGCGGCAGAAGCCGGGGCGTGCCGGGCGGGGATGAGCCGGGACCCGGCAGGGTGGGAGCTGCCAGGACACCTGGAGGGAGAGCGGGCATGGGGCCAGCGGAGGGCACAGAGCATCCCGGGCTGGCTGAGGGCTTCCCGAGCCCTGGCACGGCCTCAGCCCCACTGACAGCACCGTGCTCCTCCCGCAGCCCGACGGCACCAGCGCACCACTGGAGATAGTGCTGCTGGACAAGGTGTCCACAGGCTTCCCCGGCGTGGTGCAGCTGCTGGAGTGGCTTGAGCTCCCCAGCTACATTGTTATGGTGCTGGAGCGCCCGGAGCGGTGTCAGGACCTGCGGCACTTCATTCGGGCACGGAGGTTCCTGTCCGAGGAAGAGGCGCGGGAGCTGTTCCGGCAGGTCCTGGCAGCCGTGCGGCACTGCACCAGCTGCGGGGTCCTGCACCGAGACATAAAACCGGAAAACATCTTGGTTGACCTGGACACCGGCGAGGCAAAACTGATAGACTTCGGCTGTGGCACCTACCTTCAGGAGACAGCCTACACTCAATTTGCAGGTGAGCCCACACAGGGGTAGGCTTCTGGTCCCAGCATCTCCTGGCCCAACCAGGGTGTTGCAGCAGGGATTCTCCCAGGACTGGGGCTGGGGCAGGCAGCCTGACAAAATCCTCCATGGGTAGGGGTGGCAGAGAGGGGGAGGCAGAACCTGTGCACCAGCTGGTTTCGTGTGCAGTTGAGAATGGGCTTGGACTGCTGTGCTTCCCTGGTTTGCTTTGGTTCAAAATATGTTTTGGGCAATGCCAGCAGGGAGGATGTGGGTATGGTTTTTCCCCAGCACTGAGTGGGTATTTCCCTTTGTGTGTCATGGTCGGGCCTTGCCAGGGTTTCTGCTGCCCTCTTCCAGCACCAGTGACTTCGTTTCCAGCCACGGATTTGTACCCAAGTCCCAGGTGCTGGCGAGAGGGCAGCAGGTCACCCCATGGGCCACTGGGGAAGCCCCCACATGCCCAGGGATGCTGGGGTCAGGCTCTGGGAGCAGCAGCATCCCCCTGATGAGCTCCATCCATATTCCATAGGAACACCATCATACAGCCCCCCGGAATGGAACGACTTTGGGTGGTACCATGGCGAGGCAGCGACCGTCTGGACCCTGGGCATCCTGCTGCACGAGATGGTCTGCGGGGAGCACCCTTTCAGGAGGGGCAGGAACATCAGATGGGGCCAGCTCCCGCTGCCACAACGGCTCTCCCAAGGTGAATCCTCATCTCTGGGCACGGGGGGAACACCAGTGTTGGGAGACAGCAGCGGGCTCGTGAGCATCCCGCTCTGGCAGCTGCTGAGGAGGTGGCACATGTCCTGCTCTGCTGCTCTCCTCCAAAACAAAAAAATTAATGGGAAACTTTAGGCCCAGCTCTGAGCACATCCAGCGTGGCCTGGGCACGGGAATAGTGGGACAAAGCAGACAGGAGCCTTCTCCAACTGACCAGTGGTTTGTGGTTTCTCTCCCCAGATTGCCAGCTTCTGATCAGGTGGTGTTTATCCCTGAACTCCATGGACAGGCCTTCATTAGAAGACCTGTTCCATGATCCCTGGATGCAGGATATTCATCAGCCCTAGAAGAAGGGAGAGAGCCACAGGCACAGTGATGCAGGGACCTGGTAAGTTACAGCTCCACACATACCCTGGCAATCAGCAGCAAAGAAACCCAGACTTTTTTGTCCTGCCTGTGTCACTGCACTGGGCTCATCAAATGGGAACACACAGCCCTTGTGCTGGAGCTGAGCTGCTCTGCCCAGCACTGGTGGGCACCATCTGAGCTGGTTTTGCCTGTCCTGGTTCACTGACAGCCGGGCCCTGGGCAGAACCCTGACAGCCTGGTGTCACCCCAGGGAAGAAGGAGCCCCTGGAGAAGCTGGACCAGGTGGGGCTGCTGCTGCTGCTGGAGACATGGAGGACAACAGCAAGGATGACAACCTCTTCCTCCACCTGGCCATCGGGAGCTGGCGATGATGGACTTTGATTCTGGCACCTTCTTCAAAGCCAGGCCCCACAGTGAATTTTCAGGTCAGTCCAGACCCAGGGGGATGCTCCCAGATTTGGGCATTGGCCGGGAACCAAAGGTTTCCCCTTTGCTGGGGCAGATGCAACTGATTCCTCAGTGGCTGCCCAGCTGGTTTTTGGCAGGGCTGGGGACATGGGCTGGGGTGGTTACGAAATGGGAGTGGGATCCTGGCCCTGCCAACAGCCCCCACCACCCACCGTGCCCCGGGCTGGGGCTGGGGCAGCCAGCCCGACACAAACAAACCCCCATGGCAGGAGCACAGGTGGGACTCCAGAACCTGAGCACGGCTGCTTTGCTGTGCAGGCAAGGAAGGGCTTGGGCTGCTCCACTCCCCTGCTTTGCTTTGGGATCACCGTGATTTTGGGGGACAGTGCAGGGGGAAAGGGAGCAAGCATGGGCTTCCCTCACCCATGGGTGGGTTTTTCCCCAGAATGTAGGGGTTGGGATTTGCTCAAGCTTCTGACAGAGATAAGATTTTTTACCATTTTTCTTGTTTCCCCTTTTTGTCTGTAATCTATTTTCATTAATTTGTTGTTTGTTTTTCTAAAGGAAGCGTTCTAGGTGGGGTCCAGTCTGGATCGGGAAGTGCTTGGGACCAGCTGTGGCGTGGATGGGCCGTGCCCTTGGAGAAGACTGAGGACATCGTTTGGGACCAGCTTTTCTTCTGGCAGCGGATGGTGTGAGGTGGGTCCTCATCTCCCTGGCATGGGTGGGACAAGAGCTTTTGGGAGATGGCAGCGGGCACAGGAGCATCCCGCTCTGGGCAGCTGCTGAGGGGCTGGATCTGCCGTGGCTGGCTGCAGGCTGGGCACATGTCCTGCCCTCCTGCTCTGCTCCCAAAGGCAGCAGTGATGGGCAGCTTTGGGCCCAGCTCTGAGCACGGCCAGCATGGCCTGGGCACCGCGGCTGGCTGGGACAAGGGGACAGGAGCCTTCAGCTGACGGGCGGTTTCTGCTTTCTCTCCTTGCAGCCGGGCTCTGCGGATGCTGAGGCTGCTCTGGGCTCTGCCAGGGCTCTGCTGGGCTCAGCACCGCGCCGGGATCAGCCAAAGAAGAAACGGTGTGACCTGCAGCAGAGACTGGAGCATTTTGGCAATGCAGCTCAAGTCTGCAGAGTGTCCAGCTCCAAGGGAAAACATGACACCTCCCAAAAATTAAACTTGTTCCGTAACTTCTGAAATGAAATCAATCTGGGATGACCCCAAATGACATTTTTCATCTTGCTCAAGCTGTAGCTCAGAACAGTTCTATTCTCTGAAGGAGTTCTGTCCCCCACCTGCCTTTTACTTCACAACTGCTCCCTCCTTTCCCCCAGTGAGTTCCCAGCCCATCACAGTCTCCATCACACTGCAGCCTTCCTTGATGCCCCTCACCATGAGGAAGGCCAAGCCCCAGTCTCAGGGACGCATCCTGTCCGTGGCTGAAGAGCAGCAATGTCTGTCTGTGCCAGGGGCTCTTGGATGTCTCTGTATCCATGGACAGAAGGGTCTGTCTGTGCCAGGGGCTCTTGGATGTCTCTGTATCCATGGACAGAAGGGTCTGTCTGTGCCAGGGGCTCTTGGATGTCTCTATCCATGGACAGAAGGGTCTGTCTGTGCCAGGGGCTCTTGGATGTCTCTGTGTCCATGGACCGAAGGTCTGTCCTTGCAAAGGTTTCCATAATATCTTTGTACCCATGAGTATGGAATGAACACAGAGAGTGAAAGTGTCAGTCACATTGTTTGCACACTCCTTCCTTTCCATACAAGACACATCCATGCACACCCCCACGTACAGATATATTAAAAGGATAGGGATGGATAGAGATTTCCCTCAGAGCTCCAACTGTGGCATAACTCACCTTGTAAGCCATGGCCAGGGCATTTTTTTTCCAGCTCTGTGTGAGTAGGTGTCCAAGAGCTAAAGGGAGCAGCATTTAGAAGCAGTTTCACGATTTCTAGGCAGGAAATGGAGCTGACAACCATGTAAGCAACTGTGCGTGCGTACTAAGCGTTGTGTTATGTAAGTCTACTAATTAGTCTGATATGTACTGATTTTCAGGCTCAATGCCTAAAGTCGTTCTAATTTTGTCCATCTCAAGGCCGTTTTTGTCTTGGTACATCCCTTATCTTCCAAACTACATCCTGTACCTCAATTTTAACATGTAACATCTGCAAAGGGATGCATCTGCCTTGTAACACTGATTCTTTTGATTGCTTCTAATACTAACTTTAATAACAGTTACTATTTAGTTAGCGCAAATCAATTCCATTTATTACAAAGCTGAGCCAGAGCTTCAGCATCTCTCCCAGAATCACAGAATGCCTTGGCTTGGAACCTTAAAGTTCATCTCGTTTCACCCACTGACATGGCAGGGACACCTTCCACTATCCCAGGCTGTTCCAAGCCCCGTCCAGCCTGGCCTTGGACACTTCCAGGGATCCAGGGGCAGCCACAGCTTCTCTGGGCAAGCTCTGATCTCTGCCCAGGTGAGCAGGGACAGGAGCCGAGGGAACGGCTGGAGCTGGGCCAGGGCAGGGCTGGGCTGGAGATCAGCAAAAGCTTCTTCCCCCACAGGGGGCTGGGGCACTGCCCAGGCTCCCCAGGGAATGGGCACGGCCCCGAGGCTGCCGCAGCTCCAGGAGCCTTTGGCCAGCGCTGCCAGGGATGCACAGGCTGCGATTGTTGGGGTGTCTGTGCAGGGCCGGGGGCTGGACTCCATGATCCCAATGGGTCCCAGATCCCAGCTCAGCCCCTTGTGCAACTCTCACCCTTTGGCTCAGCCTTTGTGTCCCCTGGAGGCGCTGGCAGAGCTGATGGGGTGGGGCAGGAGCGGGGCAGCCCCAGCGTTCCCCTGGCAGTGACACCACAGCCGGGGCAGCCCCAGCGTTCCCCTGGCAGTGACACCACAGCCGGGGCAGCCCCAGCGTTCCCTCCCTGGAGATGCTCCAAGGGAAGCGTCCAGAGCCGCGTCCAGTCAGCCGAACTGAGCGGCCACTGAGCACCCCCGGCCTGGGCTGCTGTGGATTCCTCTGCAGACAGCTCGGGGAAGGTCCCCTTGGCCACCCCCACAGTGCCACAGACAAGTGTCACACACAGTTACAGAGCTCTGCCCAGAGCTGACAGGGGGAGTTAATTTAAAAAAACAAACAAGCACAGCACTGGGAAGGTCTTTGTGCACCGAGGCTTTGATGCAGCCAAGGAAAGCTCTTGGTTCAGGGTCACCTTTCCTGCTCAGCAGAGCCCCGAGTGCCCAGCAAGCAGCAGCAGAGAATGGCAGCATTGCCACGGGCTGGCTCAGGAAGGGGAGATTTCCCCCTCGAGAGAGGCTCCTCTGCCAGGTTTTGCATTCAGGCAGCTGCAGATCCCTCAGCTCTGGTTGCACAGCAGCTGGAAATGCAAATGCAGGAGCTCTGTTCATGGCCAGCCACAGCAGGTGACAGCAAGGACAGGGCCCTGGCAGTGTGACATTTGCAGGGAGCGGCTGCAGCAAGCGCTGGGGGCTGGAAGTGTGTGCAGAAAACAGCCCGGGGGTCTCCGGCCCGAGGCAAAAGGAACAAAGTTTCAGTTCTGGCCTCCCCAGGGAGCACCAAAATCGTTCCTTTGCATGGCAAGGTTCCACTGGCGGGTGTTGTAGGACCCCCAGAGGAGAGCCCAGGGTGTTCCAAGTGCCTCGGCTGGAGCAGCTTTCTGTCCCGTTCCGGGGGCATTCCCGCGGGCTTGGGATCCCTGGGAAGGCGCAGGAGGAGAGGCTGGAAGCGGTCGGTTTGTGGGTTTGGGGTTTGGATTTTTTTTTTTTGGGGGGGGGGGTGATGGCCGATCGGTATTTTGGTGTTTTGAGGGGCTTGGGGAATGTTTTTTTGTGAGCTGTGCCCAGCGGTTTGCAGCCCCGCGGGTGCGGGGAGCGCTGGCGCAGCCCCGGCCCGGGCGGGGCGGCCCCGGGCGGGCTGTGGGAGCCGGGAGCGGCCGGGCGGGCCCGGAGCCGCCGCCTCGGGCCGGGAGCCCCCCGGGCAGAGCTCTGTGCTCGGGGCCGAGGCCCGGGCAGCGCTGGGCGGCCCGTGGGCCCCCAGCACAGGCGGGTCCGTGTGGCCGGGCCGGCGCCGTGTCCGCAGCGGGCTCCGAGGGGAACGGCCCGGGCCGGCCGTGGCCGTGCGGGACCTGGCGGGGCTCGGGGGGCCGGGCCGGGCCGGGCAGAGGCTGAGGGAGAGCGGGACAAGCGCTGGCACAGAGGCCCCGGGCTCGCCGTGCCCCCCTGGCCACGCAGCCGGGCTCGGGGGCCGCCTGGCTCAGAGGCAGCCCCGGCTGCGGGGGTCCCCGGGGGTCTCTGGGGAGGGGGCGGCAATGGGGGCTGCCGGAGCTCTGTGCCCGGGGCTGGGCGCGGCTGCCGAGGGAGCGGAGCATGCAGGCTCCCCCCGTGCTGGGGCTTGCTCTGCCCGCCTCAGGGGCTGCATTGTCAGCCCGGAGCCACGTGGGGATCGCCTGGACCAGCAGGGCTGGCAGGGAAAGCGGCAATGGGGGCAGCAGAAACGGGCAGTGCCAGAGCTGGGGGTGCTCCTGAAGCCTGCAGATGTTGGGAGCATGAACAAGGGGGCCCAGGGATACCCCAGGAGCCTGAAACAGGGAGCCCAAACAGTGCTGCCCATCCAGGACTCCTGGGATGCCAAAGTGGTGAGGCCAGAGAAGGGGAACCTCCTGGCTTGCCAGGAGCCCCAGCAGACAGAGAGGGGGAACACCAATGCAAACTTGACCCACAACAATCCAGACAGGGGCGGCTTCCAGGACCCCACTGTGGAGAGACCAGAGAGGGTAAACGCATGGATGGGTGTTTTTGGTGAATCTTGGCCATTTGTGTATTTTAGGGGACTGAATATTAGTGTTTTGGTGGTTTATATGGGCACCAGAAGCCCAGTGACTTCTAGGGAAGGACTTGGAGAGTAGGAAACCCCTAACCCAAAGTGCTCATCCATTGCATTTTCTGAAACCAGGATTTCTCATTCCTAAACTTTGGCTGGATGGAGAAGGAGGCTGTGAGGAAGATGCCCCGGGACACCCAGGCAGGTGAGGAGGAAGTCAGTGCCCCTTTCCCCCTCTCTCCTGCTCCATCTCCCAGCCCAGCATGGCCCCCGGCTGCAGGACAACCCCGCTGCCGACGCCGTCCTGCCGGGGACGCACTGGGGGGATCTCCTTCCCCTTCCCTCTGGCACGGAGGCAAACCCCATCCTCTCCTTGTCCTTCCTCCCCCAGACAAGGAGCTGAGGATGGAGACCAGGGAGGACAAATCCCTGCAGCAGAACCTCATGGACAAGGCCATTTTGAGCAGCTCCACGGTGCAGGAATACAACGGGGAAGAAAAGCTTCAGAGATCCCACAGGAGGAGGGGCTCCAAACCCATCCCAGGGTGCTCTGAGGAGGAAAGACCCACCCTGTGCCAGGAAGGCGGCCGGAGATCCAGCCAGGGCTCTGAGCTGGTGGTCCATGAGCAGCTTCAGGATGGGAAGAAGCCCTACAAGTGCTTGGAGTGTGGGAAGAGCTTCAGCCGGAGCAACAGCCTGATCTGCCACCAGATGATCCACACTGGGGAATGGGCCTACGAGTGTGGGGAATGTGGGAAGGGCTTCAGCTGCAACTCTCAACTTGTCATTCACCAGCGCATCCACACTGGGGAGCGGCCCTACGAGTGTCCTGAGTGTGGGAAGAGGTTTCAGACCAGCTCCCATCTCCTCCTGCACCAGCGTATTCACACGGATGAGAGGCCCTTCCGCTGCCCCGACTGTGGGAAGGGCTTCAAGCACAACTCCCACCTCATCACCCACCGGCGCATCCACACTGGGGAGAGACCCTATGAGTGTCCCCAGTGTGGGAAAAGATTCACCCAGGGCTCTAACTTGACCAGACACCAACGGAGGCACCAATAAGGGAAGCCCTGCGAGTGCCGCAAGTGCCCCAAGTGCCGGAAGAGCTTTCTGCACTGCTCCAGCTTCATCCCTTCTTGGAGGATCCACGTTGGGAAGAGACCTGGTGATCCATGTTCCCTGTGATCCATGCTGGGAAGACACCTGTACCTTTTCCTGCCCATGGCAATGACATAATGTGAGATAAAAGAACATTAGGGTCGGACCATGTCCCTGTCATTATATTTAATCCCATCTCAGGTCATTGCCAGGGGCAGGAAAAGGACTCCCTCTCTCTCACCAGAGGAGAAGAGTGTCCTTTCTTGGTAGGAGGAGATACGTAGCCAGGAAAAGCCAGTCGGTAGCATTTTAGTTTTCCCTGTGAATAGTTTTTCTTATGCCTTCTGTTATCCAAATTGATTCTGTTCCTGTTTGTTCCTTATCTTGCATCTGTTCTCAATAAATTGTTCTTATCCCAGCATGGGATCTTTGCCTTTTCTGCTTTCCATGGGAGGTGGGAGGGAAACGAGTGGCAGCACAGTTTCAGCCGGAGCAGGAAGTTGGGGAATGCCATTCCTGAAGCCCAGCCCATGGAAACCGAGCATCCCAGCTGGTGCCAGGCCTGGTTGCCATGGCAGCAGCCTTGGGAGCGGGTCCCTGGCTTGGGGCTGAGGGAACCTCTTCCCTCTGGTGCCCAGGGACAGGAGTGGAGGGAGCGGCTGGAGCTGAGGCGGGCAGGTTTAGGCTGCATGTGAGGAAAAGGTTTTTCCCGCGAGGCTGCTGGGGCACTGAACAGGCTCCCCAGGGAAGGCTCCCAGCTCCAGGGCTGGCTGAGCTCCAGCAGCGTTTGGCCAGCGCTGCCAGGCCCAGGCTGGGATTGTTGGGGTGTCCTGTGCAGGGCCAGCAGTTGGACTGGAGGATCCCCATGGCTCCCTCCCAACTCAGCCAATTCTGTGGCTCTGGGATCCCATGAGCCTGGGGATGGGACTGCAAATGGTTGCCATGGCAACGGGCTCTGGCTCCAGGCCTGAGACAGGCACAGACAAGGGCTCCATGGAGACCTCCCAGGGGTTTCTGAGGTTCAAGAGCCGTGTGGTCAGACGCAGTCCCAGCAATTCCATGGTGACATCCCAGGGGACCTTGGGCTGCAAAGGCACCGCTCTGTCACAGGCACTCCCGGGGGCTCCACGGTGACATCCCAGGAGTCCCCAGGCTGCCAAAGAGCCGGGATGTCACAGACACTCCCAGGGCTTCCTGTCATGGGCAGAGTGGGCGCTCCATGGAAAAGCTTTATTTCTTTATTGGAGAAACTCCTGCAGAGTCATGAGGTGGAGAAATGACACCCAAGAGCCACCATGGATCCTCAAACCCCTCCAGGATGCCTAGACTTTTAAATTCCTTTTAAGAGAGGAACCTGGGAGCAGCTGGATTCAATCCCAGCCTGAGTTTGTCAAAGGTTTATGTCTAAATATTGGACAGGTAGAATTGAACCATAATTCAATTTGTCCCACAGGATTAACAATGGAATATCAGCTTTATTTATACAAATACAACTGTGACTGATTCTGAACATGATTTATTTACACCACAGTGTAAATTAAAAAAATATTTATTTACTCCACAGTATAGGAGCTATAACAATTATTAGACTATAGTGCTCTAGGAAGCAATTTTGAAGTGAACAGGGCCTTGCTGGAGTTGTTTGAGCCCATTCCAGGCACAGCCTCCTGCTCCAGCAGGAACTGCCTTTCCTGTGCCATGGCCAGGGCAGATCCTGCTGCAGGAAAAGCCCCAGGCCAGCCCCAACCCAGGGAAGGGCTCGGGCACAAGTGCAGAGTGCCGTGCTGGGAGCTGTGCCAGGGACAGCCTGAGGCACCAAAGGCACCTTGGCAGCAGCAGCTGCTTCCAGGCCATGGCCAGAAGGCTCCCTTGGCACCCCGGCCTGGTGGCCAGCACTGCAGAGCTGCTGCTTCAGGGCTCATTTCTGGCTGGGCTCTGAAAAGCCACTGCTGCTCCAGGAGCCTGACTGGGAAGCAGTTTGCCCCAGCACCCTGGGGACAAGATAATAATGAAACAACTCTTCATGGCAGCAGAGACAAGGCAGGGGCAGAGGAAAGGGGAGAGCCAGGCCCAGGGGACATGGCTGCAGTGGTGATGGCTGTGAGGTCACTGCCACTGCAGCAGCCTGGCTGGCCCTCAGCAGACATTCTGGCCTGGAGGGTTGTGAGGGCACCCAGCACATCAGAGAACCCACACAACAGGAATTCCATCCTTGGGGAGGGGAGGGGCTTTCACTGTGTCAGGTTGCACAGAGCTCCTACTCTGGGAGCAGTCCTGGGATTGGGCATCCATTTCTCTGGAAAAGCAGTTGCAGTTTTGTGCCACTCTCATGGTAAAATATTTCCTCCTTCTAACAAATCTAAATCCATTCTTGTTCTGCTTAATGATATTGATCCCTGTCAATGCAAGACTTCGTAGAAAATAACTTTGACCAGTGCTTCCATTTTTACAAACCACGGAGAAGACTAAAAAATCTCCCAGGATGGGGTTTGGAGGCCTCATCACATAAGCAGCAGGTAGAGGCTGAGGGCTCTGGGCTGTGCAGCTGCAAGGCCCTGCCAGAGGCAACTTGTGCAGCCCTTTGGCCATGGCTGCTGGCCCTGGGCCTGAGGCCAGCAGGGGACAAGTGACCCTGGCAGCCCTGGGGCCTCATTGCCTCCTTGTCCCTGCTCAGCAGCCTGGCAGGGGCCGCCCCATGGTGCTGCCCTTGGCATTGCACATCCCCACATGCCAGTGCCCCGGGAAGAGCCCTGAGCAATGAGGGAGGGACAGCATCTGCCTTGCCAGGGGCTGGGGCTCAGCCCTTGGCCCTTGGCATTCCTGAAACACATCCAGCTTTGCTCAGCACCACAGACACCTTTCCCTTGCTTGTCCCCAGCTGCCATCAGGGCCTCCAGTCTTCTGCTCTACCTGGAACCTGGGGACGCTTTCTCACTCGTGTCTCTCATTTCAACTACAAGAAACTTCAGTGTTTCTGTCTGTGTTTGAGTTCTTGAGAAGTTTTTGGAGCACACTCTGAGGGACTGAGTGTGATGCAGAGAGCCCCAAAGGCCCGAGAGGGTGATGAAAGTGCTGGTGCTGTGTCTGTGCTGCTGAGCTGGGCCGGGCTCCTGGCCCAGAGGCAGCTCCTGGCAAGGGCAGCGCTGCAGAGAGACAGCTCTGGCCAGGAGCAGCTCCTGAGCACAGCCCAGCAGGGCTGGGGCCCTGCCAGGGCAGCTCAGGGACACGAGCAGGCCCAGACAGAGCTCCCAGGGGCTCAGCACTGGCAGGGGCTGTGGGATGTGCCAGAGGGGGCTGTGTCACAGCAGCACCTCTGTGGCTGTGTCCTGGAGCCCCAGAGCAGCTGGGATGTCAGAAAGGGGCTGTGTGACAGCTCCGAGTGGGTTGTGTGAGGTCACAGATGGGGCTGTGACATCACAGAGTTTGTTGTGTGAGGTCACTGAGCAGCTATGGCATCATAGAGGGGACTGTGTGACATCAGAAAGAGGCGTGTGATGTCACAGTGTGGCTGTATGACATCACAGTGTGGGCTAGGTGATATCACTTAGTGGGTTGTGACATCACAGAGCCACCACAGGGTGGATTGTGAAATCACTGGTTGACTGTGTGACATAATAGACCAGGCTGTGAAGCCGCATGGTTGTGATATGAAATCCTAAAGTGGGCAGTGACATCATAGAAGAGCCATGTGACATCTCAGGACAGGTTGTATGACATCACAGTGCTGACTGTGACATCATAGAGTGAACTATGACATCAAATGTTGCTGTGTGACATCACAGGAGGCAATGTGACATCACCAGGTGGTTTTGTGGCATATGGGAAGAGCTGTGACTTCACAGAATGGCAGTGTGACATCCTGGGGCAGGTTGTGTGACACCACTGAGTGGGCTGTGATATCCCAGGTGTCTGTATGACACCTCAGAGGGCTCTGTGAGGTCACTGGGGAGGTGAGAAGTCCAGAGAAGTCCAATGCTGCCCTTGCAGCAGCCTGTCTGCACAGAAACACTTCCAGGGCTTGCTGCATTTCCCTTCCCTCACTCTTGCCTCACTCACCTCCCAACAACCCACTTGGTGCTTTCAGCTGCAAGGAGTTCAAAGCTTCTCTGTCCTTCAGCAGCTGCTCTAATTCTGCCTTCAGCCAACTCTGCATTTGTGTTTATTGTAGAACTCCCTGTGTGTCTGAAACATTCCTTGTGTGGTTCTGCCTTGGGGAAGGGGAACCTCCTTGGTGGCACCTTGGCCTTGGCACACACTTGAGGAGGGTGTCTGTTTTCCATGGGGAAACTCAGCAGTTTTAGATTGCTGAAATCAAAGAAGGAAAATCCCTCTTTGCCTAAGTGCAGCCAATTCTGTGAGCAAAGCAGGTCCCAGGTGAGTGAGGAGAGACAGGATGGGGCTGGGGAATGTGGAGCAAGGTTGTCCACACTGGGTCAGACCTCAAGGCACAGCTTCTCTGACCTGGCCAGACCTCCTTAGAAGAGACCCTGGATCAATATCCATCACTGAATGCTGCAATCACCTCTGCTCTAAAGAGAACAGGAATAAAAGACACCTTTAAAATAGGAACACATATTTCTTAGAAGCTCTTTGAACTATTTCTCCATAACTATTGTAGGAAACTTTCCTAAGAACTGCACCAGACCAGAGGGAAATCAAGGCACAGCCATGGATTGTTAGGACTTGCTTGATCCTAATGAGCCCTGTGGTGCATTTGGAGCTGAGCCCTGGAACCTCAGGGCCTGAGAGGAGATTGCACAAACTTTTCCTAAAGTCAAAGTCAGAGGAAAAACCCAAAGTTTCTTGAGGCATTAATGGGTGCCACTGAGGCCCATCCCCAACACAGGCTCCTCATGGACTCCTTGGAGGAGAGAACTGGAGGCCAGGATTGCACAAAAACCTCTCAGAGACTCAGTGTGGGATGGAAAATCCAAAGTAGCTGAAAAACCCTGAGTATCTCAAAGTATTGATGAACCCCACTGAGTGTCAATGCAAAGCTCCCAAGGGACTCGTTAAAGCAGATAATTGGAGCCATGATTGCACAAACTTCTCAGAGACTCAGTGTGGGAAGGAAAAAGGAAAGTACCTTAAGAACCTGAAGTACCTTGAAGCATTAATGAGCCCCACTGAGTATTGTTACTGACAAAGCCTCTCAAGGGACTAATTACAGCAGATAATTGGAGGCCAGGATTGCACAAAGCTCTCAGAGACTCCAAGGCAAAAGCCAAAGTCCTTTGAAAAAGCTGCAGTCCCTGGGAGCATGAAGGAGCCCCCCAGGGCCATTCCTGAGCAAGGCTCCCCAGGGACTCCTTCCAGCAGATCCCTGAGGCCACTGGCATGTGGGCTAGGGGGGATGCTGAGGGCAGGCCAAGGGGGTGACAGTGGCCAGCCTTGCTGGGGCTGTGCCAGGAGGCCCCAGGGCCTCAGGACAAGGTGTCTCCTCACAGCCCTTGCTGGCACAGCATTGGCTGCTGTGGCCCAGGGCACCAAGACTTGGCTTCTCTTTGTCCCCACCTGTCATCAGTGCCTCCAGTTCTCTGCTCTGCCTGGGGCCTGGGGACACTTTCTCAGTCATGTCCCTCAGTGGGACCCATTAAAAGGAAAAGAAACTTTGGAGTTGGATTCTGACTTGGAGTTCTTGAGAGCTTTCTTCCCCTTCCTCCCAGGGACTGATGTTCCGGGCCTCAGCACAAAGCCCCAAGAGGCTCATTAAAGTCCTGCTGCTGTGTCTGTGCTGCTGAGCTGGGCCGGGCTCCTGGCACAGAGGCAGCTCCTGGAAACCAAGAAGAGCTTCAAAAGCACATTTCTCTTGCTGAGCAGCTCTTCTGCCAGCCCAGCAGGGCTGGGGCACTGCCTGCAGCCACCCTGGGCACAGCCCAGAGGCACAGAGAGCTTCAATCAGTCAGGGCTGGGAAGGTGCTGAGAAGTGCCTGGGGCAGAATCACTGCCAGCCCTTGACACAGGAAGCCTCTGGCTGCAGGACAATGCAGCTGCAGCTCCTGGAGGCATCTCCTAAAGCTGGAACATGCCAGTGCCTACAGACTCTGTGAGTACATTCTCTGCCTGTCCCTTGTGTAGAGCAGCCAGGGGTGCCCAGGGCTGTCCTGCAGAGCAGGGTCCTGCAGCCCAGGGCGCTGTGCTGGGGCAGGGACTCTGCTGCCTGCCAGGGACAGCTCTCAGCCGGCCCGGGGAGCTGCTCCCAGCGCTGGGGAGAAGCTGTGGGGGGAAGGAGCCACCCTGAGCAGGGCAGGTGCTGCTGCTGAGAGGGGCTGTGTGGGGCAGGGCTGCTCCCAGCTCCAGACCTGCCTGGGCACAGCTCCGGAGGACACTTCCCAAAAGAAGGTGAGACTCAGATTGCTGTAAAGATCAGGTGCTTTCCTGAGGCTGTTTTCAATTTCTTGCTTTAAGCAGGGTGGGAAAGTTGAGATGATGACAAAAGATTTTTGCTTTTTATATATGTTTAATATATTTTTAGATCTGTAAACTGTTATTATATAGTTATAAAATTATAATCCTTAATTAACTCTATTAAACTACTATTATATACTTTTATAATTATTATCCTTAATTAACTCTAGTATGTTTCCTAACCTTTTTCTTAGATTTTAGAACAATAATCTCATTTTCTAAATACGTCTCTGAAATACTAAATTGTCTTATCATCAGGGAGAGGAGCTACAAGAAGAACATTTTCGTTTTCTGCATCTTTAATATATTTTTAGATCGGTAAACTATTATTATATAATTGTGAAATTTTAATCCTTACTTAACTCTATGAAACTGCTATTATATACTTATATAGTATTATATTATATTATATTATATTATATTATATTATATTATATTATATTATATTATATTATATTATATTATATTATATTATATCCTTAATTAACTCTAGTATGTTTCCTAACCTTCCTCTTAGATTTTAGAACAATAAACTGACCTTCTAAATACATTTCTGAAATACTGCATTGTCTTATCATCAGGGAGAGGAGCTAAAAGAAGAGCATTTTGTTTTGTAACCAGAATGTGAGCAGTCATAACAAAAAGTGGGGCAAAGAAACCCTTGGACCTACTCTAATGGATTGAATCAGGGGTGTGTAACTAGGGCAGCTGAATCTCTAATTGAATGTTTCTGTTAAATATCCTAATTAATCAACCTTAATAAATAGTTGAAATAAGGGGCCGGGTGTGCCCCATCCCCACTGGGACACCTGGAAGCTTCCAATAAAGGTCTGGTTTTTACTTTACTGTTCTAACACCATTACAAGGCGTTTTTTCCTCTTCTGATTATAGACAGCAGGGGCATGAGAGAAGCAGAAGAGGAATTTTAATCCCAGAATCACGGAACATTCTGAGTTGAAAGTGACACACCAGGAATATCAAAGTAATGTTGGAACATTTACAGAGTTGCCAGAATTGTAAGTTTGGGTGCTCAGTCTCTCTGCTGGGAGCCTCCTAAACAGCCTAAATGTACTGCTCTGATATTGTCATTGGTATCTGTGGCTCTCAGGGAGCCTCTGGCATCTGCAGCAGCTGAGTCAGGCCCTGCCCTTGGGATTGCTGCCAGGCAGGTGTGTCCATGGGAATGGGGTGTCCCAGCTTCCCTGTGACCTGTGGGGCTGTGGGCAAAGCAGTCCATGGGAAAGGGGAATGAGCTGAGCCCCTTCCCTGAGATCCTATCATGGGCACACCTGGGGATCTCCTTGCTGTGTCCTTCCAAGCTCTGAGCTGCCCTCCTGGCTGCAAATCTGTGCCAGAGCCTCTCAGAGTTCCCTGAATGTCCCACGGGGAAGGGCAGAGATGCCACAGCTGAGGAAATGCTGTTGGCTCTGCCAAGGGAGCCGTGAGTGTCCTTGGCAGAGGGGGGTGCTGAGACCTTGCCCAGAGACCTTTAGAGAGGGTGAGACATTCAGGGATCCCTCTGCTCTGGGCAGGGTCTGGTTTATGCCAGGGTGACACAGGAGTGTGATTGTGCTCTGATTCCAGCCAAAGGTGCAAACCCAGGGCAGTTGGGAACAAGCCCATCCAGCCCCTCACCTTCCCTAAGCCACAGGGAATCCTTTGCCTCTCACATCTCTCAGTGGCAAACTCTGAGTGCAGCAGAAATGCTGGGGATTTCTGACCTCAGAGAACCAGGAATGATTTGTGGGTAAGAAGAAAATTCCTAAAACCAACTCCTGACATATTTTAGAAGTGTGTGTGCAGATGGCAACAAACCTTTCTGCATTAGGAGTGAATCCTCTGACAAATCCTGAATTGCCAGCCTTGTCCCTCTCCTGCATGGCCACAAACCCAGGGCAGCAGGGCAGGGATGGCTCCTGGAGAGCCCCCAGGCACAGGCCTGGCTGCTCCTGGCACACTCAGACAGCACAGCTGGAGCTCAGGCAGGGAGCTGTGTGAAGATTTTCCCAGACCAGGAACAAAGATGCGTGAGTCCCAGTCTCTCCTGATTTGTCACTGCTCTTTCTTCATGAACAGGTCCCCATGTGCAGCCACAGCAAATGTCCAACAGCAGCTCCATCAGCCACTTCCTCCTGCTGGCATTGGCAGACACGCGGCAGCTGCAGCTCCTGCACTTCTGCCTCTTCCTGGGCATCTCCCTGGCTGCCCTCCTGGGCAACGGCCTCATCATCAGCGCCGTAGCCTGCAGCCACCACCTGCACAGCCCCATGTTCTTCTTCCTGCTCAACCTGGCCCTCAGTGACCTGGGCTCCATCTGCACCACTGTGCCCAAAGCCATGCACAATTCCCTCTGGGACACCAGAGACATCTCCTACACAGGATGTGTGGCACAAGTATTTTTTTTGGTTTTCTGTGCTGCAACAGAGTATTTCCTCCTGACCATCATGTGCTACGACCGCTACGTGTCCATCTGCAAACCCCTGCACTACGAGACCCTCCTGGGCAGCAGAGCTTGTGCTCACATGGCAGCAGCTGCCTGGGCCAGTGGCTTTCTCTATTCACTGCTGCACACAGCCAATACATTTTCCCTGCCCCTGTGCCAGGGCAGTGCCCTGGGCCAGTTCTTCTGTGAAATCCCACAGATCCTCAAGCTCTCCTGCTCAAATTCCTACACTAGAGAACTTGGGCTCATTGCAGTCAGTGCCTGTTTGCTACTTGGCTGTTTTGTGTTCATTGTTTTCTCCTATGTGCAGATCTTCAGGGCTGTGCTGAGGATCCCCTCTGAGCAGGGACGGCACAAAGCCTTTTCCACCTGCCTCCCCCACCTGGCTGTGGTCTCTCTGTTCCTCAGTACTGCCTCATTTGCTCACCTGAAGCCTCCCTCACTCTCCTCCCCATCCCTGGATCTGGCAGTGTCAGTTCTGTACTCAATGGTGCCTCCAGCCCTGAATCCCCTCATCTACAGCCTGAGAAACCAGGAGCTCAAGGCTGCAGTGTGGACACTGATGACTGGATGATTTCAAAAACATTAAACTGCTGGCCAGTTTCTCCATATCACTTGTATTAAAAGTCATCTTTGGTACTTCCTGTTGGTTTGGTTGTTTCTTTCCCATTGTTATATTTTTCTCATAGTGTCTGCAAAAATATGTCATTGCTTGTGCCATTTCTCATTTTATTTTCCTACACCTTCCCTGAGGCCACAGACTGTGCCAATGAGGAACTGCACCCTTGGTGGTTTTAAAGGAACTAAAGGATCTCCCAGCAAAGTTTTCTCCAGAGATCCCCCTTTTGTTCCCTTCTCTGGAGCTGCAGCAGCAGTGTCTGTGTGCAGAGCTGGGGGCAGATCAGTGCTGGCACAGCAGCTGTGCCCAGGAGCAGCAGCACTTGGTGTTGCCAGTGCTGCTCCCGTGCCACTGCCCCGCTGCCCTCCTGGCCCTGGTGTTGCTGCAGGGCCTGAGTGCTCTCGGGGCCGGGCACAGCCCTGGGGGTGGCAGTGCCAGGGCTGCAGCAGGGACAGGCCATGGGCACTGCTGGGGCAGCGCTGACGCCTCAGGCCAGGGCCTGGGGGCTCCAGGCTCCTTGCCCAGGCTCTCTCAAGAACACGCCCAGGCCAAAGCTCAGCACAGAAAACCCCCGTGAGCAGCCCCAGGGTGGCCGTGGGCAGGCTGGGGGCAAACAGCATGGCTGGGGCTCTGCAAGGTCCCTGGGGGAGATGGGAAGGAGCAGCAGAGCAGGGGCTGATCCATCCCCACTGTGCTGGACACCCCAGGGCAGTGTCCCAGAGCGTCCTCATGGAGCTGCCAACAACATCCCCCCTGTGCAGCCCTGGGCTCTCCCCCAGCTCAGAGAGGTGCTACATCCTTGCAGGCACAGACACGGCAGCACTGGCTCAGGAGCCCCTGTTTGCACTGCCCAGAGCAGGCGTCAGCACCCCCATGGTGCTGCTGTGGGGAGATGAACCTGAGGGAGCACAAATGCCACCAGCCCCTGGGGCCAGGAAGGGCTGGGGGACGGGAGGGAAACCACTCAGGTTTGTCGTGGCCTCTGAAGTCACACAGAAAGTTTGTTCCCCTGAGCTGTGAGTTTCCTGTAAAACTGCAGATGTTGCTCAGAGCCAGGAAATCCCAACTCTCTGAATCGCACCTGGGATAGGGATTAGCGGAACTGCCGGAATGACAAGGACTGGAATGCTGGTGGAAAAGCCTGCACTTTAATTAACCCCATTTCCTGATGGAAAATAATCCAGGAATTTAGGAATTTTAGGGGACTCCCTAACCCATCCTTTCTGGATTGAGGAATAGAAGTTCCTGGGATGAGCCAGGATTAACAAACCCCTCCCTCAGGTGTGTGTTCCAGGATTTTTCTAGGTTTTCCCAGCCCAGGTGAGCCATGTGCAGCATTCCAAAGGGATGGAGCTGTTAAGTGGGAAGTCTACGATTTTCCCAGATTTTTTTCCCAGCCCAGGTGAGCCATGTGCAGCATTCCAAAGGGATTGGTTAAAACCAGGAAGGATTTTGTTCCCCGTGGGAATAAAACTGGCTCCAAACCCCCCCCCCCAGAAAGGCCAAATCCCAATTTTAGCAGCTTTTTCCACCTCCACTGGGTGAACAGACTGCTGGGCACGATGTCACCCACCGTCTGGTCCTTGGGGAAATCTTCTCCTTGCTCACTGGATGGTCCTAGGAGGGTCCTGGTGTCCCCTTGGATAGCCCTTGCTAAAACGCGAGGGGGTTTCCTCAGGGAAGTGACAGACCCGAGAGTGACTTGCTTTCTGCAGCTGGTGCTGCAGGAGACGCTTCTCCCGGGATCCAGGGAACCAGGGAACCGCTGGCAGAGCTCCCTGTTGGGGCACCACTTGTCGCGGCGAGCGGAGGTGGTCAGGGTGCCGCGACCTTCCCAGGGAAGCGTCTCCTGTGGCACTTCCCCTGGGCGCACAGGCACGCTTGCCTTGCCCCCGTGATTCAGCTGTGAGCCCTTCAAAGGGCTTTTGGAATGGCCGCTGTTCCTCGGGTGCTGCCGAAGAAAAGAGACGGGAGGCACCGTGTGGGGTTCCAAGGAGGTCTTTATTCTCTCCCGAAGGGTCCCAGAGACAACAACTGGCCTGGGCTCAGTGAGAGCAGGGATTATATAGGAAAAGCAGGGGGTGGGGTGGAGCAACAGGGACAATGGTTTGAGGATTCAGGGGTGGAACAAGGGGGAAGGGCCAACAGGGTAAAAATAATATGCATACAGGGGGAAAACATGTTGGGAACCACTTAACCTGTGGCTGTAAAAATAAAAGCTCCCCATTGAGGCCTTTAGCCTCTGGGGGAGAGTGGTAAGTGAAAGCCTCCTATGGGCTCTTCCTTCAGGGGAGAGTGGCTACAGTATTGGCTGCTTCCTCGGCCCCCACAGTTCCCAGTATCTAGTTAACATCTCATAGTTGTTTGCATCATTCAGGTCCAACAAAGGGTTTACAATAGGAAACAACTGGTCCACTGTACCTTGTAAGGCTCCACTAGCAATTTCTCCCTGTCCATGTGGTCTGACCATCTTCATCACCAACTCTTTATCTGTTTTCCTTAGCACTGTCATAATGAAATCATCTCAGTCTGGGTCTTAGTTCTTGACTATTAACTCCAATCTTTTTGCCACTTTGCTAGGGTTTTCTCTGTAATTATGAACTTCTTCCTGCCAGTTATTCAGGTCACCAGTAGAAAAGGGGATCTTCACCCACACAGCTTCTCCTGTGGGACCCACTTCTTGCCTTAAGGGAGTGACTAAAGGCAAAGCTTTCTTGGTTTTATTCCTTGTACATGTTGTCACTGGCATCCCCAAACTTGTCCCCTCACCAGGATTATTCATCTCATTCTCACTTTCATTTAATTGAGGGAGAGGAGTGGTTGCTTGAGGGGGAAGGTAGAGCTGGCCTGGAATAACTCGGCTGTGAGTCTTGGACATCTATAACAGCGTCTTCCTCGCGCTTTTTTGCCAATTTCAAACATCTCTGCCCTAAACTACATGCTGAACAACATCTCTTTATTTTCCACCTGTTATCTCTTTCCAAAGGAAGGACCAAAGTCTCCTGGGCGTCCAAATTAAAGCCATATTCTTGGTGCCACTCAGGTTTATTCTTCAGGGTAAAAAAAAGTGTCTGCACATATCACTTGGTCTCATTTGTCTTCTTTTTTTAAAAAATAACATCAACTGTAACAGTGGATGATCATTTAAAGTTCCATTAGGCAGTCCATTTTCACCACTTTCTAATTTTTACCAAGCCTACCGTTGGTTACAGTATTTAATCAGATCACTTTGCTTCAAAAAATGACCCTCTGGGATTCCTCCCAAGTCTTTCTAATGTGCTAAAATACATTCTAGTGGACTCTTTGTGCCTTGGACCAGATGTTCCTTGTCTGTGTCACACCTGTGAGTTTGGAATGGCCACCAGCCGGGACGTGTCCCAAGGAGGCTGTGCCAGCTTCTGTGCAAGGCCCCGTTCCCTTCCTGCTGCGGCTGCGTTGGCAGCCCTGGGGGCTCCTTCTGCTGCCCTGAGCCTGCAGAGCAGGGCAGCGTTTGCTGATGGTTTGAGCTGTTCCTAAAGATCCTGTCAGGCTGTCTTAGACACTTTGGGGAAGGGATTCCTTCCAACCTGGGCCACTTAGGGGGGATGGGGGTGGAACCAGGGTATGTGACAGTGTGTGCAAGGGCCCTTTGTGACATATGGTCACCATGGGATGGAAAGGGACAAGGTGTCAGAGGACCCTTTGTGACACGTGGTGACATAGGAGCTGGCGGTGACAGGGCCACACCACAGTGCTCGGTGCACGCGACGGGACAGGACGTGCCAGAGCGGTGCTGTGAGGAGCCCCCGCACAGCGCTCTCGTTTGTGTCTGACCCGGAGCTTTTCTGAGCCGTCATTCCTGCAGGTGACCTCGAGGCCAGACCACAGGAATTGCTGACCCGTGGCCTTGCTGAGGTTTCTCTTCTGCAGGTGCCCTCGAGGGCAGACCGTGGGACTTGGTGACCCGGAGCTTTTCCGAGGCATCGCCCATCCCTGCAGTCACTGCCCTTGAGACCAGAGCACCATCCTTGATGAGGAGCCTCCTGTCCTTGTGGCAGGAGCCCTCAAGACCCGAGTGCAGGACTTGCTGTCCTGCAGTCTTGCCAGGACTTCAGTCTTGCAGGTGCCTTCCAGGCACGACTGCAGGACTTGGTGACTCGAAGCTTTTCCGAGCCATCTCTCCTGCAAATACCATAAATCCAGTCACTGCCATGGAGCAGCAACCCCCAAGAGTGCCCAAGTTGGCCTGGGTTGAGGAGGAGGAAGAAGAAGGCCCTGGAGCTGCCCCAGCACAGGAGACTGAAGAGGTGCAGCACTTCCAGCCACTGCAGGAGGGTAAGTGGCAGAACTGGGCATCAGGGCTCAGCCTGTGGCCAGCTTGGCCACATCCCATCATGTCTTGTCCCTTTCCGTCTCCTCCCGCACCTTCCCATCCCCTGGGGATGTGCCCACAGAAAGGATGGAAGAAAGCCTGGGGCTACCCCCCCAGCAGTGGCCACACTCCATCCCCTGGGGCATCCCAGGGCTGTCCCTGCCTGGAGAGTGCAGGGCTGGGCTGTGTTCTCCGGCCTCTCCCGCAGCCCCTCAGCTCTGGCTGCTCTTTGACAGATGCAGCCATGGACCAGACACAAGAGCAGGACCTTGCCGGTGGCCTCTTCCACAGAACAGCGCAGGTACCTGCAGCCATCCCCACCTGGGCTGGGCCTGCTGGCACTGCTCAGCCCAGCACCATGCTTGGAGCTCTCCATGCAATATCCCTCTCTTCCCACCCTTCCTTCTCCTGCCTAACTTGCAAATTCATCAAGTGCATTTGGCAGGAAGAGACCAGTGCCATGGGCACTGGGTCCATGGAAAACGGTGATGTCTACACCACCGACACCAGTGCTGCCATGCTGGAATTGATTTTGGAGGAGGGTGTTTCCATTCCAGAGCAAGTAAGCAGCCTGTGGCCAGGGTTTGATCCTCCAGGGATGGCTTGGCCTCCCAAGCCACACCTGCTGATCACTCTAAGCCTTTGAGGCCAAAGTGTGGCAAGAAGGAAAGCACTACTCTGGGGAAGCTGGGGACATTCCTGACTCCCTCTGGCAGCTTTCCAAGTCTCCCCTTGTGCCTTCTCCAGGTGCCTGCCATGGTGAGATACATCCACCAGTGGCTCATGGCCAATGAGTCTGCTGAGCACAAGCTGGACAAGGCCCTGTTGGATCTCACTGAGGCACAGCCTGCTGATGTGGTCATTGCTCTCCTGCGTGTGGCCCCAGCATGTGACAGGTACATGGCCCCTGTACAGCCTGGCCCAGGTGTCTGACCAACAGAGACTTCCAGGGCCCTCTGGCTGCTCCCTTTCCCAGCCCTGCTACATCAGCCCTTGAGCCTGCTGCCGTGCCATGCCCCCTCAGGGCCCTGTCCCCACAGGGCTGGGCTGCCTGGGTGCTGCTGCTGGTGAGGGGCAGCGGGCAGAGGCAGAGCTGGCAGCCAGCTCCCCCCCACACTGCTGCCCAGGCCACGGGGATGTGTCTGAGACCCCCGTGAGACAGAGCTGTCACCCCACAGAGCTGCCATGACCATGTGGAAGACAATCTTGTGCTCGAGCAGGACTGTGGAGCCAGTGGTGCAGATACTCCTCCATGTGCTGGGGAACTGGCCAGAGCACAGCACGTGCACCTCCGATGGGGACAACACGGGTGTCTTTGCCCTGGCTGTGAGTTTCTGCAACTGACCTTTGCTCACCCCATGTCCAGCCATGTCTTCAGCAGCTCTGTTTCCTCCTTCCCCCACTGCATCTCCCTGCCTCAGGCACCGGGCTGAAACCTGGCCTAGGGGCAGCTTCAGGGGCACCAGGCCCGATGCTCCCCCTGTGTCTCCCCCAGCCTCTCCCTGCCACGCTCAGGCCCTGCCACAGAGACACCTCGGCACTGAGCTCTGTCTCAGGGTGCTTTGTCCTCTGCAGGCAACTGTGGTGATGTGGAAGTTCCTTCAGGTGCCCTGTGTCCCACGTGTAGTGAATGGGTATTTCCCCCACCTCTTTGTGCATCTGCTCTTCCAAGTGTTCTTCAGCACTTTGGATATGCCAGAGGAAGTTGATACCTTCTGGAAGAGATGCCAGAAGCAACACGGCCTTGCCACCAGCCCCAACAGGTGCTCCATGCCACTCCTCCTGTCCCTGCCATGTCCCCAGGGCAGGAGCCCGTGCTCCCAGCGTGATGTGGGCCTTGCTGTGCACACAGGTTTGCAGTGCAGACCCTGAAGTCCCTGCTCTGCCTTCTCCGGTGTGAGCGTGTGGTTCTGGAAGTGGAACGCAAGTGTGGCTGGGACACGCTGCTCTGTGCTGACACCCACCACTATGCCGTGGGTCTGCTGGCCAGGTGAGACCCCCTTCTCCCCACTGCCTCTGGCATTTGTGCCCTGTGTGTCCGGTTGCCCCACACCATTCCAGTGTTTGTAGGCCCAAGGGCCTCGTCACCAAGGAACAACCAAGGAGACTTCAAAAGGCTGGGAGAGGAGGGTGCCCAGGAACAGCCACCTCCCCAAGGGCCCATGTCACCTTGCAGGCTGGTGGGGAAAGATCAGCCCTGAGTCATTCCTGGGAGAGCTTTACTGCTGCTGGCTCAGAGTTTTGCTTCCTTTTTCCTCCATTCAGAGAAATGTGCTCTTCATCCGTACACTTGTGTTCTGGGGTAGCATTCTACCTGCTCAGCCTGCTCAGCAAAGAGATGCCATTCTGGGATTTTGCTGCCCTGGCATTCCTTGTAGAGGTGAGCCTGAAGGCCAGCTGCTTTCCAGCTCTCTGCCCTCTCACAGCTGCAGCTGCCTGAGATTTCACTGCCCGTGCTCTGTGCTGCTGCCAGGGCCCAGCTCTGTGTGGTTCTGGTCTCCTGCCAGCCAGCTCCCCTGTCACTGCCCTGTGCCTTTCAGGTCCTGGAGTGCCTGGACTTGACTGAATGCACTGACAGCATCTTGGACATCCTGTCAAACCATCTGCAGAGCGAGTGCAGGGAGAGGCAACGCTTGGCACTCAGAGGCCTCCTAGTGCTTGGCAAGAATCCCCTGATGGTGAGAAGGGGGCAGTGGCTGAAGCCATGCGAGCAGCGTAGGGATGGGGAACGCAGTCCCTGAGCTTCAGACACTGAGGCAGCTGCTCCCAGCTCTCCTGCCTCCCGGCTCAGCTGCCCGAGTGCTTTAGGACCAGCCTTTTGTCTCTGGGCCCTGCAGCAGCAGGGTGGGGTTTCACAGACTTCTCTTCCTCACAGGCCAAGAAAATGTGGAGCCTGACTGAAAACCTGCTGGAGCTCCTGCAGGAAAATGATAGTGACGTGGTCAGGATGACCATGGTTCTTCTCAAATATTTATTCCTGTATAATAGTGCCCCGATAGCCATCCCCATAGCCCGGCAGCTGGCTGAGGTGCTCCTGCCACTGTTTGACAATGTAAGGTTCTGTGCCCTCAGCCACGGCCGCTGGGTGCTGCCCAGACACTTTGTGCCCTGTGTATTCGCAGGCCAGACCAAAGGGGGCCCGAAGCACCCAGTGCTGAGGTCTTTTTTCCTTCCTTTCATACAGGATGATAGCCAGGTGCAGCTGTGCTCCATGTTTGTATTTAAAAAGATGATAGATTTATTAATGGAAGAGGGAAGAAAGGCCCTGAAGTCATACGTGCGCCAGAGCCTGCTCCCACTCTTCTTCCACTGCCATGAGCAGAACCAGCATGTGGCAGAGGTGAGGACACCTGGGCTGCCGGTGGCACCCTGGGAGAGGGCTCGGCTGCCTCCTGCCCTGGCACCTCCAGGCCTTGGCACACGAATGCGGGTCCTGTGCCTGGGCTTGTGGGGCCATCTCCAGTCTCTGCTGCTCTCCAGGTGTCCCAGGAAACGCTGCATTCTTCAGCCAGATTCCTGAAGAGGAGAGATATTGAACAGATGCTGCAGCTGGATAAGAAACTCTGGAAGTTCAGCGAAGGCCTGGTAAGGACGGCCTGGACGGCCCAGCCCCAGCCTGGAGAAGCTCCCTGTCCCTGGTGCCCAGTGTGTGGGGCTGGAAGCTGCGCCCCTGCCCGGTGCTGCACCCGGGAGCAGCACGGCTTCTTCTCCAGGCTCCTGTGGCCCCGAGCCGGGTGCCGATGGAGCCCTGGCCCACTGGGGCTGCGGGCCGGGGCGGCACCGCGGCTCCCCGGGCAGCAGCCGGCCCTCTGCCCCCTCCAGAGCCCGGCGCCAGCGGCTGCTGGCCGGGCCTCAGGGCTGGGCGGGCACGGGAGGCCGGGGCTGGCCGCAGGCAGTGCCCGGCCGAGGGGCAGAGCCCACACCAACCCTTCCCTCCTGCCGCTCTCTGCAGCTGGCACAGGACAGGAGCCGAGCGGCCGAGCAGCTGCGCCGGGCCCTGCCGTACCTGCAGAGCCCACAGGAGCCCCTGCGAGAGGCGGCCATCAGGTTCATCGGTGAGCCACGAACCCGGGCTCCCTCCCCGCCCCGCCGCAGCTCGGCCCCGGCCCCGGCTGCTGCCCCGGCAGCGGCACCCGGGCCCGGCGCCCTGGAGCCCCGGCTGCCCTCGGGGCTGCTGCCGGCCTCTGGCAGCCGTGCCCTTGGGCTGAGTCAGGATGCGGCAAGGGCCCGGGCTGAGCCCTGCCGGGGCGGGAGGCCGTGTGGCCACAGGGCTGGCAGCGCCGCTGGCAGGGAGCTGTGCCGCCGGGGCCCTGACAGGCTCTGTGTTCCCAGGGATGGCCGGGGAGCACCTGAGGGAGAAGAAGAAAGAGATGCTGCTCATTTGTGAGGGTGAGTGAGGGCAGCGGGCTGTCAGCAGGGCTGTCGGGGGCAGCTGCAAGCCCTGGCCTGGCTGTGGAGGGCTCTGCTCCCTGTGTGGATGAGGGGCGGCGTGGGCAGAGCACACCGAGATTTCAGGGGCACGTGGGGCATTCGTGGTCACAGCTTCGGGCTGATCCCCTCGGTCCCTGCTCCCTGCTGGCCATGGCAAGAGCCGGCTGGGATGGCCCTGGCAGGGGGCTCTCCGTGGGCCCCCGCAGGTCTGGGATCTGACCGTGGCTCTGTCCGTCTCTCTTCCAGCCCTTGAAGACACAGCATGTGACAGCAGCCTGGAGGTTGGAAGCCTGGCACTTCAGACATTGTGCCTTCTCAGGGCAGGAGACCACGCTCCTATCTCCACCTTCCAGAGGCTGCGAGATCAGCTCCGCAGGGCATGGAGGTCACGGCCTCGTCTGTCGGGCCTCAGCTGGCTGCGCTGCTGGAGCTCTGCAGAGAGCTGATCTGGGAGGCTGTGTCTGCTGGGGCCACATGAGCAGCCAGCAGGGACTTTTTTTCCTTCAAAGATTGTTCTTTTCTTTTTTGTTTTGCTTTAGGATGTAAATAATGTAGGATATGTTCTAATAGTCAGACTCCCAGGAGCTTTCTTTTGCTGCCCAGGGTGTGTGGGGCATAGGGGAAGAGAGGGAAAAGGGGGCTTGTGCTCTGCAAGCTGCCCAGGCATGCAGTGGTGCAGGGAAAATGGCCAGAAGCCCCTTGGCCTTTGGTGGTTCTGCTGAAGCCACAAGCCCTGTCCCAGCCAGGAAATGCCCTCTGTGTCCTGCTGCCTGTGTTGCTGCCTGGATTGCTGAGGGCTCTGTCATGATCCGCTAACACCGGCGGGAGTCATGAGAGATTCGTTTGATCTCACAGTGCAAAAGGACACAAAGGGATTTCAGTTTAAATCACAGCAATAGTGGACTTTTATTTTAGTGCCAACAACAGGAGTTCTAGCTGCTATGGTTTTTTGAAGGAAAATTGCTGTAGGTTTATGTGATTCTGGAAGGGCTCGAATTAAAGGGGTCATCATTTCACAGGTAATTGCATTGGTGATTCATAACCAGTCGTTAATTTTCTGTCATGTATCATTTGCAAGCAGGCAGCTTTGTGCATGTCTTGCAGTAGTTGGTCAGGAGTACCAACTATAGCTACAGGGTCTCCCCTTTCCAATGGATTAAGCCCTGCTGCCCAATGAGCTGCGTGCTGAGTTAGGGACCACGGGTTACATCTGTCTCCTGCTGTTGAGAAGACCCCATGTCCCCAGTACCCACTGGCTTCTTGTTCTGTCAGTCAAATCTGATCTCCTCCGGTGAGAGATGCAGTATGTGTTCTGTCTCTGACTCGTGAGGGAGACGCCCGTGCTCCTTTTCCAGCTCAGCCAATTCAGCAGCAGTGTACGGGATTTCTTTAGTGGTTGTATGCAAATCAAGATCTTCATCATTGTTATGATTATATTCTGTTTGAATTAAAGGTTTCAAGCTAGGACAGCAGTGCTCCCCACAATTTTTCATCAGTTAGTTCTTTCTGAGGGTAAATTTGATTAATGAGAAGGGTTTCCCTCTCCACTGTTTCTTTGGTGAGTAAGCATTCTTTGAATTTTTAACCCATTCCTCTCTTTGGGCCACTGGCTACAGATGGATCTCATTCCTTTCTTCATCTAATTGTTTTTGCAAAATTTCAACTAGGTTTTGAAAAGAGTCCATTCTAGTTCTTTCCTCACCTTTTTGCTTAAAGCAAGTTTCTCTAGCTGCTGTAAGACAAGCTCCCAAAACTGAGCAGAGTATACATTTTTGCCGAGTAAAAGCCTTTGGAACCCATACTGGAGATCTCCTCCTCATCCTTGTCTCCACCATGTGCCTACCAATATCCTTGTGCCGTGGAGCATTTGCTCTAAGCCACACCTTGGGTCACCCCACTGCCGAGTGTCACAATCCCCTAACACAAGTGGGAGTCGTGAGAGGTTCGTTTGATCTCAGAGTGCAAATAGGACACCAGGGGATTTCAGTTTAAATCACAACAGCACTAATGCACCTTTATTTTAGTGCCAGCAACAAGGGTTACGTGATAGATGAGAGAGAGAGAGAGAGGGAGAGAGAGGGGTAAAGAACCAATGTCAAGAGAGAAAAGAGGGGGTTATAGCTACCAACAGACGAGACGGGGTCGCTGGTGTCTTCTTCTGTGGGGAGATCTCTCTTGAAGAAAGTAACTTGGAAAAGTCATTTTTACAGTCTGTTTCAAAGCAAGGGGCAGCTGGCCAAGAGGTGGGGAAATTCCTTGGCTATTGTGATGAGCCCCCTTGCTCTGGGAAGCAGGTGTAAGGTACAGAACAGGCCGCTCCTTACAAGTCCCTGCTCAGCAGCAGGAATGAAGGCAGTGTACCTTGACAGCACAACAAGCACACCTGCAAACCATCACCTGGCAAGCTTCCACCTCAACCAGGCCAGAACCCCTGCACAAATTCCCTCAGGGTCTTCAGGGTCTCGGTCTCTGTTCTTGCAATGTTTGTGAGGCAGATGAGGGTAACTTCAGACTGTCTCTTACACCCTAGTAACCCCAAATGACACCAATGACCCCAAATTACCACAAATAACCCCAAATTACTCTAAAGGACTCCTCTGACCCCACACCTGACCCCAAATGACCCTTCTGGCCCCACACCTGACCCCACAGGACACAGACATTTACCCCCTGCTGAGCTCGGTCCTAAACAACCCCAAGTCCTTCAAAAATCCCCAAAATTTGACCCTGGGAACTTCCTGGATGAGCAGGGTCAGTTCCAGCGCAACGAGGCCTTTATGCCCTTCTCGGCCAGTGGGCACCCCAAAAATCCCATAAATCCTTGGGGTGGGGTCCTAAATCCTTCTGAAATCCCAAAAATCCCCAAATTCCTTTGCGGTGGGGCCCTACATTCTTTTGGAATCCCAAAATTCCTCGGGGTGGGTACTCTAGACCCATTTGGGACCTCCACCCCTGAAACCCCCAGACCATTTTTGGACCTCAATCCCAAACCTCCCAGACCCTTTAGGGACCCCCCAGACCCTTTTTGGGGTAGCCCAGACCCTTTTGGGACCTCAGACCCTTTTGGGATCCCATAGCCCCCAAAGTCCCCAGACCCTTTGGAATCCCCTCGGCCCTTTTGGAATCCCCAATCCCTGAAACCCCCAGCCCCTTTTGGGACTCCCAGCCCCTCTAGAGACCCCCAGCCCTTTGGGACCCCTGGACCCTTTAGAGACCCCCACCCCTTTTGGGACCCCCGACCCTTTGGGGTGGGGCGGTGCTGACGCCCCCTCCCCACAGGGCAGTGGCTGTGCCTGGGGGAGGCGCTGGCGCGGGCAGAGCTGTTCCTGTTCCTGACCTCGCTGCTGCAGCGCCTGCGGCCGCGACCCCCGGCACCCCCCGAGGAGCTGCCCACGGCCCCCCTGGAGAGCGGCTTTGCCAACATCGTGCCCCGCTTCCAGCCCCTCCTGCTGCCCCAATGAGACCCCCCCAAATTCCAGACTGCTCCCCAAATTCAGGAACTGCCCCAGGACCGGGACCCTTCCCCATGGATGGAAAATCTCCCCCCAGATCCTCCCCAGATTCCACTCCCAACATCCCCCCACTTCCAGCTCAGGATAGGGCTCTGATGAGACCTCTCCTCAAATCCCACCCCCAAGATGCCTCCCCATCGCTGGAATATTCCCCCAAATTCACCTCAAACCCCGCCCTAAAATCGGGAATCCCCCCTGAGACCCCTTCCCAAATTCAGGATGCCTCCCCAAAATGCCCCTCCCCATCAATGGAAATTGCCCCAAAACCCAAAAAATCCTCCCCAAATCCCCTTCCCAAAATCAGAACTCCCCTGAGACCCCAGAATTTCCCCCCAAAACCACCCAATTTCTCCCCCAAAATCCCAAAATTTCTCCCAAAACCCCCATAACCCCCCAAAAGTCCCAAATCCTCCCAATACTCAAAATCTCCTCACAAAACCCCTAATTTTTCCCCCTAAAAGCCCAAATTTTTCTCCAAAACCCCTAAATTTCTCAAAACCCCCAAAATTCTCCCCATTCCACAAATTTTCCCTCAAAACCACCAAATCCTCCCAAAATCCCAAATCCCCACCCAAGACCCTCAAATTATACCCCAAATTGCCAAAATTCCCCCCCCAAGACTCCCAAATTCCACCCCAAAAATACAGGGGGTGCTTCTAAGCAACCAAATCCCTTCTCCCCAAAATTCCCCTCTGGACTCCAAATTCCCCCCCAAACCCAGGTTTTTTTCCCCAAAACCCCAAATCCTCCCCCTAAAAAACCCAGAGTTCTCCCCCAAACCCCAAATTTCTCCCCCAGGCACCCAAATGTTACCAAAAAATCCTAAAATTCCTGCCCTAAAACCCCAAAATTCCTCCCAGGACCCCCGAAGTTTCCCCCCAAAACCCCAAATTTCCCTCCAAACCCCCAAATTCCCCCCAAAAACTGGGAGAACCTCCCAAAAAAATAGCAACCCCTCTTCAAAACCCCCCCAAAATCACAACTCCCTCCCCAAGAATAAACAAAAAAAGCTGACAATGTATATTTTTTAATTTCACATTTTTCACACCTTTGGCAGGGATGTAGGGGGGGGAATCCCAGAATTCTCAGGATTTTTCACATTCTTTTGGAGAGAGGGGGTCTTCCCAACTTTTCCAGCACCCCCCAGGCAACAGCTCCTCAAAATTCCTGCCCCTCAGCCCCCCCAAATTAAGTGCACATAAATAAAAAAGAGGAAAAAAGAAAAAAAAAAAAAAAGGGAAAAAGGTAAAAAAGAAAAAGAACAGAAAAAAAAGAAAAAAGACACCCTCACCCCAATCTGGGGGGAGGGGGACAAAGGTAAAATTGCGGGAGGGGTCGAACCCCCAGAAAAAAATTAAGGGACAGCTAAAAATATTGTGGGAACCACCACAAAAAAGCTCATTTTGAAAAATGCTAAAACCATTAAATAAATAGCAAAGAGGCAAAAAACCTGAAAAATTTGGGAAGGAACCCCCAAAAAACATGTCAAAAATGGGGAACTCCCCCTTGAATCCAAGGGATTTGGGGAAATTTTTTTTCCCAAAAGCTGTGGGTTTTTGAGGGTGGCAGGGGAGGAGAGACCCCCTCCAAATTCCTGGGGGTGTCCTCGAGATCCAGCGAAGGCACCTGGTCCTGGAGGGAGACAGAAGGGCCATTTTAGAAAAATTAAGGGAATTTGGGGGGATTTGGGCAAATTTTAGGGAATTTTGGGATTTTTTGAGGTCTCGGGGGGGTCTCAATTTTGTGGGGTCTTGCGTTCCGGGGCCGCAGGATCATGTCCAGGGAGGCCACAGTTACCAGGAACCAGCATGGGACACCAACGAGATGGGATTCTGCTCAGGAAAACATTTATTCAGCTCAGGAACAAACTCAGATCCAGAGACAGCCCCAAACAGAGGCAGGGAGATGGGGTTTGAGAACCAGAGTGGAGTTCAAGGTCAGGGACCACTGGGAACACAGCAAGGGAGAAACCCCAGGGGCCCAAACCCAATCAGAAATCCCTGGGCTGCCTCCCCACGAGGGGTCCAGGGTGGAGTTCCTTCCTGGGCTTGCAGGGCCCAACCTCTGAGGCAGAGGGATGGAATTCCCTCTCGCCCACACCTCTCACTTTAACAATGTTCATTTGAAACTAAATCTTTGCCTCCCTGGGCAGGGGCACCTCACACAAAAACTCACTCAGTAATGGGCTCCCCCTCCCTTCATCATCCCCAAACTTTGGCTGTCTCATTGCAGACCCCACCCCACCTCCTCAATCCCAACCTCAACCCATCCCATTCCTGCTGGACATCAAGACCCCCTTCCCAATCCCTATTTCCCCCATTTCACACTTCCCAAACTCCATCCCACCCATCCTGCCCCACCCAATGCCCATCTCACCCCTCCTGATTTGCATCCCACTTCACCCAATCCCCTTCCAACCCCATTCCACCTGATGCCTTCAGAAGGCTGACCTAGAACAGGAGCTGGACAGAGTTAAGAATAAAGTTTATTAAAAGGCCTTAAAGGATACAACTTGGGCAGTACAAGAGCCTGGCCAGGGCTACACCCAAGATGGACCAAAAATGGTCACAAAAATGGACAACTGATCACAAGGTCTCACATTTTTAGAAGTTCAGGTACATCTGCATATTGCAGATGTTCATTGTCCAATGACAGCTTCAGATGATGAAGTCTCATCCTTCTTTTCTCTCTTCAGTCCACCCTTGTTTATGCTTTTGGGCTGAAACTTCTAACAACTGTCCTTGGTATCAAGCTAGAAAAGGATTTGCTTTGTCTACCTACTCTGTGAAGAGAGCTCACTAACACTTAATAGGAAGTTCAAAACTACAAACCTAGGCAGTGTAGAATATGAAAAATATGAAAGCTAAAACTTAAGGCAACACACCCTGAGGGGCTGTGGAATTGAATAATTTTGGAGAGGTACTGAGTTGGATTCAGTGACACTGAGTGGTTTTGAGGTGAAAGATCGAACCCTCTTGTCTCTTTGAGTGCCAAGAAATGGAGACAACTACACCAAATAACCCCACAACCCCCAAATACTCCCAAGTATCTCCCAGATTCCTTTGAAGCACTAGTAAAATGTGAGGTTTTAGATACCTTTGATGAATTTATTGATTTTTACCACTATTTCTCTGTTCTAAATAGATAAAGATGAATCAAAAGATAATTGAAACCAAAATAAAATGGCCTCCAGCCCAGTGTGTTCCCAACGCAGATCACTGGGAACGTGGATCATCAGGTCCTGCCCAACGTGGGTCCTCTGATGGGGGATGGAGCTGGAGCAGTGCACAAAGCTCTTCCTGCTCTTGGGGCACTCGCAGGGCTTCCCTTACCGGTGCCTCTGTTGGTGTTGGGTCAAGGTAGATCTCTGGCTGAAGCTCTTCCCACACTGGGGACACTCATAGGGCCTCTCCCCAGTGTGGATGCGCCGGTGTTTGATGAGGGTGGAGTTGTCCTTGAAGCCCTTCCCGCAGTCAGGGCAGCGGAAGGGCCTCTCATCCGTGTGAATCCGCTGGTGCTTGAGGAGATCTGAGCTGGTCTGAAACCTCTTCCCACACTCAGGACACTCGTAGGGCCTCTCCCCAGTGTGGATCATCTGGTGGATGGTCAGTTGGGACCTCCATCTGAAAGTCATCCCACACTCCCCACACTCATAGGGTCTCTCCCCAGTGTGGGTCCTCTGATGGAAGATCAGGCTCTTGCTGTGGATAAAGCTCTTCCCACATTCCCCACACTCATAGGGCCTCTCCCCAGTGTGGATGCGCCGGTGGGCAATGAGGGTGGAGTTGTGCTTGAAGCCCTCCCCACAGTCGGGGCAGCGGAAGGGCCTCTCATCCGTGTGAATCCGCTGGTGCCTGAGGAGAGTGGAGCTGGTCTGAAACCTCTTCCCACACTCAGGACACTCGTAGGGCCTCTCCCCAGTGTGGATGCGCTGGTGGATGATGAGTTCAGAGCTGCAGCTGAAGCCCTTCCTACATTCCCCACACTGATAGGCCCATTCCCCAGTGTGGATCATCCGGTGGCGGAGCAGTTTGGTGCTCCGGCTGAAGCTCTTCCCACACTCCAAGCACTTGTAGGGCTTCTCCCCGTCCTGAACCTGCTCATGGACCACTAGCTCAGAGCCCTGGCTGGATCTCTGGCCGACTTCCCGCCACAGGGTGGGTCTTTCCTCCTCAGAGCACCCTGGGATGGGTTTGGAGCCCCTCCTCCTGCAGGATCTCTGGGGATTTTCCTCCCCTTTGCATTCCTGCACTGTGGAGCTGCTCAAATCAGCCTCTTCCATGAGGTTCTGCTGTGGGGATTTTTCCTCCCTGGTCTCCATCCTCAGCTCCTTGTCTGGGGGAGGAAGGACAAGGAGAGGATGGGATTTTCCTCCGTGCCAGAGGGAAGGGGAAGGAGATCCCCCCAGTGCATCCCCGGCAGGACGGCGTCGGCAGCGGGGTTGTCCTGCAGCCGGGGGCCAGGCTGGGCTGGGAGATGGAGCAGGAGAGAGGGGGAAAGGGGCACTGACTTCCTCCTCACCTGCCTGGGTGTCCTGGGAGATCTTCCTCTTCCTCGCAGCCTCCTTCTCCATCTGGCCAAGGTTTGGGAATGAAAAATCCTGGTTTGGGGAAAAATATAATGCACGAGCACATTGGGTTAGGGTGTTCCTCCTGACCAAGTTCATCTCTAGAAGTTACCGGGTATCTGGGGCCCATAAAAACCTCCCAAACACCAAAATTCAGCCCTGAAAATGCCTCCCGGGAGTTCCCCAACTCTGTTCTCTCCCCTTTGCGGTTCAGGGGTTCCTCTCTGTCCCAGCTGCTGGGGGTCGTGCTTGCACTGGGGTTGCTTTGTCTGCTCAGTCCCTGCCCACCCCAGGTTGCTGGGAGTGCCAGAAATCCAAAAAGTTCCCCCTGTTTCCATCTCCTCATTTAGGGATGATGGGGCTTTTTGGATTCCTATGGTCCCTTGTCCCGTGATTCTCTGCTTTGGGGTGCAGAACGTCCAAGGAGTCCCCCCTGCTCCATTCCAGGCTGTTCAGGATCCCATGAATTGTGGCGCTCCCCCTCTCTGGGCTCCCCACTTTGGGGTCCTGAGGAAAACCCGGCTCTGCTCCTCCAGGCTGCCTCTGACAGCAGCCACCACCAGGACCCCCCAATGCCCCCCAAGGGGCATTTTCTGCTCAGCTTTGGAGTTCTTCATTCTCCAAACATCCCCCCCATAAAACCCAACCCAGGGATCCCCCAGGATATCTGGGCCGAGCTCCCCCACCCTGGTCATTGCTGGGATGGGGGGGGTGATGATCCCACAGGTGGAGGGCTGTGTATTCAGGGAGTGCTCGACCTCGTGGTCCCTTCTACCTCCCCTGATCTTCATTTGTCCCTGTTCTTCCTCCTCTTCATCCTCCCTAACTTCACCTTCTTCTACTTCCATCCCTTCTCTCTCTCCTTCTTCATCCCTCCTCTTCCATCCCTCCTCCTCCTCCCCCAGGAGCAGTGACACCCTCAGTGCCCCGTTCCCAAACCCCTCACAGCCCATGGCAGGAGCGGGGATGGAGCCGGGACAGGTCGGGATGGGCAGCGCGGGGCTCTCCGCTGCTCCCACCCGCTGAGGACGGGGGGAACCCGGCCCGGGGAAAAGGAGAGGGAAACTGGGAAAATTGGGGGCTGCAGATCCAACCTGGGGCTGGCTGGGGACCCTGGCTGGGGACTGCCAGCCCTTGGGGCTGCTCTGGGGAGATGCGGGAGGGGGGAACACAGAGAGGGCTGGGGGATCCCAGGAGTGGCAGCACTGGCAGGGACTGGTTTGTACTGGGATCATCCTGGCAATGGCTGAGATTGCACTGGCTGTGTACTGACATCATACTGGGATCATACTGGGATGATACTGGCAGTGAGCAGGAGCCTCCAGGGGGCAATTGAGACCAGGTTGTGAGGAACTGGGAATATGCCCTGCGCTCCCCAGAACCCCGGCATCGCCCCCCATATGTCCCATAAGTGTTCCCCAAACCCTCCAGGATCCCCGAGTGCCCCCTCAGCGCCCGTTCGAGGCCCCCCAAAGTGTCCCTGGATCCCTGAATGCTCCCGACCCCACAGATTCCCCTTCCAGCCACTGCTGGGAATTCATCTCCCATCATCCCACAACACAGTTCCGCGCCCAAACCTCCTGCCGTACCCGCGCCCTAAAGATCCCGGTTACAGCTCCCCAGGCTCCCCCCAAGTGCTCCCGAGCCGTATACATTCGCCCCCAGGACCTGCAGCCAAGGCTCGGATGCAAAAGTTTTCTCCAAGCGCTTCCCCGCACGGCCAAACGCGCCTTCCGAGCCACTTCCGGAACTACAGCTCCCATCATGCTCCGCGGCGCCCATAGAGCGCTATTCCAGCCGGGACTTCATCTCCCGTCATGCCCCGCGCCTCACCGGAACCCATTGGAGCTGCGCCTACAACTCCCGTGATGCTCCGCGGCCCCATTAAACCGTATTATACCGGTGCCTACAACTCCCATCATCCCCCACGGCCCATAGATTCCCTGTTACAGCCCCCCAAGTGCCCGCCCAGACCCCAAAGGGCCCCCAGATTCCCCTCCCTGACCTCCAAGTGCCCCCCTGGACCCCCAAGTGCTCCCCTGGATCCCGAATTGTCCCACAGAATCCCTAAGTGCCCCTCCAAGTGCCCACCCGGCTCCCCAAGTGTCCTCCAGACCCCCAAATTCTCTCTAAATTCCCTCCCCAGACCCAAAACTGCCCCAGATGTTCCCCAGAAAAGTCCCCGTGGACCCCAAAGTGGCTCCTTTTACCCTGTCTGAGAAAATTATTAAAAAAGATGATCAAAGGACTAAAAATAGGAGTAATTAGCATAAAGAGGGAGAAATTTTGATCAATTAATTAATGAAGGGAATTGTGTTACTTTGAACCAAGGACCAATAATGGTTTTAGTTGCTAAAAATGGATCAATTCTTTCATATAAATATAAAAGTTAGGTTATAAAAATACAGAACAATATTATTATAAAAATCAAATATTTATTTTTATAAATTAATTAGATTTTAATGATAAAGAAAAATTATAAAGATAAATGTTTTCAATGTTTTGGGATGTCAGTCCCAGGTGGGCGATGTCAGACATGCTGAGGCTCGGGGTGAGGAGCAGGTTGTCCAAACAGGGTCAGCCCACAAGGGGCTCATTCTTCTCTGTGACCAGACCTCCTAAGGAGATTTTCAGCATCAAGATTACTTGGGAAATGCTTCTGTCACCTCTTCTCTCAACTAGAAAATTAAAAAATATGCCCTTGATCTAAAAAAAATAAAACAGGGTAGATTTTCAAATCTTCCTCCTCAACAGAATTCCAAAGTGACTCCAAGCAGCTGCACAAGCCTTGGACTTGAAGACAATGGAAGGAAGAGAAAGAGCCCCCGAGGCTTTCTGTATTTTAATGAAC
Source organism: Poecile atricapillus (assembly GCF_030490865.1). NCBI lineage: Eukaryota > Metazoa > Chordata > Aves > Passeriformes > Paridae > Poecile > Poecile atricapillus. The sequence continues at coordinate 10,381,266 of NC_081267.1, read as the reverse complement.
CCCAGGCTGGATCTGGGGCTGAGTCCAGGACCCTCAGGCACTGAGAGAAGGTTGAAGGAGCTGCTCAAGGAGTCAGAAGCAAAACTCCAAGTCCCTTGGAGCATCCCTGGGCCCCACTGACTGCCGGCTCCTGGCACACTCAGCCATGGCATGGTCCAGTCTCACGCTGGGACACCTCCTGCACCAAAATTCTACCCTGGCAGGGACTTTTCTTTCTCCTCCCCTCAAGGCTGAACCTGCCAAGCTGCACTTTGGGGAGGTTTCCTTCTCTTGCCACTGCCCAGGAAAGCTGTGTCTCCTGCTATTCACAAACAGAGAAGGGCTGCTGGGGGATGTGGTGGTTGGAGGCTGCCTGGGGTACAGTGACCATGAAATCATCGAGTTTTGAAATATTCTGTGAAAGAAGGAGGGGCATCAACCAAACTCCTACACTGGACTTACAAAGGGCAGACTTCAGCCGATTAAGGATGCAGATTTGGGGAGTACCAAATCAGGTACTGAGTTTTTTAAGGGCAACAGCCTTTTAAATCAAAGCATTCCGGGAAGGATAGACACACTTCAAGAAAGAAAGCTTGAAGGAGCAGGAACAGCCTGAACTTCTCTGATGAAAAATGAGCTAGTGAGGAAAATGATCGGCCTGAGTGGGCAGGGAGCTTTTGGAGGAACTCAAGGAAAATATGAGGATGAATCACCTTTGGACAGAGGGGCAGGGAAATCAGGAAATGTTTAAGGATGTCATTAGGTCATGCAGAAAGAAAAGCAGAGAGGTGAAAGCTCAATTAGAACTTAACCTGGATCCCTCTATGAAGGATAATAAAAATGTTTTTAGAAATGCATTAATGGCGAAAGGAAGGCTATGGACAACCTCCATTCCTTAGGGGAGATATGGTTACCAAAGATGAGGAAAAGGCTGAGGTACTCAACACGTTCTTTGCCTCAATATTTAATAAAACATAAACATAAAATTTTAAATATTTAATAAACATTAAATAAATAAAACCACCTTTTCAACATTAAGACAGGTTTTCCTCAGGACAAGTGTTCTCCTGAGCTGGTAGATGGGGACAGGGAGCAGAAGAGCCCCCTGTAATCCAGGAGGAAGCAGTCAGAGACCTGCTGAGCCACTCAGATGCTCACAGGTGGATGGGATGGGATGGGATCCATGCTAGGGGGATGAGTGAGCTGGTGGATGAGCTCCCCAGGCTGCTCTCCATCATTTCTCCTCATCAGTCCTGGCTCACTGGGGAGGTCCCAGAGGACTGGAGGTGCCAGTGTGAGCCCATCCCCAAGAAGGGCTGGCAGGAGGCTCTGGGGAACTGCAGGCCTGTCAGCCTGAGCTCGGTGCCTGGTGAGGTTTTGGAACAGATCCCCTTGAGTGCCATCCCACGGCACCTCCAGGATGGCCCAGGGCTCAGACCCAGCCAGCGTGGCTTTAGGAGGGGCAGGTCCTGCCTGACCAACCTGATCTCCTTTTATAACCAGCTGAGCCGCCTGGTGGGTGCGGGAAAGGCTCTGGATGTGTCGAGCTGGACTTCAGCAAGGCCTTGGACACGGAGAGCCACAGCATTCCCTGGAAAAGCTGCAGCCCACGGCTTGGACAGGAGCACTCTTTGCTGGCTGCAGAACTGGCTGGAGGCCGGGCCCAGAGAGTGGTGGGGATGGTGCTGCATCCAGCTGGTGTCCAGTCCCTGGTGGTGTCCCCAGGGATCTGTGCTGGGCCCAGTCCTGGTTAATATCTTCACTGAGGGTCTGGCTGAGGGGGTCAAGTCCAGCACTCACAAATTGCAGATGACACCAAGCTGGCTGTGAGTGGGGATCTGCTGGAGGGCAGGACAAGGAGACACAGCCTTAAGCTGCACCAGGGCAGGTTTAGGCTGGACAATAGGAAGGAGTTCTTCCCAGAAAGAGTAATTGGGAATTGGAATGGGCTGGCCAGGGGGGAGGTGACAGAGTCACTATCCCTCTCCAGTGGTCTGGGTGAGTGACATCAATCTCTGTGCTTAATAACAGATTTTGCTTTAAAACAATTGCTTCAGAATTGCTTCCTGTTTCAGCCTGAATGTCTGTGGTGGTTTTGTATTAGTTGATATTTGGTGAGGAGTGAAGAAGCCACCCATGCAAATGATTTTTCTAGGAGGGGGCTTCTAAGAGCTTCCTCTGTGCTTAGCAAAACCAATAGCTGGCTGCCTCTGAGAATTGACAACCTATGAAACCATTTAGAAGCTGGATCCTCCTCTGTGAAATCCCCATTTTAAAGACAGGCAAGCCCAGGAAAGCTCTCTGTTGTTTCCAGCTGTGAAGAGTTAACTGGGTGCTGGTCAGGCCGGCCCTGCTCCAGCCTGGCCTGCACCGAGCCGGGCTCCGCCAGGCCCCGGGAGCGGCTCTGGGCTGGGCCAGGCCCCTTCACCACGGCCCGCGCGGCCCCAGCGGCTGCCGGGCACAGGGAGGGGAAGCCATCGGCCCGCAGCTGGAATTGAAGGGAGCAGGGGCCTGGGACCAGCCATGGGGGCAGAACAGCCACGACTGTTCTGGCCAGGCCCCCTGAGATCTTGGCACAGCCCCAGCACGGTCTGAAATCCATCACTGTGACTGCTTCGGCCACTGCCCAGCAGAAACCGTCATGAGCATCTGCAGGTGTGGGTGAGATATTAACTCTTTCTGTGCACAGATGAGACCTGCAGACCTCGATCCTCCCCTTGGGTGAGAGAAAAGGACAGAGTGGGAGACTAATGCCACAAGTATGGTAGGCTACACCTGTCTTCATATGTCATTGAATTAGAGAAAAACTCTCTCCAGGGAAAATTATGCAACACTTTGCCTCACAATCCATCAACCTTAATTAAAGTGAGAGGTAGGTCTTAATTACAATCCAATTAGAGCAAATCAACATTGTGTGAATGGCAAGAAGAATTTGCTTGTCAACAGATGAATATGTCCCACTCAAGAATGAACAAAATCTGCCTTTACTTGGAAGAAAGTAGACATGGAGCAATGCAGTATTTGGGTTTTCTCCAGTGATAAATGGGGCAAGAAGCTGTAACAACTCACCTGTTTTACAGAACACAAGTACTGATACAGCCAATAGTGCACCACCACTGAAGGGATCTTCAGAACATTCCTTTATTTCTTGACAAGGAATGGGCAGCAAAATGCTGGCATTTATCTGAACTGGAAGCCATGTTCCACTCCTGTTTCTCCTTGAGCACACTGTTCTTTGCAGACTTCACTGTGCAGCCCATCAATCCTCTCTTGGCCAACAGCTAAATGGCACAACTACCAAAACACAGGTGCCAGCATCATCACCCCAGCATTATTCCAGCACTGCTTTGCTGGTGCACAGGAGCACAGAATGGCTTGGCTTGGAAGGGACATTTAAAGGCCATCTAGTGCAGTGAGCATGGACAACTTTAGATCAGGTTGCTCAGAGCAGGAGCTTGAATGTCAGCAGGGATGGATGCCCACCTCTCTGGGCAACCTGTGCCAGGGTTTCAAAACCCCCAGTGTAAAAAATGTGAGTTTCTTTCTTATATCTAGTCTGAGGCTATTGTCTTTTAGATTGATAACATTCCCCCTCAGTCTTGTCACAACAGGCCCTACTAAAAATTCTGTCCTGTCTTTTTTACAAGCCCCCTTAAAGTACTGAAAGGTAGCAATCAGGTCTCCATGGAGCCTTCTCTCTTCCAGGCTGAACACCCCCAGCTATCCCAGCCTGTCTCCAAAGCAGAGGGGCTCCAGCCCTCAGAGCATTTTGTCCCTCCTCTGGACCAGCTCCAACAGGACCATGTCCTTCCTGTGCTGGGCACCCAGAGGTGGATACAGTACTCCAGGTGGGCTCGCAGCAGAGCAGAGGGGTGGTGGAATCACCTCCTTCAAGCTGCTGGGCACCCTCCTTTGGAGGCACATGGCTGGCTCATGTCCAGCCTCTCACCTTGCAGCAGCCACAAGTCCTTCTCAGCAGGGCTGCTCTCCATCCCTTCATCCCCCAGCCTGTGAGATCAGCTGGGCTGGGACCCTGTCATAGCCCTTGGACAGAGCTGCAGGGCAGGATGAGCTCCCTAGTGAAGAAGGCAGATCCCCCTCCCCACACAATTCCACCCTGGCCATGAGGTCACAGCAGCCTGTGGGGTGACAGCAGGCTGAGGTGACAGCAGGCTCTGAGGTCACAGAGGTCCCAGAGCCCCGTGGTTGCACAGCAGCACAAGGACCGAGCAGTCAGTCCTTGACCACGACTGTTGTGGCAGCAGCGGCGGCGGCAGCAGCGGTGCTGACATTGGGACAGTGGTGGCAGCAAGAGCTGCAGGACTGGCAGTGGGCAAGGCACCATGGCCTTTGCTCTGCGCCTCCTCCTCCTGCTCCTCCTGGCAGTGGCCCTGCCTGACAGGGCTGCCCAGGCTGCTCCGTGGCGAGCAGGGCGAGCAGGTGAGCTGGTGGCCTCGGTCCCCTTTCCCGGGACAGCGCTCCCTTCTCCCTGGGAAGCGTTGGGGATGGTTTTCCCCAGGACTGAAGGGAGGGTTTCCTCTGTGGGAGGGAGAGAATCCTCAGGGGCCCTGGGCTGGTCCTGTTGCCCCTCCAAAGATGTTGCACGGGGCCTGCAAAGAGGGTGGAGAGTGACCAGAGCCAGCCCAGAGCTCTCCAGGCCCCTCTGCAGCTTTGGCCATGTCCATTGACATCTGGCTCCCACAGCCTTACCCAACCACCTTGCAGTGCCCAGTTCCCTAAGGCAGAAGGGGGTCCCAGCACACCATGGAACGATTCTGATCTATGCTCCCTTCCAGATGAGGGTGGTAGGAAGGCTTCTCAGGCAGCTTGGCTTCATGATGATTTTCTGCCTCTGGAGTCCCATGCAGGTATGTTCTCACTGTCCCAACAAGGAATAATCATTGACAACCTGTCACGAACCAGGTGACAGAAGATTCTGTGGCTGTTGAGTTACAGGTGTGTCTGCAGCAAGGACATTTCAAGCTCCTTTGCTGGTTGCTGCACACAAGCCCAGCTCCCATCACAGGGGTAAGTGATGTGTCCCTGCTGATCCTACAGGCTTGAGCCCTGGTTCTGTGGGATCCATTCATCTGAAATGGAAATACTTTCTGTTAAGGTTCTCCTAGAGGGAGGAACAAACCTATAGAAGACAAGATGATGAGTGAACTGGATAGACGCCATGGTGGGTCCATGTCCCTCAGCCTTCTCCTGAGACTCAGCAGCCAGGGGCTTTCCCTGCACATCTGGACACGCCGTGCCCAGCATGGCAGGAAGGGATCCATGTCAGCTTTGCTGCCCCACTGCTGCTTTCATGGCCTGCAGGGCTGTTTTCCAGCCTGGCCTGGCTGCAGCTTCTCCCCAGCCTCTGCAGGAAGGCATTTGGCATCAGCTGACAGGGAGCCCAAACTGCACCATGGTCCATGCACACCCTGAGATCCCCTGCAATTTCCCAGTCTTGGGGTAGATGTGGAATGGCAGCTCTTTGGAGGAGGGAGGGCCCTGGCCTGGCTCCAAAGTTTTGATGGCTTCCTCAACCTTATCCATGACTTTGACAAGTATTGCCTTTTGAAGATGTCACCTTCCTGTTGGGGAACAGCCCCACCTGATCCAGCTGTGGCTCTTCCTTTCTCCAGAGATGAACCCAAAGGCTGTGCTGAAGGCGGCGTTTCCTGGAGGAAGCAGTGGCTCATGGGCAGCCTCTGCTGCAGGAAGGGAGGCCATGCCAGGCATAGTCCCAGGAGGTAATTGCTGTGCCTCTGGGCCTGAGCCCTGCTGAGGCTTGAGCTGCCATCTCTGCTGCTTGGCAATGTGAGCACAGTGCAGAGGAATTATCCTGAGCAGGCTCAGGGCACTTGGCTACTGAGCAGTCCTGCTGGGATCCCTCCATGGGAGACACGTCCCAAAACCTGGCAGCTGCTGCAAGGGGTGCCCATGGTGGGGAAAGGGTTGAGGGGGAGGGTAAAGCTCCAGTGTGTCCTGACAGGGCCTGGCTCTGTCCCCTTGGGCTGGGGGAGCTGTCCCAGCTGAAGGAGAGAGGGCAGGAGAGAGGGCAGGAGAGAGGGCAGGAGGGAGGTTCCGTTACCTGTGGCACTGAATGCTGCGGTTTGGCCCAAGGCCTTGGGGTTTCCTCTGTGGGAGGGAGAGCCCATGGGCCCTGGGCTGGTCCCACTGCCCCACCAGGGATGTTGCACAGGGGCTGCAAAGAGGGTGTTGAGAGTGACCAAAGCCAGCCCAGAGCTCCCCAAGCCCCTCTGCAGCTTTGCCCATGTCTATTGACATCTGGCTCCCACAGCCTTACCCAAACCCTTTGCAGTGTCCAGTTCCCTAAAGCAGAAGGGGATCCCAGCACACCATGGAATGGTTCTGATCTGTGCTCCTTTGTAGACAAGCGTGGTAGGAAGATTTCTCCAGCAGCTTGGCTTCATGAAGATTTTCTGCCTCTGGAGCCCCATGCAGGTATGTTCTCACTGTCCCAACAAGGAATAATCATTGACAACCTGGCAGGAACCAGGTGACAGAAGCTTCTGTGGCTGTTGAGTTACAGGTGTGTCTGCAGCAAGGACATTTCAAGCTCCTTTGCTGGTTGCTGCACGCAAGCCCAGCTCCCATCACAGGGGTGAGTGGTGTGTCCCTGCTGATCCCACAGGCTGAGCCCTGGTTCTGTGGGATCCATTCATCTGAAATGGAAATACTTTCTGTTAAGGTTCTCTTAAAGGGAGGAACAAACCTACAGAAGACAAGATGCTGAGTGATCTGGATAGACGCCATGGTGGGTCCATGTCCCTCAGCCTTCTCCTGAGACTCAGCAGCCGGGGGATTTCTCTGCACATCTGGACACGCTGTGCCCAGCATGGCAGGAAGGGATCCATGTCAGCGTCACTGCCCCACTGCTGCTTTCATGCCCTGCAGGGCTGTTTCCCAGCCTGGCCTGGCTGCAGCTTCTCCCCAGCCTCGCCAGGAAGGCATTTGGCATCAGCTGACAGGGGGCCCAAACTGCAGCACAGGCCATGCACACTTAGAGATCCCTTGCAATTTCCCAGTCTCAGGGTCGATCTGGTGTAGGGGCTGTTTGGAGGAGGGAGGGCCCTGGCCAGCCCAAATAACCTGGCCTTTCTCCTGATCCTTATCCATGACTTTGACAAACATTGCCTCTTGAACATGCCACCTCCCCAATGGGGAATGGTTCTGTCTGATCCAGCTGTGTCTCTTCCTTTCTCCAGATATGAACCCAAAGGCTGTGCTGAAGGCAGCGTTTCCCGGAGGAAGCAGTGGCTCATGGGCAGCCTCTGCTGCAGGAAGGGAGGCCATGCCAGGCACAGTCCCAGGAGGTAATTGCTGTGCCTCTGGGCCTGAGCCCTGCTGAGGCTTGAGCTGCCATCTCTGCTACTTGGCAGTGCCTGCCTTTCAGGGATTTTGCACAGAGCATGGAAAAGGTGTTGAGAATGTCCAGAGCCAGTCCAGAGCTCTCCTCAGGCCCCTCTGCAGCTTTGGCCATGTCCATTGACATCTGGCTCCCATGGCCTTACCTGACCCCCTTGCAGTGCCCAGTTCCCTAAGGCAGAAGGGGATCCCAGCACACCATGGAATGGTTCTGATCTGTGCTCCCTTCTAGATTGGTATCGTGGCATGGAGCATCTGCAAGTGCTGGTAAATGGCGATTTGAAGACCTTGCCAGATGCTGGAAGCAAGTTCTCAATGTCCCTTTCTGCACAGAATAATCAGTATCAAGGTGGCAAGAGCTCACTCATGTGCCATTTCCCTCAAGAGTCTGAAGGTTGATGGATTCTGGAAACCTTGCCCCATTCCCTTCTGGAGCCCTGAGTGATTCCACAGCACCGCTGTCAGTGGGAGGAAGGAGCATTTAGCTGTCAGTCTTCTTCCCATGTGCAATGCCAGTGTCTCCTTCCGTTTGCTCTGTGCAGCCACGGAGAAGAGCAGAGAGGGAAGGGCTGGGCCCAGAGCTGTGCCCCAGGGCTGTGCCTTGCATGGCTCCTTTCTGGCCCCAGGGAGCCTGAGATGCTCCTGCTCCAGCTGCCAAGCCCTGGTCCTGCCTGGGGCTCAGTTCAGAGCTGCTGGCAGCTCCAGGGAGTCCTTTCTCTCCTGACTGCCATGCAAGGGGCTCCTTCCATCCCATTGTGGGGCCACTGCAGGCACGTGGTCCCCCTGCTCCTGCTCCTGAGTGGAAGGCAGAGATAAGGGAGTGCCTTGGAGGGCAGCAGTCACTCAGGTGCACTCACTGCCGCTCTGGCCTGAAGAAGAATCTTCAGCAGTGTCACGGGAGCTGTTCTGTCCTAACTTTCTTTGCAGATGAACCTGATGATGAAGATGATCTGGATTCCCCGTCCATATCGGTTACTGAGCCTGGTGATGAGGAAGATTATGAGGGTAGGTGAAGACCTTTCCCCCTGGGAGAGCTGCCAGCTCAGAGCCCAAAGCTCGGCCAGGGCGGCATCGCTGCAGGTGCCAGGACAGAGCCGTGCACGTGTGTGCCCTCGCTCTGTGTGATCCTCTCACTGCTCCTGTGGCTCAGTGCTGCCTGTGCAGATCAGCAGAGATGAGAGAAGCTTCTGTGGCTGTTGAGTTACAGGTGTGTCTGCAGCAAGGACTTTCCCAGCTGCTGAGCTAAATTCTGCAAGCAAACCCAGCTCCCATCACTGGGGTGTGTGGTGCATCCCTGCTGACCCCACAGGCTGAGCACTGGTTGTGTGGGATCCATTCCTGGGAAGTGGAAATACTTTATATTATGGTCCCCTGAGAAAGAAGAACAAACCTATAGGAGATACTAATGTAGCAATGGGGGAACTCAAATATCTGGACATAATCCTGAATGATCTGGAGGGACGCCGTGGTGGGTCCATGTCCCTCAGCCTTCTCCTGAGACTCAGCAGCCGGGGGCTTTCCCTGCACATCTGGACACAGTGTACCCAGCACAGCAGGAAGGGATCCATGTCAGCCTCGCTGTCCCGCTGCTGCTTTCATGCCCTGCAGGGCTGTTTCCCAGCCTGGCCTGGCTGCAGATTCTCCCCAGCCTCTGCAGGAAGGCATTTGGCATCAGCTGACAGGGAGCCCAAACTGCAGCACGGGACGTGAACACCCTGAGATCCCCTGAAATTTCCCAGTCTCGGGGTAGATCAGGTGTAGGGGCTTTTTAGAAGAGGGAGGGCCCTGGAGCATTTCCAAAACCCTGGGCATTTTCCTGACCCTTATCCATGTCCTTGACAAGTATTGCCTGGAGAAGACCAGCACAGCAGAGAGAAATTGTGCCATTCAAGCTCAGGGGGTTGAGCAGTCTTGTGCCAAGGGGTGGCAAGGCGCCTGCAGGCCCCAGCTCTGGGGGAAACAGAGAACGTCCTGGCTGTATCCAGCGTGCTGCCAGCTCAGCAGTGGAGCACAGCACAGGCTCACGCTGCCCATTGCTCCCACAGATGCAGCTGGCACCACCAGACAAGCTAACAAGATCTGGAGAAGCATGAGAAGAGTTTTTTGCTGGGGAACACAGTGTTTGATTAAGTTAATGGCCATTGTGGCTGGTGGAGCACTTTTCCTGATGATGTGCTGTGCTGGAATCTGGTATTGCTGGAAGAGAAAACGGTGAGTGTTTTGTGATCTCGGCCTCAATCAGTTTCTTGAAAGGCTGCTCATAGTCAGGAGACATTCCCAGTGAGGCTGCTGTGGACTTGTGGCTTAAGTTCTTGGTTGCCCAAATAACTCTGCCGAGAGTTCTGCAGCTGCCCAGGCCTTTCATTGGCCTCTTAATTGCTGGGCCTTGTCCTGGGGAGCCCGCTGGGGCTGCAGCCAGTGCTGGCTGCCACTGAGGCTGCCTGGCCAAGAGCAGCCCCAGGAGCAGCGGGCAGAGGCAAAGCAAGGTGGGCAGGAGAAAGAGCGGGGATGAGATTGTCCTTGAAAGGCAGAGGTGCTCTGGGCCCCGCTCCTGGCCAGGGACCCTGCCCAGAGCCATCCCCTGCTCTCCAGGGCCTTGAGGGGCAGCTGTCCAGCTGGGCCAAGCTGTGCCAGCAGCTCCAGCTGTGCTGGGGAGACTTGGCAGCTCTGGGCCCTGCTGTGCAGGAGGGTCCCTGTGTGCCAGCGGCAGCTGGGGGCCTCAGCCACCTCTTCTCTCAACAGGAGCGCCTCTGCAGCTTCAGAAGAGCAGGCAAAGATTTTAGTCCAAGAGAAGCTGACCTGTTATCCTCGCTCTTCACATCTCTCCCCATCTGCTGTGCTGCAGCTGCATCCCCACCTTGAGGGCATCCCAAGACCCACACCTCTCAAGCGAGACCCTCTGCCCCTGAGCCCCCTGGCCCTGGCCCCTGGCCAGGACTGAAATTGGGCAGCCCCTGTGCACCAGAGCAGGGGCTGGCCCATGTTTTTTGTTCTAATAAAGAGATGGAGCTCTCACCCCAGTGTCTGGCTGGTACCACCAGCAAAGCCCACACAGCACCAGCCCTGGCTGAGCTCCATGTCCAGGAGCAGGCAGGGCTGACCACAGTGTGGGCAGGCAGGAGCCAGGCAGGGGCTGCTGTGACCAGTGTTGGGGCACTGAGGGGCTGGGGGAGCCCATGCTGAGCGTCCCTGGGCTGTGAGGGCACATTTCCTTCAGTGGCATCACCTGGGCCTGCACCTCATGAGGCACACAGGGAAAATTTGGGCTCTCTCCTAAGGTGTGCAGGGATCCCCCATGAGGAGTGCAGTGGGGTTAAATTGAGAGGGTTTTTTACTCTTCTCAGCACAGTAAAGGGGACACTCTTGGCCGAGTTTTGCAAAGCTGGGAGGAAGCCTCTTGTGAGCCCTTGGGCCTGGCCTGTGGGCACAGCGGGCAGGTGGAGCCCATCCCTTGAGGCCAGTCCGGGCTGCTCGGGCCGGGCTGGGCTGGGCCAGGTGAGCCGGGCCATTCTCTGGGGCACAGGAGGCACCTGGGGCTGTAACTGAGGCTGTGGCTTCTCAGCCTGAAGGGAGGCTGGCTCTGTTGTTTCAGAGGGCACAGCTCAGATCCCAATTACCTTTGTAAGGCTGCTGGGGAAGTATTGAGGGCAGAGAGTTCCAACCCTTCTCACTGGGAAGCTGGGCTGATGCTGTGGGTTTTTTTAGTTTTTTGCCCTCTAAATTTGTGTCCTGGCAGAAAGTTAAGTTTGCTTGCTCTCAGTCAGCCCCTTTTCTGCTTGGTGCTATTATAAATGAAATTAAAATAAGACAACAAGAGCTATTAGGTTAACAGCAATTTAATAACAAGGGAAAAAAAATATACAATTTAGTGAATTGAATAGAAGGATACAATTTAATAAAAGAATACTATTTAGTGGCCTGAATAGCAATTTGGTATAAAAGGAAAACAATTTAGTAAAAGAGTACAATTTAGTGAATAACTTCAGATACATAGATATATATTTGTGAATATAATTTGCCAGTAATTATGATTAAAGTATAAGCAAAACTGACCAGGGTACAGGGAGGGCTTCTCACCCCACCTCACATACCAAAACAAAGTAATTCAAACTAAAATTATATACTGTATGCTTATACCTATTCATTAATGTTTCCCATAAGTCTCCTCCTATTTCCAATTCATTGATTTAATATCACTATTCTTCATGGCACATGCTTCACTTGTTGCTAGGGGGTCTTCTGTCTTGTTTTGGTGGTTTTTTGGACGAAGGCTTACACTCATCCTCGTTGTTCTCTGGATAACCTTACAGGCTGTGTGTGCGTACTAAGCGTTGTGTTATGTAAGTAAGCATTGTACTCCACTAATTAGTCTTATATTTTATAATTTTCAGGCCCTATGCCTAAAGTCATTCCAACTTCATCCATCTCAAGGTCAATTTTGTCTTAGGGCATTTCTTATCTCAAAACTACATTCTGTACCTTAATTTTAACATGTAACATCTGTAGAGGGCTACATCTGCCTTGTAACACCAATTCCCTTGATTGCTCCTAATAATAACTTTCCAAATAGTTACAATTCAGTTAGCACTAATCATTTCCATTTATTATAGGAGGGTGTGAAAACAGGAGCATTGTTTGGTGTGGCCTCCTCTCTGCCTTTCACACCTTTCAGTGCTTTGACCCAGCCAAGAGCTTTCTCCAAGAGTGCAATGAAGCAGCTGCTCCTGCTCCCAGCTCTGGCTTTTTCCAGTCTCTGACCCTGACTGGTTTTGTCCCTCTTGCTGTGCCCTCTGTTCCCCCAGGGGCTGCCCCAGGCTGAGGGATCAGATCCAGGCACTGCTGCTGCTCCCTGGGGACCAGCCCCAGTTTGGTTGTTGCTGTCTGTGCCAGCAGAAGCGGTGGCTGGAGCAGCGGGTGCTGACAGTGCCCCAAGGCCCGGGGCTGGAGGGGTCCCTGGGCTGGGGCTGGGAAGGAGCTGCCCCTTGTTCTCCCTCTGCCTCAGGCAGAGCTGGGCCGGGCACAAGTGGGGCAGCAGAGCCAACAGGGAGCCTGCGAGTCTCTTCCAGCCGTGCCTGCTCAGAGTTTGGCCTTGGAGCTTCAGGTGGGCAAAGGCAGCTGCTCTGCTCCCTCTGCGTGTCCCCGTGTTCAGCAGTGCTGCTCCATCAGTCTGTGCCCAGCAACGGGGAAAAGCCTCAGCCCTGCAGGGCCAGGAGCTGCCGGGCTCTGCCTGAGCAGCTCAGCCAGCGGGAAGGGAGCTGCTCCACACGGGAACCAGGAGCAAAGGACGTGCCTATTCTAGGACATGCTTTCTGTAAAAAAAACCCCAAATAAACAAAAACAAAAAAACAAAACAAAAAAGAAAACATGAAAAAATATGAAAGATAAAAATTACCTCCAAATGTGTAGTGAAAAATGATCTATAACTCTGGAGTAAGAAAGAGGTAACCGATATTTTGAAAAAGAGAACTCAGCTTTGATTTTAGTTACTCAGTTTGTACACGTGCTAGTGGAAAGGATCCATTAGCTGCCTTCCTTTACAGATTTGATGGATGTTTTCCAATATTAAGATATTTTACACTGTAGTTAAAGAACAGGAAATTGAAATACATGTTCTTCATGACTGTGTCTTGTGTAAAAATTTTGCAGTTTGAAACTTGGACCTAAAGTGTTGCAAATAAAAGTGATAAATCCCAATGGACTGAGTGAATGCAGCTTTTCCTATGGGATGTGCAGCACTCCAAGGACTTCCTCAGTGGGGCTGTGGGTGCTTGGAGCTTTGTCCTGTGCCACTCCGGGATGTCATGAAATGGGACTTCACCTGCCACCAGCCCAGGTCACGCTCTGCCACCCCAGCTCCTTGGACCTTGTGTCCCCAAAGAAGACACAAGGTGTTTCTGCTGCTCCACCTTTGCACAGATCCACAGAGAGCTGGGATTATCCCAAGTCTCGTGTCTCCATTGTGCCATATTCCTAAAGTACCAGCAGCCCATCCTGACAAATATGGTGAGTTACGTGGATGGTTGTCAGCTCCTTTTCCTGCCTAGAAATCCTGAAACTGCTTCTAAATGCTGTTCCCTTCAGCTCTTGGACACCTACTCCCACAGAGCTGGGAAAAAAATGCCCTGGCCATGGCTTACAAGGTGAGTTATGCCAAAGTTAGAGCTCTATGGGAAATCTCTATCCATCCCTATCCTTTTTATATATCTGTACGTGGGGGTGTGCATGGATGTGTCTTGTATGGAAAGGAAGGAGTGTGCAAACAACGTGACTGACACTTTCACTCTCTGTGTTCATTCCATACTCATGGGTACCAAGATATTATGGAAACCTTTGCAAGGACAGACCTTCTGTCCATGGATACAGAGACATCCAAGAGCCCCTGGCACAGACAGACCCTTCTGTCCATGGATACAGAGACATCCAAGAGCCCCTGGCACAGACAGACATTGCTGCCCTTCAGCCACTGACAGGATGAGGCCCTGAGACTGGGGCTTGGCCTTCCTAGTGGAGAGGGGCATCAAGGAAGGCTGCAGTGTGATGGAGACTGTGATGGGCTGGGAACTCACTGGGGGAAAGGAGGGAGCAGTTGTGAAGTAAAAGGCAGGTGGGGGACAGAACTGTTCAGAGAAGGGCTGAGCTACAGCTTGAGCAAGATGAAAAATGTCATTTGGGGTCATCCCAGATGGATTTCATTTCAGAAGTTATGGAACAAGTTTAATTTTTGGGGGGTGTCATGTTTTCCCTTGGAGGTGGACACTCTGCAGACTTGAGCTGCATTGCCAAAATGCTCCAGTCTCTGCTGCAGGTCACACCGTTTCTTCTTTGGCTGATCCCGGCGCGGTGCTGAGCCCAGCAGAGCCCTGGCAGAGCCCAGAGCAGCCTCAGCATCCGCAGAGCCCGGCTGCAAGGAGAGAAAGCAGAAACCGCCCGTCAGCTGAAGGCTCCTGTCCCCTTGTCCCAGCCAGCCGCGGTGCCCAGGCCATGCTGGCCGTGCTCAGAGCTGGGCCCAAAGCTGCCCATCACTGCTGCCTTTGGGAGCAGAGCAGGAGGGCAGGACGTGCCCAGCCTGCAGCCAGCCACGGCAGATCCAGCCCCTCAGCAGCTGCCCAGAGCGGGATGCTCCTGTGCCCGCTGCCATCTCCCAAAAGCTCTTGTCCCACCCATGCCAAGGAGATGAGGACCCACCTCACACCATCCGCTGCCAGAAGAAAAGCTGGTCCCAAACGATGTCCTCAGTCTTCTCCAAGGGCACGGCCCATCCACGCCACAGCTGGTCCCAAGCACTTCCTGATCCAGACTGGATCCCACCTAGAACGCTTCCTTTAGAAAAACAAACAACAAATTAATGAAAATAGATTACAGACAAAAAGGGGAAACAAGAAAAATGGTAAAAAATCTTATCTCTGTCAGAAACTTGAGCAAGGCCCAACCCCTACATTGTGGGGAAAAACCCACCCATGGGTGAGGGAAGCCCATGCTTGCTCCCTTTCCCCCTGCACTGTCCCCCAAAATCACGGTGATCCCAAAGCAAAGCAGGGGAGTGGAGCAGCCCAAGCCCTTCCTTGCCTGCACAGCAAAGCAGCCGTGCTCAGGTTCTGGAGTCCCACCTGTGCTCCTGCCATGGGGGTTTGTTTGTGTCGGGCTGGCTGCCCCAGCCCCAGCCCGGGGCATGGTGGGTGGTGGGGGCTGTTGGCAGGGCCAGGATCCCACTCCCATTTCGTAACCACCCCAGCCCATGTCCCCAGCCCTGCCAAAAACCAGCTGGGCAGCCACTGAGGAATCAGTTGCATCTGCCCCAGTGAAGGGGAAACCTATGGTTCCCGGCCAATGCACAAATCTGGGAGCATCCCCCTGGGTCTGGACTGACCTGAAAATTCACTGTGGGGCCTGGAATTGAAGAAGGTGCCAGAATCAAAGTCCATCATCGCCAGCTGCCGCTGGCCCGGTGGAGGAAGAGGATGTCATCCTTGCTGTTTTCCTCCATGTCTCCAGCAGCAGCAGCAGCCCCACCTGGTCCAGCTTCTCCAGGGGCTCCTTCTTCCCTGGGGTGACACCAGGCTGTCAGGGTTCTGCCCAGGGCCCGGCTGTCAGTGAACCAGGACAGGCAAAACCAGCTCAGATGGTGCCCACCAGTGCTGGGCAGAGCAGCTCAGCTCCAGCACAAGGGCTGTGTGTTCCCATTTGATGAGCCCAGTGCAGTGACACAGGCAGGACAAAAAAGTCTGGGTTTCTTTGCTGCTGATTGCCAGGGCATGTGTGGAGCTGTAACTTACCAGGTCCCTGCATCACTGTGCCTGTGGCTCTCTCCCTTCTTCTAGGGCTGATGAATATCCTGCATCCAGGGATCACAGGACAGGTCTTCCAATGAGGGCCTGTCCATGGAGTTCAGGGATAAACACCACCTGATCAGAGCTTGGCAGTCTGGGGAGAGAAACCACAAACCACTGGTCAGTTGGAGAAGGCTCCTGTCTGCTTTGCCCCACTATTCCTGTGCCCAGGCCATGCTGGATGTGATCAGAGCTGGGCCTAAACTTTCCCATTAATTTTTTTGTTTTGGAGGAGGGCAGCAGAGCAGGACATGTGCCACCTCCTCAGCAGCTGCCAGAGCAGGATGCTCACGAGCCCGCTGCTGTCTCCCAACACTGGTGTTGCCCCCATGCCCAGAGATGAGGATCCACCTTGGGAGAGCCGTTGTGGCAGCGGGAGCTGGCCCCATCTGATGTTCCTGCCCCTCCTGAAAGGGTGCTCCCCGCAGACCATCTCGTGCAGCAGGATGCCCAGGGTCCAGACGGTCGCTGCCTCGCCATGGTACCACCCAAAGTCGTTCCATTCCGGGGGGCTGTATGATGGTGTTCCTATGGAATATGGATGGAGCTCATCAGGGGGATGCTGCTGCTCCCAGAGCCTGACCCCAGCATCCCTGGGCATGTGGGGGCTTCCCCAGTGGCCCATGGGGTGACCTGCTGCCCTCTCACCAGCACCTGGGACTTGGGTACAAACCCAGGGTTGGAAAAGAAGCCACTGGTGCTGGAAGAGGGCAGCAGAAACCCTGGCAAGGCCCGACCATGACATACAAAGGGAAATACCCACTCAGTGCTGGGGAAAAACCATACCCACATCCTACCTGCTGGCATTGCCCAAAACATATTTTGAACCAAAGCAAACCAGGTGAGCACAGCAGTCCAAGCCCATTCTCAACTGCACACCAAACCAGCTGGTGCACAGGTCCTGGCTCCCCCTCTCTGCTACCCCCAACCACGGGGGATTTTATCAGGCTGGCTGCCCCAGCCCCAGTCCTGGGCAGAGTGGCAGGCAAAGGCTGCCAGCAGGGCTGGAAGATGGGTCCCCACCCAGCTCTGCTCAAAAGCAACTTGGCTGAAGACACAGATTTGTGACTGGCAGCAAAAGGGAGAATCCCTCCTGCCACACCCAGGTTGGACCAGGAGATGTTGGGCCAGGAGATGCCAGGACTGGGAGCCTACCCCTGTGTGGGCTCACCTGCAAATTGAGTGTAGGCTGTCTCCTGAAGGTAGGTGCCACAGCCGAAGTCTATCAGCTTTGCCTCGCCGGTGTCCAGGTCAACCAAGATGTTCTCCGGTTTTATATCTCGGTGCAGGACCCCGCAGCTGGTGCAGTGCCGCACGGCTGCCAGGACCTGCCGGAACAGCTCCCGTGCCTCTTCCTCGGACAGGAACCTCCGTGCCCGAATAAAGTGCCGCAGGTCCTGACACCGCTCCGGGCGCTCCAGCACCGTAACAATGAAGCTGGGGAGCTCAAGCCACTCCAGCAGCTGCACCACACCGGGGAAGCCTGTGGACACCTTGTCCTGCAGCACTATCTCCAGTGGTGCGCTGGTGCCGTCGGGCTGCGGGAGGAGCACGGTGCTGTCAGTGGGGCTGAGGCCGTGCCAGGGCTCGGGAAGCCCTCAGCCAGCCCGGGATGCTCTGTGTCCTCCGCTGGCCCCATGCCCGCTCTCCCTCCAGGTGTCCTGGCAGCTCCCACCCTGCCGGGCCCCGGCTCATCCCCGCCTGGCACGCCCCGGCTTCTGCCGCTGGCCCCGCTCACTCACCAGCTCGCCCCAGTGCCGGACGCGGTTCCGTGGCACCTTTTTGATGGCCACCTGTAAGCCAAAGGGAACAGCGGATTCAGCTCAGCGCCTGCCGTGTCCAGCCCCATCCTACTCCTCTGCCCCCTTCTCCTCCTCCGCCCCCTCCGCCCGCTCCTCCTCCTCCGCCCGCCGCTGGCCCCACCGCTCACCGGGAGTCCGTCCGAGAGCCGAGTGGCTGCGAAAACTCTGCCAAAGCCGGTGCGCCCCAGCAGTGAACCCACTCGGTACCGCTGCTGCAGGGCCTCCTGCGCCTTCCCTGGGGAAGAGACGCGGCCGTCAGTGCTCGGCCCGGGGCCAGGAACGGCCCCCGAGCGCTCCCCGACCTCCCCGGGCCGGGCATCCGCAGGCGTTCGCTCTTTGGAACGCGACAGCGGCGGCTCGGGGCCGGTGGCCGCGCTGCTGAGCGGCGGAGCTCGGGCCGGGGAAGCCGCAGCGGAGGCGGCGGCAGCGGCCGCGCCGCCTGTGTCCTCCGCGGGCCCCGGGAGGAGCCGGGGCCGGGGCCGGGGCCGCGGCCGGGTCCGGTACTGGAGCCTGCGTCGGGGCCGAGCTCCGGCCAGGCGGAGCCAAAGGGCGTCGATGCCGCCCCAGCCCCAGGCAATGATGCCCGCCCAGCAGCGCCAGCGCCAGCACAGCCAGAGCTGGGCAGAGGCGAGACCGCGGAGGGATGCTCGGGGCCGGGGCCTGGGTCGGGGCTGGAGCAGCCCTGCCCGGGGCCGGGGGCGAACCGGGGGCATGGCCCGGGTGGGCTCGGGGAGAGGGAAACTGGAAGAGGAGGGGGACACCGGGAAAGGGAGACAGGGATAGGGTGCGGGACCACGGGAGAGGGACAAGGGACTCAAGGGAGTCGAAGAATTCGACTAGGAGATGAGGGGACGCAGGGGAAGGGAGACCGAGAGAGGGAGAGGGAGAGGAGGAGAAGAATCGAAGAAGTCTCTAAAGCTGCTGCTTCCACTGCTGCTGCCGCTGCTGCCGCTGCAACTGAAGCACCGGGACCGTTTGTCCCCGTGTCCGTTTGTCCGTTGCCCGCTCGGCCCCGCCCCGAGCCCCGCGCTCCCCGGGCAGCCCCTGAGCCTGGCCAAACACGGGAACTTTGCCCTGGTGAGCCAAGAGCCAGAGTCTTGACTCCTGCACAGGGGCACAGCAATGCCCTTGGCTGCTGCTGTGCCTTGTCCCTGCTGAGGGTCAGACACTGTCTGAGCACATTCCCTGAATGCAGAATTTGTACCTGAGCCAAGCACTGCACTTGTGTCTCCAGCATTGCTTTCCAAGTAAAACAGGGGAAGGCAAACTGGGTGTAGCTCATGGTATTTTACAGTGTCTAAAACTTGCCGAGTCTCAGATCTTAGAGGTGAGATCCATTTGGAATGAATGGGATGGAGAAAGTGCAAGATGGAAAAGGAGAGCATAAAAATAAATAGAGAATATTTCACAGTGTCTAAAAATTGCCAAGTCTCAGATCTTAGAGGTGAGATCCATTTGGAATGAATGGGATGGAGAAACAGTGCAAGATGGAAAAGGGAAACATAAAAATAAATAGAGAAAAATAGAAAAAACATATTGGTTGTTTCTTTTGATTTTATTTTCATTTCTTAAAAAAGCTGTTTCAATTTTCCCAGAATCTCCTCCCCAGTCCTGTCTGTTCTTTCCAAAAACCTGTCCTGGAGAACAAGGCGCAGCTCCTGTCACAAGATGTGCCCCCAGCTGCAGCTTCTCTTGGCTTCCCACACTGTGAATGCAGCACAACTCTTGCAGCAAAGCAGGACAAACATTTGAAGAACTTGACAACTTGTTCTTTCTTTTCCTTGTGCACTGGGGAGTTGTGCCATTGGTAAGGTTTTCATTGTTCCTCTTCTAGCCAAAGAAAACATGATGGGCTACCAGGAATTGTTGGGGAATACAAGCCTGGCTGAATGTGGAGAAAGAATCTCCAGAGCCTGCAGCCAGCAGTGGAGAGCTCATCATTCCAAATGCCCCATGGACATCTTGAAAGTGATCTGGAACGTGAAGATGGGCTGACAGAGGGAGTTTGTTTCTGTGTTCAGTTTAGATGATTCTACATGTCTTGCAGTGGTAGAAATCAAGAGCACAATCAGTTAATGATAAGCACCAGAACATGATAAGCTGGAGCTCTCAGTGGATGAGAGAAAGACAGTGAAAAGGAGAAATGCAGGGAATGACTTGGTGAACTTTGTGTGTAAGAAGGGTCATTTTTTCTTATTTTGTGGGATTTTTCTTGATTTTTGTGGGATATTCTAGAGATTTGGTGGAATGTTTCTGGAATTTGGTAGGGTTTGGGAATATTTACGGATTTTTTTTTAATTTTTTGCAATTTTGTAGTAATTTATCCCAATTTGGTGGGATTTTGCAAAAGTTTACGTAATTTTGTGTTATTTTTATGAAATTGTAAACTATTTTGAGGAGACAGGAGGAATTTTGAGGGATTTTTCTTGATTTTGTGGAATTTTGTGGAGATTTGGTGGGATGATTCTGGAATTTGCTAGGGTTTTCAGAACATTTAGGGAGTTGTGTGTGATTTTTCTGCAACTTTCTGGGATTTTGTGGAGACATGAAGAATTTTGCAGTATTTTCTTAAATTTTGTGAAAATTTGTGGGGATTTGGTGGGATGTTCCTGGAATTTGCTGGGGTTTTGAGAAGATTTCTGCAATTTTGTGGGATTTTTCTTGAATTTTGTGGGATTTTTATTGATTCTTGTGGGATATTCAAGAGATTTTGTAAGATGTTACTGGAATTTGTTAGGGTTTTGGGAAGATTTAGGGATTTTTGTTTTTGTTTTTTAATTTTGTGGGATGTTTTTTGAGTTTTATGGGATCTTGCAAAAGTTTAAATAATTTTGTTGGATTTTCAGGAATCTAGAAGGATTTTGAGGAGACTTGAAGAATTGTGAGGGATTTTTCTTAGATTTTGTGGTATTTTGTGGAGATTTGCTGGGATGTTTCTGGAATTTGGTGGGGTTTTTCAGAACATTTAGGGAATTGTGTGGGATTTTTCTGCAATTTCGTAGGATTTTTCTTGGATTTTGTAGGATATTGAGGAGATTTTTTGGGAGTTTTGTGGAATTTTGAGGGATTTTGAGGAGACATGCGGAATTTTGAGGTATTTTTTAGATTTTTTAGAAATTTGTTTAGATTTTCTGGGATGTTCATGGAATTTGGTAGGGTTTTGAGAAGATTTCTGCAATTTTGTGGGATTTTATGGAGACTTGAAGAATTTTGTGGGATTTTTCTTAGATTTTGTGGAAATTAGTGGGGATTTTGTGGGATGTTTCTGGAATTTTGTGGGATATTTTTGTACTGTTGTGGAATTTTCTGGTATTTTGTGGGATTTTGAGAAGACTTGAAGAATTTTGTTGGATTTTTCTTATATATTGTGGAATTTTGTGGCGATTTGGTGGGATGTTTCTGGAATTTGCTGGGGTTTTCAGAACATTTAATGAATTGTGTGGGATTTTTCTGGAATTTGGTGGGATTTTTCCTGCATTTTGTAGGATATTGGGGAGATTTTGTGGGAGTTGTGTGGAATTTTGAGGGAATTTGAGAAGACATGAGGAATTTTGAGTTATTTTCTTAGATTTTGTGGAAATGAGTGGGGATTTTGTGGGATGTTACTGGAATTTGGTGGGGTTTTGAGAACATTTCTGTAATTTTGTGGGATTTTTCTTGAATTTTGTGGGATTTTGTGGAGACTTCAAAAATTTTGAGGGATTTTTTCTTAGATTTTTTGGAAATCTGTGGCGATTTTGTGGGATGTTTCTGGAATTTGTTTGTGTTTTCAGAACATTTATGGAATTGTGTGGGATTTTTCTGCAATTTTGTGGGATTTTTCTTGAATTTTGTCGGATATTGGGGAGATTTTGTGCGAGTTTTGTGGAATTTTGATGGATTTTGAGGAGACATGAAGGATTTTGTGGGATTTTTCTTAGATTTTGTGGAAATTTGTGGAGACTTTGTCAGATGTTTCTGGAATTTGTTTGTGTTTTCAGAACATTTATGGAATTGTGTGGGATTTCTCTGCAATTTTCTTGGTTTTTTCTTGAATTTTGTAGGATATTGAGAAAATTTTGTGAGGTGTTTCTGGGATTTGGTAGGGTTTTGAGAAGTTTTCTGCAATTTTGTAGGATTTTTTTTTTTGAATTTTTTTGTGATTTTGAGGAGACTTGAAGAATTATAAGTGATTTTTCTTAGATTTTTTGGAAATTTGTGGAGGTTTTGTGGGATGTTTCTGGAATTTGGTAGTGTTTTCAGAATATTTACGGAACTATTTGGGATTTTTCTGCAATTTTGGTAGATTTTTTAGCAATTTTGTGGGATTTCAGCTATTTTGTAAAATATTGAGGAGATTTTGTGGAAGTTTTGTGGAATTTGGAGGGATTTTGAGGAGACATGAAAAATTTTTAGTTATTTTCTTTGATTTTGTAGAAATTTGTGGGGATATAGTGGTATGTTTCTGGAATTTGCTGGGGTTTTCAGAACATTTAATCAATTGTGTGGGATTTTTCTGCAATTTGGTGGGATTTTTCTTTAATTTTTTAGGATATTGAGGAGATTTTGTGGTAGTTTTATGGAATTTTGAGGGAATTTGAGAAGACATGAAGAATTTTGAGGTATTTTCTCAGATTTTGTGGAAATTAGTGGAGATTTGGTGGGATGTTTCTGGAATTTGCTGGGGTTTTCAGAACATTTGATGAACTGTGTAGGATTTTTCTGAAATTTTGTGGGATTTTTCTTGAATTTGGTGGGATTTTGTGAAGACTTGAAGAATTGTGTGGGATTTTTCTTAGATTTTTTGTAATTTTGTGGCGATTTGGTGGGATGTTTCTGGAATTTGGTGGGCTTTTGAGAAGATTTAGGGAATTTTGTTCAATTTTTTTTGGAAACTTGGTGGATTTTGAGGAGTCTTGAAGAATTTTGTGGGATTTTTCTTAGATTTTGTGGAAATTTGTGGAGATTTTGTCGGATGTTTCTGGAATTTGGTGAGGTTTTGAGAAGATTTCTGCAATTTTTTGGGATTTTTCTTTAATTTTGTCGGATATTGAGGAGATTTTGTTAGAGTTTTGTGGAATTTTGAGGGATTTTGAGGAGACATGAATGATTTTGATTTATTTTCTTAGATTTTGTAGAAATTTGTGAGGATTTAGTGGGATGTTTCTGGAATTTGGTAGGATTTAGAGAACATTTATGGAATTGTATGGGATTTTTCTGCAATTTTGTGGGATTTTGTAGAGACTTGAAGAATTTTGAGGGTTTTTTCTTAGATTTTGTAGAATTTTTTGGAGATTTTGTGGGATGTTTCTGGAGTTTGCTGGGGTTTTGAGAGCATTTAGGGAATTGTGTAGAATTTTTCTGCAATTTTGTGGGATTTTTCTTGAATTTTGCGGGATTTTGTGGGGACTCGAAGAATTTTGAGGGATTTTTTCTTAGCTGCTTTGGAATTTTGTGGCAATTTGGTGGGATGTTTCTGGGAATTTTTAGGGTTTTGGGAAGATTTAGGGAATTTTGTGAGATTATTTTCTGGAATCTTGAGGGATTTTGAGGAGACTTGAAGGATTTTGTGGGATTTTTCTGAAATTTTTGTGGAAATTTGTGGCGATTTGGTGGGATGTTTCTGGAATTTTGTGGGATTTTTTTGTACTGTTGTGGAATTTTCTGGTACTTGGTGGGATTTGAGGAGACATGAAGAATTATGAGAGATTTTTCTTAGATTTTGTGGAATTTTGTGGAGATTGGGTGGGATGTTCCTGAAATTTGCTGGGGTTTTCAGAACACTTAATGAATTTTGTGGGGTTTTTCTGCAATTTTGTGGGATTTTCTTGAATTTTGCAGAATCTCGGGAAGATTTTGTGGGAGTTTTTTTGAATTTTGAGGGATTTTGAGGAGACATGAAGTATTTTGAGGGATTTTCTTCGATTTTGTGGAAATTTGTTTAGATATTCTGGGATGTTTCTGGAATTTGTTGGGCTTTTGAGAAGTTTTCTGCAATTTTGTGGGATCTTGTGGAGAGCTGAAGAATTGTGAGGGATTTTTCAGAGCTTCTTTGGAATTTTGTGGAGATTTGGTGGGATGTTTCTGGAATTTGTTTGGGTTTTGGGAAGATTTAGGGGATTTTTTGAGATTTTTTTCTGGAGTCTTAAGGGATTTTGTGGAGACTTGAAGAATTTTGTTGGATTTTTCTGAAACTTTTTGTAAATTTCTGGCGATTTGGTGGGATGTTTCTGGAATTTTGTGTGATTTTTTGGTACTGTTGTGGACTTTTCTGGTATTTTGTGGGATTTTGAGGAGACTTGAAGAATTGTGAGGGATTTTTCTTAGATTTTGTGGAATTCTGTGGAGATTTGGTGGGATGTTTCTGGAATTTGTTGGGTTTTGAGAAGCTTTCTGCAATTTTGTTGGAGTTTTTTCTAGAATTTTGTGGGATTTTTTGGGGACTTGATGAATTTTGTGGGATTTTTCTGAAATTTTGTGGAAATTTGTGGCGATTTGGTGGGATGTTTCTGGAATTTGGTAGTGTTTTCAGAACATTTACAGAATTGTGTGAGATTTTTCTGTAATTTTGTAGGATTTTTGTAATTTTGTAAAATATTGAGGAGATTTTGTGGGAGTTTTGTGGAATTTTGAAGGATTTTGAAGAGACATGAAGAATTTTGAATTATTTTCTTATATTTTGTGGAAATTTATTTAGATTTTCTGGGATGTTTCTGGAATTTGTTGGGCTTTTGAGACGATTTCTGCAAATTCGTGGGATCTTTCTTGAATTTTGTGGGATCTTGTGGAGAGCTGGAGAATTGTGAGGGATTTTTCAGAGCTTCTTTGGAAATTTGTGGAGATTTGGTGGGATGTTTCTGGAATTTGGTAGTGTTTTGGGAAGATCTAGGGATTTTTTGTTTTTGTTTTTTCAATTTCGCGCAATTTTTTTTGAGTTTTATGGGATTTTGCAATAGTTGAAATAATTTTGTGGAATTTTTCTGCAATTTTGTGGGATTTTTCTTGAATTTTTCAGGATATTGGGGAGATTTTGTGGGAGTTTTGTTGAATTTTGAGGGATTTTGAGGAGACATGAAGTATTTTGAGGGATTTTCTTAGATTTTGTGGAAATTTGTTTAGATATTCTGGGATGTTTCTGGAATTTGTTGGGCTTTTGAGAAGATTTCTGCAATTTTGTGGGATCTTGTGGAAAGTTGAAGAATTGTGAAGGATTTTTCAGAGCTTCTTTGGAATTTTGTGGAGATTTGGTGGGATGTTTCTGAAATTTGGTTGGGTTTTGAGAAGTTTTCTGCAATTTTGTTGGAGTTTTTTCTGGAATCTTGAAAGATTTTGTGGAGACTTGAAGAATTTTGTGGGATTTTTCTGAAATTTTGTGGAAATTTGTGGCGATTTGGTGGGATGTTTCTGGAATTTTGTGGGATTTTTTTGTACTGTTGTGGAATTTTCTGGTACTTGGTGGAATTTTGAGGAGACATGAAAAATTTTGAGGGATTTTTCTTCGATTTTGTGTGATTTTGTAGAGATTTTGTGGGATGTCTCTGGAATTTGGTGGGGTTTTCAGAACATTTAGGGAATTGTGTGGGATTTTTCTGCAATTTTGTAAGATTTTTCTTATATTTTCCTGGATTTTTCTTAGATTTTGTGGAAATTGGTGGAGATTTTGAGACGTTTCTGGAATTAGATGGGGTTTTGAAAATATTGAGGCAATTTTGTGGTATTTTTTTCTGGAATTTTGTGGGATCTTGATATTTGTGGGATATTGAGGAGATGATGTGAAATCTTTCTGGAATTTTGAGGGCTTTGGAGGAGACAAGAAGAATTTGGTGAGGGATTTTTCTTAGATTTTGTGGAATTCTGTGAAGGTTTTGTGTGATTTCGCTGGAATTTTCTGGAATTTTCAGAAAATTGAGATAATTTTTTGGGATTTTTCTTGATTTTTGTGGGATATTGAGGAGATTTTGTGAGATGTTTCTGGAATTTGGTAGGGTTTTGAGAAGATTTCTGCAATTTTGTGGGATTTGTCGTGAATTTTGTAGGATATTGAGAAGATTTTGTGGGAGTTTTCTGGAATTTTGAGGGATTTTCAGGAAACATGAAGAATTAGGGGGTATTTTCTTATATTTTGTGGAAATTTGTGGGGATTTTGTGGGATGTTTCTGGAATTTGGTGGGCTTTTGAGAAGATTTAGGGAAATTTTGTGGGATTTTTCTTGAACTTTGTGGGATTTTGTGGAGACTTGATGAATTATGAGGTATTTTTCTTAGATTTTTTTGGAATTTTGTGAACATGTTCTGGGATGTTTCTGGAATTTGGTAGGATTTTGAGAAGGTTTTGTGGGATTTTTTAAAATTTTTTGCACTTATGTGGGATTTTTTGGGAATTTTGTGTCATTTTTCTTGATTTTTGTGGGATATTCAGGAGATTTGGTGAGATGTTTCTGGAATTTGGTAGGGTTTTGGGAAGATTTAGGCATTTTTTTTAGTTTCAATTTCATGGGATTTTTTTGCAATTTTGTGGGATTTTGCAAAAGTTTAAATATTTTTGTGGGATTTTTTTCTGGAATCTTGAGGCATTTTGAGGAGACTTGGAAAATTTGGTGGGTTTTTTCTTAGATTTTGTGGAAATTTGTGGCGATTTGTTGGGATGTTTCTGGAATTTGGTGGGGTTTTCAGAACATTTAGGGAATTGTGTGGGATTTTTTCTGCAATTTGGTGGGGTTTTTTCTTGAATTTTGTAGGATATTGAGGAGATTTTGTGGGAGCTTTGTGGAATTTTGAGGAATTTGAAGAGACATGAAGAATTTTGAGGTATTTTGTTAGATTTTGTGGAAATTTGTGGGGATTTTTTGGGATGACACTGGAATTTGGTGGCATTTTGAGAAGATCTCTGCAATTTTGTGGGATGTTTCTGGAATTTTTGGGGATTTTTCTTGATTTTTCTGGGATATTCAAGAGATTTTGTGAGATGTTTCTGAGATTTGGTAGGGTTTTGGGAAGATTTAGGGATTTTTGTTTTTGTTTTTTCAATTTCGTGCGGTTTTTTGAGTTTTGTGGGATTTTGCATAAGTTTCAATAATTTTGTGCGATTTTTGTGGAATTTTGAGGGATTTTGAGGAGACATGAAGAATTTTGTAAGATTTTTCTGGAATTTTATCGAAATTTCTAGGGATTTTGTGGGATGTTTCTAAAATTTCGTGGGGTTTTCAGAAGATTTCTGCAATTTTGTGGGATTTTTCTTAGATTTTTTGGGATTTTGTGGAGACTTGAAGAATTTTGTGGGATTTTTATTGGACTTTGTGGAGATTTGGTGAGATGTTTCTGGAATTAGGTAGGGTTTTGAAAATATTTAGGGAATTTATGGAAGTTATTGAACAAGTTTAATTTTTGGGGGGTGTCATGTTTTCCCTTGGAGGTGGACACTCTGCAGACTTGAGCTGCATTGCCAAAATGCTCCAGTCTCTGCTGCAGGTCACACCGTTTCTTCTTTGGCTGATCCCGGCCCGGTGCTGAGCCCAGCAGAGCCCTGGCAGAGCCCAGAGCAGCCTCAGCATCCGCAGAGCCCGGCTGCAAGGAGAGAAAGCAGAAACCGCCCGTCAGCTGAAGGCTCCTGTCCCCTTGTCCCAGCCAGCCGCGGTGCCCAGGCCATGCTGGCCGTGCTCAGAGCTGGGCCCAAAGCTGCCCATCACTGCTGCCTTTGGGAGCAGAGCAGGAGGGCAGGACGTGCCCAGCCTGCAGCCAGCCACGGCAGATCCAGCCCCTCAGCAGCTGCCCAGAGCGGGATGCTCCTGTGCCCGCTGCCATCTCCCAAAAGCTCTTGTCCCTCCCATGCCAAGGAGATGAGGACCCACCTCACACCATCCGCTGCCAGAAGAAAAGCTGGTCCCAAACGATGTCCTCAGTCTTCTCCAAGGGCACGGCCCATCCACACCACAGTTGGTCCCAAGCACTTCCTGATCCAGACTGGATCCCACCTAGAACGCTTCCTTTAGAAAAACAAACAACAAATTAATGAAAATAGGTTACAGACAAAAAGGGGAAACAAGAAAAATGGTAAAAAATCTTATCTCTGTCAGGAGGTTGAGGAAGGCCCAACCCCTACATTGTGGGGAAAAACCCACCCATGGGTGAGGGAAGCCCATGCTTGCTCCCTTTCCCCCTGCACTGTCCCCCAAAATCACGGTGATCCCAAAGCAAAGCAGGGGAGTGGAGCAGCCCAAGCCCTTCCTTGCCTGCACAGCAAAGCAGCCGTGCTCAGGTTCTGGAGTCCCACCTGTGCTCCTGCCATGGGGGTTTGTTTGTGTCGGGCTGGCTGCCCCAGCCCCAGCCCAGGGCACGGTGGGTGGTGGGGGCTGTTGACAGGGCCAGGATCCCACTCCCATTTCGTAACCACCCCAGCCCATGTCCCCAGCCCTGCCAAAAACCAGCTGGGCAGCCACTGAGGAATCAGTTGCATCTGCCCCAGTGAAGGGGAAACCTTTGGTTCCCGGCCAATGCTCAAATCTGGGAGCATCCCCCTGGGTCTGGACTGACCTGAAAATTCACTGTGGGGCCTGGATTTGAAGAAGGTGCCAGAATCAAAGTCCATCATCGCCAGCTGCCGCTGCCAGGTGGAGGAAGAGGATGTCATCCTTGCTGTTGTCCTCCATGTCTCCAGCAGCAGCAGCAGCAGCCCCACCTGGTCCAGCTTCTCCAGGGGCTCCTTCTTCCCTGGGGTGACACCAGGCTGTCAGGGTTCTCCCCAGGGCCCGGCTGTCAGTGAACCAGGACAAGCAAAACCAGCTCAGATGGTGCCCACCAGTACTGGGCAGAGCAGCTCAGCTCCAGCACAAGGGCTGTGTGTTCCCATTTGATGAGCCCAGTGCAGTGACACAGGCAGGACAAAAAAGTCTGGGTTTCTTTGCTGCTGATTGCCAGGGCATGTGTGGAGCTGTAACTTACCAGGTCCCTGCATCACTGTGCCTGTGGCTCTCTCCCTTCTTCTAGGGCTGATGAATATCCTGCATCCAGGGATCATGGAACAGGTCTTCTAATGAGGGCCTGTCCAAGGAGTTCAGGGATAAACACCACCTGATCAGAAGCTGGCAATCTGGGGAGAGAAACCACAAACCACTGGTCAGTTGGAGAAGGCTCCTGTCTGCTTTGTCCCACTATTCCCGTGCCCAGGCCACGCTGGATGTGCTCAGAGCTGGGCCTAAAGTTTCCCATTAATTTTTTTGTTTTGGAGGAGAGCAGCAGAGCAGGACATGTGCCACCTCCTCAGCAGCTGCCAGAGCGGGATGCTCACGAGCCCGCTGCTGTCTCCCAACACTGGTGTTCCCCCCGTGCCCAGAGATGAGGATTCACCTTGGGAGAGCCGTTGTGGCAGCGGGAGCTGGCCCCATCTGATGTTCCTGCCCCTCCTGAAAGGGTGCTCCCCGCAGACCATCTCGTGCAGCAGGATGCCCAGGGTCCAGACGGTCGCTGCCTCGCCATGGTACCACCCAAAGTCGTTCCATTCCGGGGGGCTGTATGATGGTGTTCCTATGGAATATGGATGGAGCTCATCAGGGGGATGCTGCTGCTCCCAGAGCCTGACCCCAGCATCCCTGGGCATGTGGGGGCTTCCCCAGTGGCCCATGGGGTGACCTGCTGCCCTCTTGCCAGCACCTGGGACTTGGGTACAAATCCGTGGCTGGAAACGAAGTCACTGGTGCTGGAAGAGGGCAGCAGAAACCCTGGCAAGGCCCGACCATGACACACAAAGGGAAATACCCACTCAGTGCTGGGGAAAAACCATACCCACATCCTGCCTGCTGGCATTGCCCAAAACATATTTTGAACCAAAGCAAACCAGGGAAGCACAGCAGTCCAAGCCCATTCTCAACTGCACACCAAACCAGCTGGTGCACAGGTTCTGCCTCCCCCTCTCTGCTACCCCTACCCATGGAGGATTTTGTCAGGCTGCCTGCCCCAGCCCCAGTCCTGGGAGAATCCCTGCTGCAACACCCTGGTTGGGCCAGGAGATGCTGGGACCAGAAGCCTACCCCTGTGTGGGCTCACCTGCAAATTGAGTGTAGGCTGTCTCCTCAAGGTAGGTGCCACAGCCGAAGTCTATCAGTTTTGCCTCGCCGGTGTCCAGGTCTACCAGGATATTCTCTGGTTTTATATCTCGGTGCAGGACCCCGCAGCTGGTGCAGTGCCGCACGGCTGCCAGGACCTGCCGGAACAGCTCCCGCGCCTCTTCCTCGGACAGGAACTTCCGTGCCTGAATGAAGTGCCGCAGGTCCTGACACCGCTCCGGGCGCTCCAGCACCATAACAATGTAGCTGGGGAGCTCAAGCCACTCCAGCAGCTGCACCACACCGGGGAAGCCTGTGGACACCTTGTCCAGCAGCACTATCTCCAGTGGTGCGCTGGTGCCGTCGGGCTGCGTGAGGAGCACGGTGCTGTCAGTGGGGCTGAGGCCGTGCCAGGGCTCGGGAAGCCCTCAGCCAGCCCGGGATGCTCTGTGCCCTCCGCTGGCCCCATGCCCGCTCTCCCTCCAGGTGTCCTGGCAGCTCCCACCCTGCCCGGTCCCGGCTCATCCCCGCCCGGCACGCCCCGGCTTCTGCCGCTGGCCCCGCTCGCTCACCAGCTCGCCCCAGTGCCGGACGCGGTTCCGTGGCACCTTTTTGATGGCCACCTGTAAGCCAAAGGGAACAGCGGATTCAGCTCAGCGCCTGCCGTGTCCAGCCCCATCCTACTCCTCCGCCCCCTTCTCCTCCTCCGCCCCCTCCGCCCGCTCCTCCTCCTCCGCCCGCCGCTGGCCCCACCGCTCACCGGGAGTCCGTCCGAGAGCCGAGTGGCTGCGAAAACTCTGCCAAAGCCGCCGCGTCCCAGCAGTGAACCCACTCGGTAGCGCTGCTGCAGGGCCTCCTGCGCCTTCCCTGGGGAAGAGACGCGGCCGTCAGTGCTCGGCCCGGGGCCAGGAACGGCCCCCGAGCGCTCCCCGACCTCCCCGGGCCGGGCATCCGCAGGCGTTCGCTCTTTGGAACGCGACAGCGGCGGCTCGGGGCCGGCGGCCGCGCTGCTGAGCGGCGGAGCTCGGGCCGGGGAAGCCGCAGCGGAGGCGGCGGCAGCGGCCGCGCCGCCTGTGTCCTCCGCGGGCCCCGGGAGGAGCCGGAGCCGGGGCCGGGGCCGGGCCAGGCGGAGCCAAAGGGCAGCGATGCCGCCCCAGCCCCAGGCAATGATGGCCGCTTAGCAGCGCCAGCGCCAGCACAGCCAGAGCTGGGCGGAGGCGAGACCGCGGAGGGATGCTCGGGGCCGGGGCCGGGGACGGGGACGGGGACGGGGCCGGGGCCGGAGCCGGGGCCGCGGCAGCCCCGCCCGGGGCCGGGGGCGGACCGGGGGCATGGCCCGGGTGGGCACAGGGAGAGGGAAACTGGAAGGGAATGAGACACAGGAAAAGGGAGACCGGGATGGGGTGCGGGACAGTGGGAGAGGGAGAGGAGAGACAGGAATTGATAAATTCTCTGCTTTTGCTGCTTTCGCTGCTGCCGCTGCTGCTGCTGCCGCCGCTGCTGCTGCTGCCGCTGCCGCTGCAACTGAAGCA
Source organism: Poecile atricapillus (assembly GCF_030490865.1). NCBI lineage: Eukaryota > Metazoa > Chordata > Aves > Passeriformes > Paridae > Poecile > Poecile atricapillus. Next base: position 10,350,230 of record NC_081267.1, on the reverse strand, counting down.
CCGGGACCGTTTGTCCCCGTGTCCGTTTGTTTGTTGCCCGCTCGGCCCCGCCCCGAGCCCCGCGCTCCCCGGGCAGCCCCTGAGCCTGGCCAAACACGGGAACTTTGCCCTGGTGAGCCAAGAGCCAGAGTCTTGACTCCTGCACAGGGGCACAGCAATGCCCTTGGCTGCTGCTGTGCCTTGTCCCTGCTGAGGGTCACACACTGTCTGAGCACATTCCCTGAATGCAGAATTTGTACCTGAGCCAAGCACTGCACTTGTGTCTCCAGCATTGCTTTCCAAGTAAAACAGGGGGAGTCAAACTGGGTGTAGCTCATGGTATTTTACAGTGTCTAAAACTTGCCAAGTCTCAGATCTTAGAGGTGAGATCCATTTGGAATGAATGGGATGGAGAAACAGTGCAAGATGGAAAAGGGAAACATAAAAATCAATAGAGAAAAATAGAAAAAAACATATGGGTTGTTTCTTTGGATTTTATTTTCATTTCTTAAAAAAGTTGTTTCAATTTTCCCAGAATCTCCTCCCCAGTCCTGTCCTTTCCAACAACCTGTCCTGGAGAACAAGGCACAGCTCCTGTCACAAGATGTGCCCCCAGCTGCAGCTTCTCTTGGCTTCCCACACTGTGAATGCAGCACAACTCTTGCAGCAAAGCAGGACAAATATCTGAAGAACTTGACAACTTGTTCTTTCTTTTCCTTGTGGACAGGGGAGTTGTGCCATTGGTAAGGTTTTCATTGTTCCTCTTCTAGCCAAAGAAAACATGATGGGCTACCAGGAATTGTTGGGGAATACAAGCCTGGCTGAATGTGGAGAAAGAATCTCCAGAGCCTGCAGCCAGCAGTGGAGAGCTAATCATTCCAAATGCCCCATGGACATCTTGAAAGTGATCTGGAACGTGAAGATGGGCTGACAGAGGGAGTTTGTTTCTGTGTTCAGTTTAGATGATTCTACATGTCTTGCAGTGGTAGAAATCAAGAGCACAATCAGTTGATGATAAGCACCAGAACACGATAAGCTGGACCTCTCAGTGGATGAAAGACAGTGAAAAGGAGAAATGCAGGGAATGACTTGGTGAACTTAGTGTGTAAGAAGGGTCATTTTTTCTTATTTTGTGGGATTTTTCTTGATTTTTGTGGGATATTCTAGAGATTTGGTGGAATGTTTCTGGAATTTGGTAGGGTTTGGGAATATTTACGGATTTTTTTTTTAATTTTTTGCAATTTTGTAGTAATTTATCCCATTTTGGTGGGATTTTGCAAAAGTTTACATAATTTTGTGTTATTTTTATGAAATTGTAAACTATTTTGAGGAGACAGGAGGAATTTAGAGGGATTTTTCTTGATTTTGTGGAATTTTGTGGAGATTTGGTGGGATGATTCTGGAATTTGCTAGGGTTTTCAGAACATTTAGGGAGTTGTGTGTGATTTTTCTGCAACTTTCTGGGATTTTGTGGAGACATGAAGAATTTTGCGGTATTTTCTTAAATTTTGTGAAAATTTGTGGGGATTTGGTGGGATGTTCCTGGAATTTGCTGGGGTTTTGAGAAGATTTCTGCAATTTTGTGGGATTTTTCTTGAATTTTGTGGGATTTTTATTGATTCTTGTGGGATATTCAAGAGATTTTGTAAGATGTTACTGGAATTTGTTAGGGTTTTGGGAAGATTTAGAGATTTTTGTTTTTGTTTTTTCAATTTTGTGGGATGTTTTTTGAGTTTTATGGGATCTTGCAAAAGTTTAAATAATTTTGTTGGATTTTCAGGAATCTAGAAGGATTTTGAGAAGACTTGAAGAATTGCGAGGGATTTTTCTTAGATTTTGTGGAATTTTGTGGAGATTTGCTGGGATGTTTCTGGAATTTGGTGGGGTTTTTCAGACCATTTAGGGAATTGTGTGGGATTTTTCTGCAATTTGGTAGGATTTTTCTTGAATTTTGTAGGATATTGAGGAGATTTTTTGGGAGTTTTGTGGAATTTTGAGGGATTTTGAGGAGACATGAGGAATTTTGAGGTATTTTTTAGATTTTTTAGGAATTTGTTTAGATTTTCTGGGATGTTCATGGAATTTGGTAGGGTTTTGAGAAGATTTCTGCAATTTTGTGGGATTTTATGGAGACTTGAAGAATTTTGTGGGATTTTTCTTATATTTTGTGGAAATTCGTGGGGATTTTGTGGGATGTTTCTGGAATTTTGTGGGATATTTTTGTACTGTTGTGGAATTTTCTGGTATTTTGTGGGATTTTGAGAAGACTTGAAGAATTTTGTTGGATTTTTCTTATATATTGTGGAATTTTGTGGCGATTTGGTGGGATGTTTCTGGAATTTGGTAGGGTTGTCAGAACATTTAATTGATTGTGTGGGATTTTTTCTGCAATTTAGTGGGATTTTTCTTGAATTTTGTAGGATATTGGGAAGAGTTGGTGGGAGTTTTGTAGAATTTTGAGGGATTTTGAGGAAACATGCGGAATTTTGAGGTATTTTCTCAGATTTTGTGGAAATTAATGGGGATTTTGTGGGATGTGACTGGAATTTGTTGGGCTTTTGAGAAGATTTCTGCAATTTTGTGGGATTTTTCTGAAATTTTGTGGAAATTTGTGGCGATTTGGTGGGATGTTTTTGGAATTTTCTGGGATTTTTTTGTACTGTTGTGGAATTTTCTGGTATTTTGTGGGATTTTGAGGAAACTTGTCAAATTCTGAGGGAATTTTCTTAGATTTTGTGGAATTTTTTGGTGATTTGGTGGGATGTTTCTGGAATTTGGTAAAGTTTTGAGAACATTTAATGAATTGTGTGGGATTTTTCTACAATTTAGTGGGATTTTTCTTGGATTGTGTAGGATATTGAAGAGATTTTGTAGGATTTTCCTTGAATTTGGTGGTATTTTGTGGAGACTTGAAGAATTTTGAGGTATTTTCTAAGATTTTGTGGAAATTTGTTTAGATTTTCTGGGATGTTTCTGGAAATTGTTGGGGTTTTGAGAAGATTTCTGCAATTTTGTGGGAGTTTTCTTGAATTTTGTGGGATCTTGTCGAGACTTGAAGAATTGTGATGGATTTTTCTTAGATTCTTTAGAATTTTGTGGAGTTTTTGTGGTATGTTTCTGGATTTTGCTGGGGTTTTGAGAACATTTAATCAATTGTGTGGGATTTTTCTGCAATTTGGTGGGATTTTTCTTGAATTTTTTAGGATATTGAGGAGATTTTGTGGTAGTTTTATGGAATTTTGAGGGAATTTGAGAAGACATGAGGAATTTTGAGTTATTTTCTTAGATTTTGTGGAAATGAGTGGGGATTTTGTGGGATGTTACTCGAATTTTGTGGGGTTTTGAGAACATTTCTGTAATTTTGTGGGATTTTTCTTGAATTTTGTGGGATTTTGTGGAGACTTCAAAAATTTTGAGGGATTTTTTCTTAGATTTTTTGGAAATCTGTGGCGATTTTGTGGGATGTTTCTGGAATTTGTTTGTGTTTTCAGAACATTTATGGAATTGTGTGGGATTTTTCTGCAATTTTGTGGGATTTTTCTTGAATTTTGTCGGATATAGGGGAGATTTTGTGGGAGTTTTGTGGAATTTTGATGGATTTTGAGGAGACATGAAGGATTTTGTGGGATTTTTCTTAGATTTTGTGGAAATTTGTGGAGATTTTGTCAGATGTTTCTGGAATTTGTCTGTGTTTTCAGAACATTTATGGAATTGTGTGGGATTTCTCTGCAATTTTCTTGGTTTTTTCTTGAATTTTGTAGGATATTGAGAAAATTTTGTGAGGTGTTTCTGGGATTTGGTAGGGTTTTGAGAAGTTTTCTGCAATTTTGTAGGATTTTTTTTTTGGAATTTTTTTGTGATTTTGAGGAGACTTGAAGAATTATAAGTGATTTTTCTTAGATTTTGTGGAAATTTGTGGAGGTTTTGTGGGATGTTTCTGGAATTTGGTAGTGTTTTCAGAATATTTACGGAACTATTTGGGATTTTTCTGCAATTTTGTGGGATTTCAGCTATTTTGTAAAATATTGAGGAGATTTTGTGGAAGTTTTGTGGAATTTGGAGGGATTTTGAGGAGACATGAAAAATTTTTAGTTATTTTCTTTGATTTTGTAGAAATTTGTGGGGATTTAGTGGTATGTTTCTGGAATTTGCTGGGGTTTGGAGAACATTTAGGGAACTGTGTGGGATTTTTCTGCAATTTGGTGGGATTTTTCTTGAATTTTTTAGGATATTGAGGAGATTTTGTGGTAGTTTTATGGATTTTTGAGGGAATTTGAGAAGACATGAAGAATTTTGAGGTATTTTCTCAGATTTTGTGTGGAAATTAGTGGAGATTTGGTGGGATGTTTCTGGAATTTGCTGGGGTTTTCAGAACATTTGATGAATTGTGTGGGATTTTTCTGCAATTTTGTGGGATTTTTCTTGAATTTTTCAGGATATTGGGGAGATTTTGTGGAAGTTTTGTGGAATTTTGAGGGATTTTGAGGAGACATGAAGTATTTTGAGGGATGTTCTTAGATTTTGTGGAAATTTGTTTAGATATTCTGGGATGTTTCTGGAATTTGTTGGGCTTTTGAGAAGATTTCTGCAATTTTGTGGGATCTTGTGGAGAGTTGAAGAATTGTGAAGGATTTTTCAGAGCTTCTTTGGAATTTTGTGGAGATTTGGTGGGATGTTTCTGAAATTTGGTTGGGTTTTGAGAAGTTTTCTGCAATTTTGTTGGAGTTTTTTCTGGAATCTTCAAAGATTTTGTGGAAACTTGAAGAATTTTGTGGGATTTTTCTGAAATTTTTGTGGAAATTTGTGGCGATTTGGTGGGATGTTTCTGGAATTTTGTGGGATTTTTTTGTACTGTTGTGGAATTTTCTGGTACTTGGTGGGATTTTGAGGAGACATGAAAAGTTTTGAGGGATTTTTCTTCGATTTTGTGTGATTTTGTAGAGATTTTGTGGGATGTCTCTGGAATTTGGTGGGGTTTTCAGAACATTTAGGGAATTGTGTGGGATTTTTCTGCAATTTTGTAAGATTTTTCTTATATTTTCCTGGATTTTTCTTAGATTTTGTGGAAATTGGTGGAGATTTTGAGACGTTTCTGGAATTAGATGGGGTTTTGAAAATATTGAGGCAATTTTGTGGTATTTTTTTCTGGAATTTTGTGGGATCTTGATATTTGTGGGATATTGAGGAGATGATGTGAAATCTTTCTGGAATTTTGAGGGCTTTGGAGGAGACAAGAAGAATTTGGTGAGGGATTTTTCTTAGATTTTGTGGAATTCTGTGAAGGTTTTGTGTGATTTCGCTGGAATTTTCTGGAATTTTCAGAAAATTGAGATAATTTTTTGGGATTTTTCTTGATTTTTGTGGGATATTGAGGAGATTTTGTGAGATGTTTCTGGAATTTGGTAGGGTTTTGAGAAGATTTCTGCAATTTTGTGGGATTTGTCGTGAATTTTGTAGGATATTGAGAAGATTTTGTGGGAGTTTTCTGGAATTTTGAGGGATTTTCAGGAAACATGAAGAATTAGGGGGTATTTTCTTATATTTTGTGGAAATTTGTGGGGATTTTGTGGGATGTTTCTGGAATTTGGTGGGCTTTTGAGAAGATTTAGGGAAATTTTGTGGGATTTTTTTTGAACTTTGTGAGATTTTGTGGAGACTTGATGAATTATGAGGTATTTTTCTTAGATTTTTTTGGAATTTTGTGAACATGTTCTGGGATATTTCTGGAATTTGGTAGGATTTTGAGAAGGTTTTGTGGGATTTTTTAAAATTTTTTGCACTTATGTGGGATTTTTTGGGAATTTTGTGTCATTTTTCTTGATTTTTGTGGGATATTCAGGAGATTTGGTGAGATGTTTCTGGAATTTGGTAGGGTTTTGGGAAGATTTAGGCATTTTTTTTAGTTTCAATTTCATGGGATTTTTTTGCAATTTTGTGGGATTTTGCAAAAGTTTAAATATTTTTGTGGGATTTTTTTCTGGAATCTTGAGGCATTTTGAGGAGACTTGGAAAATTTGGTGGGTTTTTTCTTAGATTTTGTGGAAATTTGTGGCGATTTGTTGGGATGTTTCTGGAATTTGGTGGGGTTTTCAGAACATTTAGGGAATTGTGTGGGATTTTTTCTGCAATTTGGTGGGGTTTTTTCTTGAATTTTGTAGGATATTGAGGAGATTTTGTGGGAGCTTTGTGGAATTTTGAGGAATTTGAAGAGACACGAAGAATTTTGAGGTATTTTGTTAGATTTTGTGGAAATTTGTGGGGATTTTTTGGGATGACACTGGAATTTGGTGGCATTTTGAGAAGATCTCTACAATTTTGTGGGATGTTTCTGGAATTTTTGGGGATTTTTCTTGATTTTTCTAGGATATTCAAGAGATTTTGTGAGATGTTTCTGAGATTTGGTAAGGTTTTGGGAAGATTTAGGGATTTTTGTTTTTGTTTTTTCAATTCCGTGTGTTTTTTTGAGTTTTGTGGGATTTTGCATAAGTTTCAATAATTTTGTGCGATTTTTGTGGAATTTTGAGGGATTTTGAGGAGACATGAAGAATTTTGTAAGATTTTTCTGGAATTTTATCGAAATTTCTAGGGATTTTGTGGGATGTTTCTAAAATTTCGTGGGGTTTTGAGAAGATTTCTGCAATTTTGTGGGATTTTTCTTGGATTTTTTGGGATTTTGTGGAGATTTGAAGAATTTTGTGGGATTTTTATTGGACTTTGTGGAGATTTGGTGAGATGTTTCTGGAATTAGGTAGGGTTTTGAAAAGATTTAGGGAATTTATGGAAGTTATAGAACAAGTTTAATTTTTGGGAGGTGTCATGTTTTCCCTTGGAGGTGGACACTCTGCAGACTTGAGCTGCATTGCCAAAATGCTCCAGTCTCTGCTGCAGGTCACACCGTTTCTTCTTTGGCTGATCCCGGCGCGGTGCTGAGCCCAGCAGAGCCCTGGCAGAGCCCAGAGCAGCCTCAGCATCCGCAGAGCCCGGCTGCAAGGAGAGAAAGCAGAAACCGCCCGTCAGCTGAAGGCTCCTGTCCCCTTGTCCCAGCCAGCCGCGGTGCCCAGGCCATGCTGGCCGTGCTCAGAGCTGGGCCCAAAGCTGCCCATCACTGCTGCCTTTGGGAGCAGAGCAGGAGGGCAGGACATGTGCCCAGCCTGCAGCCAGCCACGGCAGATCCAGCCCCTCAGCAGCTGCCCAGAGCGGGATGCTCCTGTGCCCGCTGCCATCTCCCAAAAGCTCTTGTCCCACCCATGCCAAGGAGATGAGGACCCACCTCACACCATCCGCTGCCAGAAGAAAAGCTGGTCCCAAACGATGTCCTCAGTCTTCTCCAAGGGCACGGCCCATCCACGCCACAGCTGGTCCCAAGCACTTCCTGATCCAGACTGGATCCCACCTAGAACGCTTCCTTTAGAAAAACAAACAACAAATTAATGAAAATAGATTACAGACAAAAAGGGGAAACAAGAAAAATGGTAAAAAATCTTATCTCTGTCAGGAGGTTGAGCAAGGCCCAACCCCTACATTGTGGGGAAAAACCCACCCATGGGTGAGGGAAGCCCATGCTTGCTCCCTTTCCCCCTGCACTGTCCCCCAAAATCACGGTGATCCCAAAGCAAAGCAGGGGAGTGGAGCAGCCCAAGCCCTTCCTTGCCTGCACAGCAAAGCAGCCGTGCTCAGGTTCTGGAGTCCCACCTGTGCTCCTGCCATGGGGGTTTGTTTGTGTCGGGCTGGCTGCCCCAGCCCCAGCCCGGGGCACGGTGGGTGGTGGGGGCTGTTGGCAGAGCCAGGATCCCACTCCCATTTCGTAACCACCCCAGCCCATGTCCCCAGCCCTGCCAAAAACCAGCTGGGCAGCCACTGAGGAATCAGTTGCATCTGCCCCAGCAAAGGGGAAACCTTTGGTTCCCGGCCAATGCTCAAATCTGGGAGCATCCCCCTGGGACTGGACTTACCTGAAAATTCACTGTGGGGCCTGGCTTTGAAGACGGTGCCAGAATCAAAGTCCATCATCACCAGCTGCCGCTGCCAGGTGGAGGAAGAGGTTGTCATCCTTGCTGTTTTCCTCCATGTCTCCAGCAGCAGCAGCAGCCCCACCTGGTCCAGCTTCTCCAGGGGCTCCTTCTTCCCTGGGGTGACACCAGGCTGTCAGGGTTCTGCCCAGGGCCCGGCTGTCAGTGAACCAGGACAAGCAAAACCAGCTCAGATGGTGCCCACCAGTGCTGGGCAGAGCAGCTCAGCTCCAGCACAAGGGCTGTGTGTTCCCATTTGATGAGCCCAGTGCAGTGACACAGGCAGGACAAAAAAGTCTGGGTTTCTTTGCTGCTGATTGCCAGGGCATGTGTGGAGCTGTAACTTACCAGGTCCCTGCATCACTGTGCCTGTGGCTCTCTCCCTTCTTCTAGGGCTGATGAATATCCTGCATCCAGGGATCACAGGACAGGTCTTCTAATGAGGGCCTGTCCAAGGAGTTCAGGGATAAACACCACCTGATCAGAGCTTGGCAGTCTGGGGAGAGAAACCACAAACCACTGGTCAGTTGGAGAAGGCTCCTGTCTGCTTTGTCCCACTATTCCCGTGCCCAGGCCACGCTGGATGTGCTCAGAGCTCCGCCTAAACTTTCCCATCAATTCTTTGTTTTGGAGGAGAGCAGCAGAGCAGGACATGTGCCACCTCCTCAGCAGCTGCCAGAGCGGGATGCTCACGAGCCCGCTGCTGTCTCCCAACACTGGTGTTCCCCCTGTGCCCAGAGATGAGGATTCACCTTGGGAGAGCCGTTGTGGCAGTGGGAGCTGGCCCCATCTGATGTTCCTGCCCCTCCTGAAAGGGTGCTCCCCGCAGACCATCTCGTGCAGCAGGATGCCCAGGGTCCAGACGGTCGCTGCCTCGCCATGGTACCACCCAAAGTCGTTCCATTCCGGGGGGCTGTATGATGGTGTTCCTATGGAATATGGATGGAGCTCATCAGGGGGATGCTGCTGCTCCCAGAGCCTGACCCCAGCATCCCTGGGCATGTGGGGGCTTCCCCAGTGGCCCATGGGGTGACCTGCTGCCCTCTTGCCAGCACCTGGGACTTGGGTACAAATCCGTGGCTGGAAACGAAGTCACTGGTGCTGGAAGAGGGCAGCAGAAACCCTGGCAAGGCCCGACCATGACACACAAAGGGAAATACCCACTCAGTGCTGGGGAAAAACCATACCCACATCCTCCCTGCTGGCATTGCCCAAAACATATTTTGAACCAAAGCAAACCAGGGAAGCACAGCAGTCCAAGCCCATTCTCACCTGCACACCAAACCAGCTGGTGCACAGGTCCTGCCTCCCCCTCTCTGCCACCCCTACCCATGGAGGATTTTGTCAGGCTGGCTGCCCCAGCCCCAGTCCTGGGAGAATCCCTCCTGCCACACCCTTGTTGCGCCAAGAGATGTTGGGCCAGGAGATGCTGGGACCAGAAGCCTACCCCTGTGTGGGCTCACCTGCAAATTGAGTGTAGGCTGTCTCCTGAAGGTAGGTGCCACAGCCGAAGTCTATCAGCTTTGCCTCGCCGGTGTCCAGGTCAACCAAGATGTTGTCCGGTTTTATATCTCGGTGCAGGACCCCGCAGCTGGTGCAGTGCCGCACGGCTGCCAGGACCTGCCGGAACAGCTCCCGCGCCTCTTCCTCGGACAGGAACTTCCGTGCCTGAATGAAGTGCCGCAGGTCCTGACACCGCTCCGGGCGCTCCAGCACCATAACAATGTAGCTGGGGAGCTCAAGCCACTCCAGCAGCTGCACCACACCGGGGAAGCCTGTGGACACCTTGTCCAGCAGCACTATCTCCAGTGGTGCGCTGGTGCCGTCGGGCTGCGGGAGGAGCACGGTGCTGTCAGTGGGGCTGAGGCCGTGCCAGGGCTCGGGAAGCCCTCAGCCAGCCCGGGATGCTCTGTGCCCTCCGCTGGCCCCATGCCCGCTCTCCCTCCAGGTGTCCTGGCAGCTCCCACCCTGCCGGGCCCCGGCTCATCCCCGCCCGGCACGCCCCGGCTTCTGCCGCTGGCCCCGCTCACTCACCAGCTCGCCCCAGTGCCGGACACGGTTCCGTGGCACCTTTTTGATGGCCACCTGTAAGCCAAAGGGAACAGCAGATTCAGCTCAGCGCCTTCCGTGTCCAGCCCCATCCTACTCCTCCGCCCCCTTCTCCTCCTCCGCCCCCTCCGCCCGCTCCTCCTCCTCCGCCCGCCGCTGGCCCCACCGCTCACCGGGAGTCCGTCCGAGAGCCGAGTGGCTGCGAAAACTCTGCCAAAGCCGCCGCGCCCCAGCAGTGAACCCACTCGGTAGCGCTGCTGCAGGGCCTCCTGCGCCTTCCCTGGGGAAGAGACGCGGCCGTCAGTGCTCGGCCCGGGGCCAGGAACGGCCCCCGAGCGCTCCCCGACCTCCCCGGGCCGGGCATCCGCAGGCGTTCGCTCTTTGGAACGCGACAGCGGCGGCTCGGGGCCGGCGGCCGCGCTGCTGAGCGGCGGAGCTCGGGCCGGGGAAGCCGCAGCGGAGGCGGCGGCAGCGGCCGCGCCGCCTGTGTCCTCCGCGGGCCCCGGGAGGAGCCGGGGCCGGGGCCGGGGCCGGGGCTGGGGCCGGGCCAGGCGGAGCCAAAGGGCAGCGATGCCGCCCCAGCCCCAGGCAATGATGCCCGCCCAGCAGCGCCAGCGCCAGCACAGCCAGAGCTGGGCGGAGGCGAGACCGCGGAGGGATGCTCGGGGCCGGGGCCGGGGACGGGGCAGCCCCGCCCGGGGCCAGGGGCGGACCGGGGGCATGGCCCGGGTGGGCACAGGGAGAGGGAAACTGGAAGAGGAGGGGACACAGGAAAAAGGCGACGGGGATAGGGTGCGGGACAGTGGGAGAGGGAGAGGAGAATTGACGGAGTCAGGTAATTCGCTTTTTGTCTTCTGCTGCTGCTGCCGCTGCTTTCGCTGCTGCCGCTGCAACTGAAGCACCGGGACCGTTTGTCCCCGTGTCCGTTTGTCCGTTGCCCGCTCGGCCCCGCCCCGAGCCTTGCGCTCCCCGGGCAGCCCCTGAGCCTGGCCAAACACGGGAACTTTGCCCTGGTGAGCCAAGAGCCAGAGTCTTGACTCCTGCACAGGGGCACAGCAATGCCCTTGGCTGCTGCTGTGCCTTGTCCCTGCTGAGGGTCAGACACTGTCTGAGCACATTCCCTGAATGCAGAATTTGTACCTGAGCCAAGCACTGCACTTGTGTCTCCAGCATTGCTTTCCAAGTAAAACAGGGGAAGGCAAACTGGGTGTAGCTCATGGTATTTTACAGTGTCTAAAACTTGCCGAGTCTCAGATCTTAGAGGTGAGATCCATTTGGAATGAATGGGATGGAGAAAGTGCAAGATGGAAAAGGAGAGCATAAAAATAAATAGAGAAAAATAGAGAAAAATAGAGAAAAACATACAGGTTGTTTCTTTTGGTTTTAATTTCATTTCTTAAAAAAGCTGTTTCAATTTTCCCAAAATCTTCTCCCCAGTCCCGTCTGTCCTTTCCAACAACCTGTCCTGGAGAACAAGGCACAGCTCCTGTCACAAGATGTGCCCCCAGCTGCAGCTTCTCTTGGCTTCCCACACTGTGAATGCAGCACAACTCTTGCAGCAAAGCAGGACAAATATTTGAAGAACTTGACAACTTGTTCTTTCTTTTCCTTATGGACAAGGGAGTTGTGCCATTGGTAAGGTTTTCATTGTTCCTCTTCTAGCCAAAGAAAACATGATGGGCTACCAGGAATTGTTGGGGAATACAAGCCTGGCTGAATGTGGAGAAAGAATCTCCAGAGCCTGCAGCCAGCAGTGGAGAGCTAATCATTCCAAATGCCCCATGGACATCTTGAAAGTGATCTGGAATGGGAAGATGGGCTGACAGAGGGAGTTTGTTTCTGTGTTCAGTTTAGATGATTCTACATATCTTGCAGTGGTAGAAATCAAGAGCACAATCAGCTGATGATAAGCACCAGAACATGATAAGCTGGAGCTCTCAGTGGATGAGAGAAAGACAGTGAAAAGGAGAAATGCAGGGAATGACTTGGTGAACTTTGTATGTAAGAAGGGTCATTTTTTCTTAATAATTCCCAATTCATTCCCTTTGCTTTTGTCCTTTTTAGCAAGGCCAATTGCATCTCAGATTCCCCATGAAATGAGAACCCTGAGCTTGTGGAACTGCCTGAAAGGTGCCCTGTTTCTTTTTCTTCTGCTGCTCAGAAGAAACAATGAAGCGAGTTGGGAAGTTCTGGTATTTCTTTCTCCTGGTGGATTTTTTCATTTTATTTGCCACTGCAGAGGCAATTTCTGTGATGGCCTCTGTCAGTTGATTCTATTTCAGCAGCAGCAGCAGCAACAGGGCTGTGTTTGAGCACTGCAAATGTGACCTGTGTGGCTTTAATTCTCCTTGATTTAGTGCTCAGGGACGTGGGAGCATTTTGATCTCTACTGATCGTGATGCCTGAAACAAAAATCCTGAATTCCCTGTGACAAAAGCACAGTGGGTAGCACTGATTGAAAGAGGCAATTGCAGCAGTACTGCTAAAATTCAGGTGGCAAGCAGAAGAGGGGCAAGAGCAGCCGGGATCTACAATTGCCAAGGCAAATTTAGATGAAATAATTTTGTGGGACTTTTCTGGAATTTGGTGGGATGTTTCTGGAATTTGGTGGGGTTTTGAGAAGATTGAGGGATTTTTTAAAATTTTTTGCAATTTTGTGGGATTTTTTTTGAGTTTTATGGGATTTTGCAAAAGTTTAAATAATTTTGTGAGATTTTTCTGGAATCTTGAGGGATTTTGAGGAGACTTGAAGAATTTTGAGGGACTTTTCTTGGATTTTTGTGGAAATTTGTGGAGGTTTGGTGGGATGTGTCTGGAATTTGGTGGGGTTTTGAGAAGATTTCTGCAATTTTGTGGGATTTTTCTTGAGTTTTGTGGGATTTTGTGGAGACTTGAAGAATTATGAGGGATTTTTCTTGATTTTGTGGAACTTTGTGGATATTTGACGGGATATTTCTGGAATTTGGAAGGTTTTAGGGAAGATTTAAGGAATTTTGTGTGATTTTGTTCTGGAACATTAAGGGATTTTGAGGAGACTTGAAAAATTTTGTGGGATTTTTCTTAGATTTTTTGGAAATATGTGGTGATTTGGTGGGATGTTTCTGGAATTTGGTGAGGTTTTGAGAAGATTTAGGGAATTTTGTGAGATTTTTCTGCAATTTTGTGGTATTTTTCTTGAATTTTGCAGGATATTAAGGAGATTTTGTGGGAGTTTTGTGGAATTTTATGGGATTCTGAGAAGACGAAGAATTTTGAGGTATTTTCTTAGATTTTGTAGAAATTTGTGGGGATTTTGTGGGATGTTTTTGGAATTTGGTAGGGTTTTGGGAAGATTTAGAGAAAATTTGTGAGATTTTTTTCTGGAATCTTGAGGAATTTTGAGAAGACTTGAAGAATTTTGTGGGATTTTTCTTAAATTTTGTGGATATTTGTGGCGATTTGGTGGGATATTTCTGGAATTTTGTGGGATTTTTTTGTACTGTTGTGGAATTTCCTGGAATTTTGTGGGATTTTGAGAAAATTTTAAAAAATTTGTGGGATTTTTCTGGAATTTTGTGGGATTTTTCTTGAAATTTATGGAATTTTTGTGGAATTTAGTGGAAATTTGAGGTGATTTTGTGGGATGTTTCTAGAATTTGGTTGGGTTTTGAGAAGATTTAGGGAATTTTGTGGGATTTTTCTGCAATTTTGTGGGATTTTTCTTAGATTTTCTGGGGTTTTTCTTAGATTTTGTGGAAACTTGTGGAGATTTTAAGAGACGTTTCTGGAATTAGATGGGGTTTTGAGAAGACTTAGGCAATTTTGGGAATTTTTCCTGGAATTTTGAGGTGTTTTGAGAAGACAAGAAGAAATTGGTGAGGGCTTTTTCTTAGATTTTGTGGAAATTTGTGGAGGTTTTGTGCGATTTTGCTGGAATTTCCTGGAATTTTGAGAAAATGGAAAGAATTTTGTGGGATTTTTCTGGAATTTTGTGGGATTTAGAAGAGACATAAAGAATTTTGTGGTATTTTCTTAGATTTTGTGGTATTTTGTGGAGATTTGGTGGGATGTTTCTGGAATTTGCTAGGGTATTAGGAAGGTTTAGGGAATTTTGAGGGATTTTTTTCTGGTACCTTGTGGGATTTTGACGAGACTTGAAATATTTTGTGGGATTTTTTTTAGATTTTGTGTAAATTTGTAGAGATTTGGTGGGATGTTTCTGGAATTTGGTAGGGTTTTTTCTTGAATTTTGTAGGATATTGAGAAGATTTTGTGGGAGCTTTGTGGAATTTTCAGGGATTCTGAAAAAACAAAAAGTTTCTTGAGGTATTTTCTTAGATTTTGTGGAAATTTGTGAAGATTTTGTGGGATGTTTCTGGAATTTGGTAGGGTTTTGAGAAGTTTTTTGGAATTTTTTTAAATTTTTTGCACTTTTGTGGGATTTTTTGGGAATTTTGTGGCATTTTTCTTGATTTTTGTGGGATATTCAGGAGATTTGGTGAGATGTTTCTGGAATTTGGTAGGGTTTTGGGAAGATTTCGAGTTTTTTTTTAGTTTCTCTCAATTTCGTGTGATTTTTTTGCAATTTTGTGGGATTTTGCAAAATTTAAATATTTTTGTGGGGTTTTTTTCTGGAATCTTGAGGGATTTTGAGGAGACTTGAAAAATTTTGAGGGATTTTTCTTAGATTTTCTGGGATTTTGTAGAGGTTTTTGGGATGTCTCTGGAATTTGGTGGGGTTTTCAGAACATTTAGGGAATTGTGTGGGATTTCTCTGCAATTTTGTAAAATTTTTCTTAGATTTTCCTGGATTTTCCTTAGATTTTGTGGAAATTTTTGGAGATTTTGAGACGTTTCTGGAATTAGATGGGGTTTTGAAAATATTGAGGCAATTTTGTGGTATTTTTTACTGGAATTTTGTGGGATCTTGATTTTTGTGGGATATTGAGGAGATGATGTGAAATATTTCTGGAATTTTGAGGGCTTTGGAGGAGACAAGAAGAATTTGGTGAGGGATTTTTCTTAGATTTTGTGGAATTCTGTGAAGGTTTTGTGCGATTTCGCTGGAATTTTCTGGAATTTTGAGAAAATGGAAAGAATTTGGTGGGATTTTTCCAGATTTTTGTGGGATTTTTTTTCTTGAATTATGTGGGATTTTGAGGAGATTTTGTGGGGTGTTTCTGAAATTTTGTGGGATTTAGAAGAGACTTGAAGAATTTAGAGGAATTGTCTTAGATTTTGTGAAAATTTGTGGAGATTTGGTGGGATGTTTCTGGAATTTGGTAGAGTTTTGGGAAGATTTAAGGATTTTTTAAAATTTTTTGCCATTTCGTGGGATTTTTCTGCGACTTTGTGGGATTTTGCAAAAGTTCAAGTAATTTTGTGGGATTTTTCTGAAATCTTGAGGGATTTTGAGGAGACTTGAAAAATTTCGAAGAACTTTTATTAGATTTTGTGGTATTCTGTGGTGATATGGTGGGGTATTTCTGGAATTTGGTAGGGTTTTGAGTAGATTTCTGCAATTTTGTGGGATTTTTTTCTGGAATTTTGTGGGATTTTGTGGAGACTTGAAGAATTTTGTGTGATGTTTCTGGAATTTAGTGGGATTTTTTTGTAATGTTGTGGAATTTTCTGGTGTTTTGTGGGATTTTGAGGAGACATGAAGAATTTTGAGGTATTTTCTTAGATTTTCTGGAAATTTGTGGAGATTTGGTGGGATGCTACTGGAATTTGTTGGGATTTTGAGAAGTTTCCTGCAATTTTGTTTGATTTTTCTTGAATTTTTTGGGATTTTGTGGAGACTTGAAGAATTTTGTTGGATTTTTCTTAAATTTTGTGTAAATTTGTGTAGATTTAGTGGGATGATTCTGGAATTTGGTTGTGTTTTTAGAAGATTTCTGCAATGTGTGGGATTTTTTTTGGGTATCTTGAGGGTTTTTGAGGAGACTTGATGAATTTTGTGTGATGTTTCTTAGATTTTGTGGAAATTTGTGGAGATTTGGTAGGATGTTTCTGGAATTTGGTGTGATTTTGGGAAGATTTAGAGAATTGTGTGGGAGTTTTCTGCAATTTTGTAGGATGTTGAGGAGATGTTGTGGGAGTTTTCTGGAATTTTGTGGGATTTTTAGGAAACATGAAGAATTATGGGGTATTTTCTAAAATTTTGTGGAAATTTTTGGGGATTTTGCGGGATGTTTCTGGAATTTGATGGGGTTTTGAGAAGTTTTCTGAAATTTTGTGGGATTTTTCTTGAACTTTGTGGGATTTTGTTGTGACTTGATGAATTATGAGGTATTATTCTTAGATTTTTTTTGAATTTTGTGGAGATTTTGTGGGATGTTTCTATAATTTCGTATGATTTTGGGAAGATTTAGGGAATTTTGTGGGATTTTTCTGAAATTTTGTGGAATTTTGTGGAGATTTGGTGGGATGTTCCTGGAATTTTGTGGGATTTTTTTGTACTGTTGTGGAATTTTCTGGTATTTTGTGGGATTTTGAGGAGACTTGAAGAATTTTGTGGGATTTTTCTTAGATTTTGTGGGATTTTGTGGAGATTTCATGGGATGTTTCTGGAATTTGGTAGGGTTTGTGGAAGATTTAGGGAATTTTGTGTGTTTTTTCTGGTATTTTGTGGTATTTTGTGGAGACTTGAGGAATCTTGTGGGATTCTTCTTAGATTTTTTGGAAATTTGTGGCGATTTGGTAGGATGTTTCTGGAATTTGGTAGTGTTTTCAGAACATTTTAGGAATTGTGTATGATTTTTCTAGAATTTTGTGGGGGTTTTCTTGATTTTTGTAGGATATTGAGGAGATTTTGTGAGATGTTTCTGGAATTTGGTAGGGTTTTGAGTAGATTTCTGCAATTTTGTGGTATTTTTCTGTAACTTTGTGGGATCTTTCTTAAGTTATGTGGGACTTAGTGGGGACTTGAAGAATTTTGTGTGATTTTTCTTAGATTTTGTGGAAATTTGTGGAGATTTGGTGGGATGTGGAAATTTGATAGGGTTTTCTCAACATTCAGGAAATTCTGTGGGATTTTTTTGGAATTTTGTGGGAGTTTTCTGGAATTTTGTAGGATATTGGGGAGATTTTGTGGGATTTTTGTGAAATTTTGATGGATTTTGAGGAGACATGAAGAATTTTGCGGTATTTTCTTAGATTTTGTGGAAATTTGTGGAGATTTTGAGACGTTTCTGGAATTAGATCGGGTTTTGAAAAGATTTAGGCAATTTTGTGGTATTTTTTCCTGGAATTTTGTGGGATCTTGATTTTTGTGGGATATTGAGGAGATGTTGTGAAATATTTCTGGAATTTTGAGGGCTTTGGAGGAGACAAGAAGAATTTGGTGGGCTTTTGAGAAGATTTCTGCAATTTTTCTGGATTTTGTGGAATTTTCTGGGATTTTTCTTGATTTTTCTAGTATATTCAAGAGATTTTGTGAGATGTTTCTGCGATTTGGTAGGGTTTTGGAAAGATTTAGGGGTTTTTGGTTTTGTTTTTTCAATTTCGTGCAATTTTTTTTTTTTAGTTTTGTGGGATTTTGCAAAAGTTTAAATCATTTTGTGCGATTTCTGTGTAATTTTGATGGATTTGCTTGATGTTTTTGGTATATTCAGGAGATTTTGTGGGAGTTTTTGGAATTTGGTGGGATTTTCTTGAGACATCCAGAATTTTGAGGTATTTTCTAAGTTTATGTGGGATTTTCTGGAGATTTGGTGGGATGTTTCTGGAATTTGGAAGGGTTTTGAAAAGACTTAGGAAATTGTGTGGGATTTTTTTCTGGAATTTTGTGGGATTTTGAGGATACTTGAAGAATTTGTGTGATTTTTCTTAGATTTTGTGGAAATTTCTGGGGATTATGTGGGATGTTTCTGGAATTTGGTGGTATTTTGAGAAGATTTCTGCAATTTTGTGGGATTTTTCTGAAATTTTTTCGGATTTTCCTTGATTTTTATGGGCTATTCAGGAGATTTTGTGAGAAGTTTCTGGAATTTGGTAGGGTTTTGGGAAGATCTAGGGATTTTTGTTTTTGTTGTTTCAGTTTCGTGCAATTCTGAGGGATTTTTCTTAGATTTTGTGGGATTTTGTAGAGATTTTTAGGATGTCTCTGGAATTTGTTGGGGTTTTTACACCATTTCGGAAATTGTGTGGGATTTTTCTGGAATTTTGTTTGATTTTTCTGGGATTTTGTGAAATGTTTCTGGAATTTTATGTGGTTTTTGTGGAATTCTTAGGGGTTATGAAGAGACATGAAAATTTTGTGGGATTTTTCTTAAATTTTTTTGAAATTTATGGAGATATTAAAAGATTTAGGGAACATTTGGAGATTTTTCTGCAATTTCATGGGAATTTTTTGGAATTTTGTGAGATTTTCAGCCAATATAAAGGAATTTTTGGGATGTTCTTGGGATTTTGTGGGATTTTTTTGTATTTTCTAGGAGTTTTCTGGAATTATATGGGATTTTTCAGGATTTTTTGTGGGTTTTTTTCGGGGATATTGTGGGATTTTCCTGCAATTTTGTAGGATTTTTCTTGAATTTTGTAGGATTTTTCTGGAATTTTGAGGTATGTTACTGGAATTTTGTGGGATTTTTTTGGAATGTCGTGGAAATTGGAGTAGATGTTGTGGGGTGTTTCTGGAATTTGGTAACGTTTTGAGAAGATTTAGAAGATTTTGTGGCATTTTTTTAAAATTTTGTGTGATATTGAGGAGACTTGAAGAATTTTGTCGGATTTTTCTTAGATTTTGTGGAAATTTGTGGGGATTTGGTGGGATGTTTCTGGAATTTGGTGGGGTTTTGAGAAGATTTCTGCAATTTTGTGGGGTTTTTCTTGCATTTCGTGGGATTTGTGGAGACTTGAAGAATTTTTGGGGATTTTTCTTAGATTTTGTGGAAATTTGTGGAGATTTTGTGGGATGTTTCTGGAATTTGTTGGGGTTTTAAGAAGACTTAGGGAGTTCTGTGGGATTTTTGTCGAATTTTGTGGATTTTTTCTGGAATTTTGTAGGGTTTTGAGAGCATTTGGGGCAATTTTTATGAAAAAAACAGGAAAATAAAAGGGGTAAATCTGCTAAAATTTTGGTAAACAAAAGTAAAAAACAAAACCATCCAAAGGGACCTGAACTCCGCGCTAAATCCGCATGGTTTGGCCCAACATCAGCCAAATGGGGTTAAAATCATCCCAAGGGTTCCAAAGTGCAACCAAAAGGGCATAAAAATGCCCAAACTGGTGTAAAACCCACTCCAAATGGCCTAAAATCACCCTTGAATCTCCCAAATGGTGCAAGATCCACCCTGAAAGTCGCTGGTTTTGCCTCAAATCACCCAAAGGGCCCCAACATCCCCCAACCTGGCCTGAGACGGCCAAAAGGGACCTGAAATCACCCGAAAAGGGCTCGGTTCGACCGGCACCGGGACTGGGAGCGAGACCGAGATCGAGACTGAGACCGAGACTGAGACCAAGAACGGGCCTGAGACTGGGACTGAATCCGGCACCGGCACTGAGACCGGCACCGCTCCGGGACCGGGACTGAGACCGGGACCGGGACTGATACCGGGACCAGCACCGCTCTGGGATTGAGATCGACACCGGGACCGGAATCGGCTCCAGGAGTGCCCCGGGACTGCTCTGAGACTGAGACCGAGGCCAGCACAGGGACTGGGATCAACACCAGGAGCGCTCTGAGACCGAGACTGAGACCAGAACCGGGATCAGCACCAGGATCACTCCTGGAGCAGCACTGGGATCAGCACCGGGATCACTCCTGGAGCAGCACTGGGATCAGCACTGGGATCACTCCTGGACCAGCACTGGGGTCAGTACCAGGATCACTCCTGGAGCAGCACTGGGATCAGCACTGGGATCACTCCTGGAGCAGCACTGACACTGGGACAGGAACTGCTCCAAGGCCAAGACTGAGACCAGGACTG
The DNA here is from genome assembly GCF_030490865.1 of Poecile atricapillus. NCBI lineage: Eukaryota > Metazoa > Chordata > Aves > Passeriformes > Paridae > Poecile > Poecile atricapillus. The sequence goes on along the minus strand of NC_081267.1, from coordinate 10,330,282 downwards.
AAACCAGCACTGGCACCGGCACTGAGACTGGCACCGCTCCGGGACCGAGACCGAGACCGGGACTGAGAGTGAGATGGAGACAAAGACTGGGACTGGGAGCGCTCTGGGACCGACACTGGGACCACCACAGCTCCGGGACAGAGATCGACACCGGGACCGGAATCAGCTCTGGGATCGCTCCGGGACCACCGCGTTCACTCTGGGCAGTTTTGGCCATGCCCACGGGTGAGACTGGGAAGGAACTGGGAGGGACTGGGAGAGAACTGGGAGGGAACTGGGAGAAAACTGGGAAGAAGCCCTGGGCAGGGCGGGACCACCTCGGTTTGCATCGTTCTGGTGCAGCCATCCCGGTCCATGTGGCCCCGGTCCATGTGATCCCAATCTCTGGTGCTGATCCATACGGTCCCGGTCTGTGCAATCCCAGTCTGTGCAATCCCAGCCCATGGATCCCAGTCTGTGTGGTCCTGCATGGCACACACTCCAAGAGTCTGGAATTCCAGTTCCCAGCAAGGAAAAGCTGTTCCTGCCCTTGAAGGCAAAGCTCTTGAGAAGGGGCCGAGAGCCAAGTGCAGCAAGATCTTACAGTGACATTTCCCTGCCAGCCCCCAGAACTTCACCCATGCCTGTTGTAGCTCCTGGACTGGGAATTAAATCAGGGGAGGGTCTCTGGTGGGAGCTGCCCTGGGTGCAGGGAGACGCTGATGTTAGCGTTCAGGAACACACATAATCACAGATTGATTATATGCAGCTGCTTGATTGAAGCACATGGGAACTAGGGGTATCAGCAACCCAAATCTAGCTCCATCGTCTTTGTCCAAAGTGCACATATTCATACAATTTCAGCTGTAGCACTAATCACTATAACAACCTTATCAATATTGCTTCATTAATATTGCTTGATTAGCTTTATCAATATTGCTTCATGAGAGTTAGCTCATCCTTGTACGAACATGTACGAATCTTATCTCTGGGTGGGTATCTTGGACCTGTTACCGTAAACATTTCAGCTTGCTAGACCATCCCCAATACCAGACATTCTTGCGGCCTACTTCTTCATGGTTTTAAGAAACACTTTCAGAAACATTTAACCCCATAATAACAAGGCTTTCACTGTTGTGGTGTCACAGACAGTGGAACACTGGGGCTGTCACTGCTGTGGTGTGTGATAGATTGACATTTAAGTAAAAAAGATAAACAGCTAAAGAAGTTAAGGTTGCTGGAGGCTGATGGGCGTTTTTTCTCCTGGCCGATAAGTGGTCATTTCCGAGAACTGGCAGTAGTTTTGACCATTGAAATGTGATATCAACCTGTGAACATCACCCTTTAAAACTTGAGCTTGGGAATTTCTCTTTTTCTTTGGTTTCTGGCTTTTGAAGAGCTAACAGGGCTCTGGTTCATCCTCCTCCCCCCCAGGTCGGACAAGGCCACAGGGAGAGCGGGGCTGGCTGGAGCTCTGCAGTTCCTGGTGGGGGATGGAGACTGTGAAGTGACAGGAGCCCCTTCCCAGAGGGAAGTACTCCCATCTGTCCTACTGGTCTGGCCTTAATGTAAATCTTTGAGCTGATCAAAGGGTCATTGCTAAACAAAACCTTGGTTTTGCCTGCTGACATTGCTGGTCAGGCTGTGTCCCAGGAGATGCTCTTGATGGTTCTTGATGCCTCTTTTCCTGGGCACGGCACTGGAGGAGGTCCAGGCCCAGGTGATGCCACTGAAGGAAATGTGCCCTCATCCCAGGGATGCTCAACACAGACTCCTCCAGCCCCTCAGTGCCCCGCCGCTGGTCACAGCAGCCCCTGCCTGGCTCCTGCCTGCCCACACCATGGTCAGCCCTGCCTGCTCCTGGACATGGAGCTCAGCCAGGGCTGGTGCTGTGTGGGCTTTGCTGGTGGTACCAGCCAGACACTGGGGTGAGAGCTCCATCTCTTTATTGGAACAGAAGAGCTGTGCTGGGCCCTGCCCTGGCAGGAGGGACCCACCTTCAGTCCAGGCCAGAGAGCAGGGCGGGTCCCTTCAGGGACACAGGGCCTTGCTTTGGGTGGTGGCAGCATCTGCACAGCAGCAAGCTGGTAATGCAGCTGTGACAGGGACATCACGTATGGGCATGGAGATGTGAAATGTGTGGTACAGGTGTCCCTGAGGGAGGTGTTTGGCTTTTCTTGTGAAGCTGCAGAGGGGAACCTGTTGAGAGAGGAGATGGCTGAGGCCCCCTGCAGCTGGCACACAGGGACCCTCTTGCACACTGGGAGATTCTCACTGTGCTCACAGTTTCCCTCTGAAGACTAAGAGGTGAATGTGGATGGGTTTAGCAACTGGTCTGCAGGCCAAACATTTGAGTTAGCAAAAGAGGAAATTGAGAAAATACAAGTTTATCCATAATAAGGAAGAAAGCAAGGCCGTTAGCATGGAAACCAATAAAAAGGGACATAAGGGGTATTTGCAGTTATGTAATACGTGCTTTAGAGGCAGCACACGTGCCTTAATAATCTTTTGTAAACTCTTGCCAATTTATTGTTGATGTTAATTGCTTTGTACCAATAAAATACATTAAGCCATTGGTTTGCTCAATGAATATAATGAGCTGTTTTGATGTAAGTAATGACTTAAGATCATGCTTTGTTAAGGGAATAAATGTTGACAATACTTTGTAATGAAGAAGAAGAAGCCATTGTAGTCTCTGCACAAGAGTGTGTCGTGTGTCCGTCTCAAGTGACAGGTGAGAAATTCAAAAACGCCTTTGAAAAATCCTAAACTAATATGGAAATTGAGAAGAAACATTTGTGGACTACTTTCTAAAAAAAAATTCTAAATATTTCTAAAAACTTCTTACTTCTAAAAATAAAAAACAAAGATAACATGGTGCTCCATGCCTGGCTGCTGCTGGCAGAGCAAGAAGCTGATAATGCAGCTTTGGTGGGGACAACAGACACTGACTGGGAGATGCAGGAAGACAGGTGTAGTTCTCCCTGATTGAAGCCTTTGGCCAGTCTTGTGAAGCTGCAGAGCCACTCCTCTGGAGAGAAGAGGTCCCCAGCTGCCTGTGGCTCAGGGAGCGGCTGTGGCTGTAAATGTGTGTTTGTCTGCAGCACAGGGCCAGGGCTTAGCGAGGCCCTTGTTGTGCCTCGGGCACTGCTCGGCAGCCCCATCGGACCCGGGGCCTCAGCCCTTCCCTGTTGGGGACTGACCTGGCCCGGCCCAGCCATGGGGCAGGGCCCGACAAGGGCGCGGTGGGTCCAGAGGCCCGGCCTGGCCCCGGTCCCCAAGGGATGGGCTCTGTCTGCCTGCACAGCCCACAGGCGAGGCCCGAGGCTCTGCAGGAAGCTTCCTGCCAGCTTTGCACAACCTCCACCGAGAGTGTCCCTTTGCTGTGCTGAGAAGACTAACAAACCCCTCTAGTTTAACCCCACTGCACACCTCATGAGGGATCTCTGCAAATCTCAGGAGAGACCATATTCATTTGTGCCTTATGAAGAATCTCTGCAAACCTTGGCAGAGACCCCAAAATATCCCTTGTTCCTCACAGGAAATCTGTGCACACCTTTTGAGAGACCCAAAATAACCTCATGTGCCTCACAAAAGAATCCGGCCCCCGGCCCACTTTAGGAAGGACTCGGCTCCTCTCCAGGCCTTGATGGCAACCACTAAATGGTCACGTAAATCATGAGGAACTCAAGCCCCCTGCCAGTCTTACAGGGTTCTCCAGTCACCTGTAGCCATAGAAGTGATCCCAATTCCCCTAAGAATTTCAAGAGGAAACCTCAGCCACATGCACCACTTACAAAAGACCCAAACCTGTGCCTGTCTTACTGGAAAACACAACACCCTGCCCGTGCCTCACGAAGGACCCCAATCATCTGGCAGCCTTACAGGGGTCCCCCATCACCTGCATGCCATAGAAAAGCCAGGTGTGCCATTAACTCTAGCCAGCAGTGTTCCATGACAGAAACCTCTCCAATGCCTTTCTGGGAATTGGGAACACGTGCTGTGGTGCCAGCTGCATCTGTGGGAGCCATGGGCAGCGTGAGTCTGTGCTGTGCTCCACTGCTGAGCTGGCAGCACGGTGGATACAGCCAGGATATTCTGTTTCCCACAGGTCTGGAGCCTGCAGGCACCTTGCTGTCCCCAGGCATGGGCTGTGCCACCCAACAAAGCCCAGAAAGCCGGGAGCAGAGCCCAGGGTCAGCACAGCTGCTTGGGCAGTGGCTCCTTCAAGGGACAGGGGCCAAACCCATCCCTGAGCAGCCACTGCCACCCCTGACCCTCCCTGCTCTGTGACAGCTCCCCCAGCCCAAGGGGACAGAGCCAGGCCCTGTCAGGACACACTGGAGCTTTGGCCTCCCCCTCTGCCCATTCCCCACCATGGGCATCCCTTTGCAGCTGCTGCCAGGTTTCAGGAAGTGTCTCCCATGGAGGGACCCCAGCAGGATTGCTCAGTAGCCGAGTGCCCTGAGCCTGCTGGGGATAATTCCTCTGCGCTGGGCCGGCTTTGTCCTGGTGGTGCAACAGTAAGCATTAAGAATTAAATGCAATTTTATTTTTTATTGCAGAAATGTAAAAATATTCTACTCTTATCAGATTTATAAAACTACAATGAAAATTCCTAAACTGACATGGAAATAGGGAAGAAATATTTGTGGATTTATTCTACAAAAAAAAAAAAAAATCTAAATATTTCTAAAAATTTCTAATTTTGCGAAACAAAAAAGAAAGGTAGTATGGTGTTTCAGGAGCCATGTGCCTGGCTGCTGCCTGCCCAGTCTGGGCTGTGCCCAACCAAGCAGCTCTGCCACTGCTGGTAGTACCAGCCAGATACCAGAGCTGAAGCCCAAAGGTGCTGCTGGACTCAAGCCCTGCCTTGGCAGGAGACCCTTGCCTTCTGTCCTGTCTGGAGAGCAAGGCCAAACCCTTTGTGGACAGAGACTTCTGTTCTGTGTGTTGGTGGCAGCATGGGCATAGCAATGAGTTGATAATGCAGCTGTGGCAGGGACAACGGACACTGGCTTGAAGATGCAGGATGACAGGTGCAGGTCTCCCAAACTGAGGTGTTTGACAGGGCTTCTGAAGCTGCAGAGGCGCTCCTGTGGAGAGAAGAGGTGGCTGAGGCCCCCAGCTGCCGCTGGCACACAGGGACCCTCCTGCACAGCAGGGCCCAGAGCTGCCAAGGCTCCCCAGCACGGCTGGAGCTGCTGGCACAGCTTGGCCCAGCTGGACAGCTGCCCCTCAAGGCCCTGGAGAGCAGGGGATGGCTCTGGGCAGGGTCCCTGGCCAGGAGCGGGGCCCAGAGCACCTCTGCCTTTCAAGGACAATCTCATCCCCGCTCTTTCTCCTGCCCACCTTGCTTTGCCTCTGCCCGCTGCTCCTGGGGCTGCTCTTGGCCAGGCAGCCTCAGTGGCAGCCAGCACTGGCTGCAGCCCCAGCGGGCTCCCCAGGACAAGGCCCAGCAATTAAGAGGCCAATGAAAGGCCTGGGCAGCTGCAGAACTCTCGGCAGAGTTATTTGGGCAACCAAGAACTTAAGCCACAAGTCCACAGCAGCCTCACTGGGAATGTCTCCTGACTATGAGCAGCCTTTCAAGAAACTGATTGAGGCCGAGATCACAAAACACTCACCGTTTTCTCTTCCAGCAATACCAGATTCCAGCACAGCACATCATCAGGAAAACTGCTCCACCAGCCACAATGGCCATTAACTTAATCAAACCATGTGTTCCCTGGTAGAAAACTCTTCTCATGCTTTCCCAGATATTCTGAGCATGTGTTGTGGTGCCAGCTGCATCTGTGGGAGCAATGGGCAGCATGAGCCGTGCTGTGCTCCACTGCTGAGCTGGCAGCACGCTGGATACAGCCAGGACGTTCTCTGTTTCCCCCAGAGCTGGGGCCTGCAGGCACCTTGCCACCCCTTGGCACAAGACTGCTCAAACCCCTGAGCTTGAATGGCACAATTTCTCTGTGCTGTGCTGGTCTTCTCCAGGCAATACTTGTCAAAGACATGGATAAGGATCAGGAAAATGCCCAGGGTTTTGGAAATGCTCCTGGGCCACCCCTCTTCCAAACAGACCCTAAATGTGAACTAGCCCGAGACCGGAAATTTTCAGGTGTGCATGGCCTGTGCTGTAGTTTGGGCTCCCTGTCAGCTGATGCCAAATGCCTTCCTGCAGAGGCTGGGGAGAAGCTGCAGCCAGGCCAGGCTGGGAAACAGCCCTGCAGGGCATGAAAGCAGCAGTGGGGCAGCAAAGCTGACATGGATCCCTTCCTGCTGTGCTGGGCACAGTGTGTCCAGATGTGCAGAGAAATCCCCCGGCTGCTGAGTCTCAGGAGGAGGCTGAGGGACATGGACCCACCACGGCATCCCTCCAGATCATTCAGGATTATGTCCAGATATTTGAGTTCCCCCATTGCTACATTACTATCTCCTATAGGTTTGTTCTTCTTTCTCCGGGGACCATAATATAAAGTATTTCCACTTCCCAGGAATGGATCCCACGCAACCAGTGCTCAGCCTGTGGGGTCAGCAGGGATGCACCACACACCCCAGTGAAGGGAGCTGGGTTTGCTTGCAGAATTTAGCTCAGGAGCTGGGAAAGTCCTTGCTGCAGACACACCTGTAACTCAACAGCCACAGAAGCTTCTCTCATCTCTGCTGATCTGCACAGGCAGCACTGAGCCACAGGAGCAGTGAGAGGATCACGCAGAGCGAGGGCACACACGTGCACGGCTCTGTCCTGGCACCTGCAGCGATGCCGCCCTGGCCAAGCTTTGGGCTCTGAGCTGGCAGCTCTCCCAGGGGGAAAGGCCTTCACCTACCCTCAGAATATTCCTCATCATCAGGCTCAGTAATTGATATGGATCGGGAATCCAGATCATCCTCATAATCAAGTTCATCTGCAACGAAAGGCAGGACAGAACAGCTCCTGTGACACTGCTGAAGATTCTTCTTCAGGCCAGAGTGGCAGTGAGTGCACCTGAGTGACTGCTGCCCTCCAAGGCACTCCCTCATCTCTGCCTTCCACTCAGCAGCAGGGGCAGGGGGACCACATGCCTGCAGTGGCCCCACAATGGGATGGGAGGAGCCCCTTGCATGGCAGTCAGGAGAGAAAGGACTCCCTGGAGCTGCCAGCAGCTCTGAACTGAGCCCCAGGCAGGGCCAGGGCTTGGCAGTGGCAGCCAGAACAGCTCAGGCTCCGTGCGGCCGGCAAATGAGCCACACAAGGCACAGCCCCGGGGCACAGCCCAGGGCCCGGCCCCTTCCTCTCTGCTCTTCTCCGTGGCTGCACAGAGCACATTGAACTTCTTCATGAACAATGAACATTGGCATTGCACACGGGAAGAAGACTGACAGCTAAATGCTCCTTCCTCCCACTGACAGCGATGCTGTGGGATCACTCAGGGCTCCAGAAGGGAGCAGGGCGAGGTTTCCAGAATCCATCAACCTTCAGACTCTCAAGGGAAATGGCACATGAGTGAGCTCTTGCCACCTTGACACTGATTATTCTGTGTAGAAAGGGACATTGAAAACTTGCCTCCAGCATCTGGCAAGGTCTTCAAACCACCATCTACCAGCACTTGCAGATGCTCCATGTCACGATCCCAGTCTAGAAGGGAGCACAGATCAGAACCATTCCATGGTGTGCTGGGATCCCTTTCTGCCTTAGGGAACTGGGCACTGCAAGGGGGTCAGGTAAGGCCATGGGAGCCAGATGTCAATGGACATGGCCAAAGCTGCAGAGGGGCCTGAGGAAAGCTCTGGACTGGCTCTGGTCACTCTCAACACCTTTTCCATGCTCTGTGCAAAATCCCTGAAAGGCAGGCACTGCCATGCAGCAGAGATATACAGCTCAAGCCTCAGCAGGGCTCAGGCCCAGAGGCACAGCAATTACCTCCTGGGACTGTGCCTGGCATGGCCTCCCTTCCTGCAGCAGAGGCTGCCCATGAGCCACTGCTTCCTCCAGGAAACGCTGCCTTCAACACAGCCTTTGGGTTCATCTCTGGAGAAAGGAAGAGCCACAGCTGGATCAGATGGAACCATTCCCCATTGAGGAGGTGGCATGTTCAAGAGGCAATATTTGTCAAAGTCATGGATACGGATCAGGAGAAAAGCCAGGTTATTTGGGCTAGCCAGGGCCCTCCCTCCTCCAAACAGCCCCTACACCTCATCTAGCCCAAGACTGAGAAATTGCAGGGGATCTCTGGGTGTGCATGTTTGGGCTCCCTGTCAGCTGATGCCAAATGCCTTCCTGCAGAGGCTGGGGAGAAGCTGCAGCCAGGCCAGGCTGGAAAACAGCCCTGCAGGCCATGAAAGCAGCAGTGGGGCAGCGAGGCTGACATGTATCCCTTCCTGCTGTGCTGGGCACGGTGTGTCCAGATGTGCAGAGAAAGCCCCCGGCTGCTGAGTCTCAGGAGAAGGCTGAGGGACATGGACCCACCATGGCGTCTATCCAGTTCACTCAGCATCTTGTCTCCCATAGGTTTGTTCCTCCCTCTAGGAGAAACTTAACAGAAAGTATTTCCATTTCAGATGAATGGATCCCACAGAACCAGGGCTCAGCCTGTGGGATCAGCAGGGACACACAACTCACCCCTGTGATGGGAGCTGGGCTTGCGTGCAGCAACCAGCAAAGGAGCTTGAAATGTCCTTGCTGCAGACACACCTGTAACTCAACAGCCACAGCAGCTTCTGTCACCTGGTTCGTGACAGGTTGTCAATGATTATTCCTTGTTGGGACAGTGAGAACATACCTGCATGGGGCTCCAGAGGCAGAAAATCTTCATGAAGCCAAGCTGCTGGAGAAGCCTTCCTACCACGCTTGTCTAGAAAGGAGCACAGATCAGAACCATTCCATGGTGTGCTGGGATCCCCTTCTGCCTCAGGGAACTGGGCACTGCAAGGGGGTCAGGTAAGGCTGTGGGAGCCAAAGGTCAATAAAAATGGCCAAAACTGCAGAGGGGCTTGGGGAACTCTGGGTTGGCTCCTGGTCACTCTCCACCCTCTTTGCAGGCCCTGTGCAAAACCCTGGTGGAGCATTGGGACTCTCATTGGGCTCTCCCTCCCACAGAGGAAACCTTTAAGCCCTGGGCCAAGCCGCAGCATTCAGTGCCACCGATATCCCAACCTCCCTCCTGCCCTCTCTCCTGCCCTCCGTCCTTCAGCTGGGACAGCTCCCCCAGCCCAAGGGGACAGAGCCAGGCCCTCTCAGAGCACACTGGAGCTTTACCCTCCCCCTCAACCCTTTCCCCACCATGGGCACTCCTTGCAGCAGCTGCCAGGTTTTTGGACGTGTCTCCCATGGAGGGATCCCAGCAGGACTGCTCAGTAGCCAAGTGCCCTGAGCCTGCTCAGGATAATTCCTCTGCACTGTGCTCACACAGCCAAGCAGCAGCGATGGCAGCTCAGGCCCCAGCAGGGCTCAGGCCCAGAGGCACAGCAATTACCTCCAGGGACTGTGACTGTGCCTGGCATGGCCTCCCTTCCTGCAGCAGAGGCTGCCCATGAGCCACTGCTTCCTCCGGGAAACACCGCCTTCAGCACAGCCTTTGGGTTCAACTCTGGAGAAAGGAAGAGCCACAGCTGGATCAGGTGGGGCTGTTCCCCAACAGGAAGGTGGCGTCTTCAAAAGGCAATCCTTGTCAAAGTCATGGATAAGGTTGAGGAAGCCATCAAAACTTTGGAGCCAGGCCAGGGCCCTCCCTCCTCCAAAGAGCTGCCATTCCACATCTGCCCCAAGACTGGGAAATTGCAGGGGATCTCTGGGTGTGCATGGACCATGGTGCAGTTTGGGCTCCCTGTCAGCTGATGCCAAATGCCTTCCTGCAGAGGCTGGGGAGAAGCTGCAGCCAGGCCAGGCGGGGAAACAGCCCTGCAGTGTGTGAAAGCAGCAGTGGGGCAGCGAGGCTGACATGGATCCCTTCCTGCTGTGCTAGGCACAGATCAGAACCATTACATGATGTGCTGGGACCCCCTTCTGCTTCAGGGAACTGGGCACTGCAAGGGGTTTGGGTAAGGCTGTGGGAGCCAGATGTCAATGGACATGGCCAAAGCTGCAGAGAGGCCTGGGGAGCTCTGGGCTGGCTCTGGTCACTCTCCACCCTCTTTTCAGCCCCTGTGCAACATCTCTGGAGGGGCAGTGGGACCAGCCCAGGGCCCCTGAAGCCTCTGTCCCTCCCACAGAGGAAACCCCCCCTAAAGCCCTGAGGAAAACCATCCCCAAAGCTTCCCAGGGAGAAGGAAGTGCTGTCCCAGGAAAGGGAAGCCAGGCCGCCGGCTCACCTGCTCGCCCTGCTCGCCACGGAGCAGCCTGGGCAGCCCTGTCAGGCAGGGCCACTGCCAGGAGGAGCAGGAGGAGGAGGCGCAGAGCAAAGGCCATGGTGCCTTGCCCACTGCCAGTCCTGCAGCTCTTGCTGCCACCACTGTCCTGACACCGCTGTCCCAATGTCAGCACCGCTGCTGCCGCCGCTGCTGCTGCCACAACAGTCGTGGTCAAGGACTGACTGCTCGGTCCTTGTGGTGCTGTGCAACCACGGGGCTCTGGGACCTCTGTGACCTCAGAGCCTGCTGTCACCTCAGCCTGCTGTCACCCCACAGGCTGCTGTGACCTCATGGCCTTGGCTGTACCCCCCAGGTGTACTCCCATCTGCACTCCAATCTGTACTGGACTGATTGTAAATTTTTGACTTCATCAAAGGGTCATTGATAAACAAAACCTTGTTTTTGCCTGCTGACATTGCTGGTCAGGCGGTGTCCCAGGAGATGCTCTTGATGGTTCTTGATGCCTCTTTTCCTGGGCATGGCACTGGAGGAGGTCCAGGCCCAGGTGATGCCACTGAAGGAAATGTGCCCTCATCCCAGGGATGCTCAACACAGACTCCCCCAGCCCCTCAGTGCCCTGCCGCTGGTCACAGTAGCCCCTGCCTGGCTCCTGCCTGCCCACACCATGGTCAGCCCTGCCTGCTCCTGGACATGGAGCTCAGCCAGGGCTGGTGCTGTGTGGGCTTTGCTGGTGGTACCAGCCAGACACTGGGGTGAGAGCTCCATCTCTTTATTGGAACAGAAGAGCTGTGCTGGGCCCTGCCCTGGCAGGAGGGACCCACCTTCAGTCCAGGCCACAGAGCAGGGCGGGTCCCTTCAGGGACACAGGGCCTTGCTTTGGCTGGTGGCAGCATCTGCACAGCAGCAAGCTGGTAATGCAGCTGTGACAGGGACATCACGTATGGGCATGGAGATGTGAAATGTGTGGTACAGGTGTCCCTGAGGGAGGTGTTTGGCCTTTCTTGTGAAGCTGCAGAGGGGAACCTGTTGAGAGAGGAGATGGCTGAGGCCCCAGCTGCAGCTGGCACACAGGGACCCTCTTGCACACTGGGAGATTCTCACTGTGCTCAGTTTCCCTCTGAAGACTAAGAGGTGAATGTGGATGGGCTTAGCAGCTGATCTGCAGGCCAAACAATTGAGTTAGCAAAAGAAGAAATTGAGAAAATACAAGTTTATCCATAATAAGGAAGAAAGCAAGGCCGTTAGCATGGAAACCAATGAAAAGGGACATGAGGGGTATTTGCAGTTGTAATAAATGGAATTGGTTTGTGCTAACAAAAGTGTAACTGTTACTAAAGTTGTTATTACTAGAAAAAATCAAGAATCAGTGTTACAAAACAGATGTACCCCTTTGCAGATGTTGCATGTCAAATTCAAGGTACAGGATGTAGTTTAGAAGATAAATGGTGTCTCAAGACCAAAATGGCCTTGAGATGGACCAAAATTAGAACAAATTTAGGCATTGGGCCTAAAGATTAGTAAACATAAGGCTAATTAGTAGACTAACATAACACAACGCTTAGTACACACACACAAACCTGTAAGGTTATCCAAAGGACGATGAGGAAGAGGTGAAGCCTTTGCCAAAAGACCACCAAAAGAAGACTGAAGACCCCCTAACAACAATTGAGGCATGCGCCATGAACAAAAGTGACATAAAGTCAGAAAAGTCGGAAATAGGAGGAAACTTACAGGAAACATTAATGAATATGTATAAGCATACAGTATGTAAGTTTAGCCAGAAGTGCTTTGTTTTGAACATGAGGCAATGTGGGAAGCCTCCATAGCCTGGTCAGTTTTGCTTATGCTTTAATCATACTTAATTTCTAGCAGATTATATATAAATTTTAATTTTTTATTAAACTGTATTATTTTACTAAACTGAATTCTTTTATACCACATTACTATTCAATTTAGTAAATTGCATTGATTTTTAATTAAACTGCCATTAAGCCAAGGGACCTAGTTGTCAAAATTCTAATTTCATTTATACCAATATTTTAACAAAGAAGGCTGGTACAACAACATTGGTATTTACTAAACATGACACAACATGAGGTATATTAACAAAGAAGGCACCTTACAGTGACAACATTCTACTGTTCAAACTGTAAAACATCTTTGTGTACTGATCAGGAGGTCACGATTTACTCTTTACAATCCTGATGCTGAATGTCTCCTGAGGACATCTGGTCACAGAGAAGAATGAGCCCCTTGTGGGCTGCCCCTGTTTGGACAGCCTGCTCCTCACCCCGAGCCTCAGCATGTCTGACATCGCCCACCTGGGACTGACATCCCAAAACATTGAAAACATTTCTCTTTATAATTTTTCTTTATAATTAAAATCTAATTAATTAATAAAAATAAAATTTTATTTTTATACTATTATTCTGAATTTTTATAACCTAATTTTTATATTTATATAAAAGAATTGATACATTTTTAGCAATTAAAAACATTATCGGTCCTTGGTTCAAAGTACCACAATTCCCTTCATTAATTAATTGGTCACTATTTCTCCCTCTTTATGATAATTACACATATTTTTAATCCTTTGATCATCATTTTTATCATTTTCTCAGACAGGGTAAAAGGGACCACTTTGGGGTCCATGGGGAACTTTTCTGGGGAACATTTGGGGCAGTTTTGGGTCTGGGGAGGGAATTTAGAGAGAACCTGGGGGTCTGGAGGACACTTAAGAGGAGCCGGGTGGGCACTTGGAGGGGCACTTAGGGATTCTGTGGGACAATTCGGGGTCCGGGGGAGCACTTGGGGGTCCAGGGGGGCGCTTGGAGGTCAGGGAGGGGAATCTGGGGGCCCTTTGGGGTCCGGGCGGGCACTTGGGGGGCTGTAACAGGGAATCTATGGGCCGTGGGGGATGATGGGAGTTGTAGGCGCCGGTATAATACGGTTTAAAGGGGCCGCGGAGCATCACGGGAATTGAAGGCGCAGCTCCAATGGATTCCGGTGAGGCGCAGGGCATGACGGGAGATGAAGTCCCGGCTGGAATAGCGCTCTATGGGCGCCGCGGAGCATGATGGGAGCTGTAGTCCCGGAAGTGGCTCGGAAGGCGCGTTTGGCGGTGTGGGGAAGCGCTTGGAGAAAACTTTTGCGTCCGAGCCGTGCTGCAGGTCCTGGGGGCGAATGTATACGGCTCGGGAGCACTTGGGGGGAACTTGGGGAGCTGTAACCGGGCTCTTTAGGGCGCGGGGCACGGCAGGAGGTTTGGGCGCGGAACTGTGTTGTGGGATGATGGGAGATGAATTCCCAGCAGTGGCTGGAAGGGGAATCTGTGGGGTCGGGAACATTCAGGGATGCAGGGACGCTTTGGGGGGTCCCGAACGGGCGCTGAGGGGGCACTCGGGGATCCTGGAGGGTTTGGGGAACACTTATGGGACATATGGGGGGCGATCCCGGGGTTCTGGGTAGCGCAGGGCATATTCCCAGTCCTTCCCAGTTCCTTCCAGCATGATCCCATTTGCTCTCAACCACTCCCAGTCAGCGTCAGCATGATCCCATTCACTCCCAGTATATCACATTTGCCCCCAACCTGGTCTCAGTTGCCCCCTGGAGGCTCCTACTCACTGCCAGTATCATCCCAGTCTGATCCCAGTATGATTCCAGTCTCCCTCAGTGTGATCGCAGTCTCTCCTGGCATGGGCCCAGCTGCTCCCAGTATGATCCCAGTATGATGTCAGTACACAGCCAGTGCAATCTCAGCCACTGCCAGGATGATCCCAGTACAAACCAGTCCCTGCCAGTGCTGCCACTCCTGGCATCCCCCAGCCCTCTCTGTGTTCCCCCCTCCCACATCTCCCCAGAGGAGCCCCAAGGGCTGGCAGTCCCCAGCCAGGGTCCCCAGCCAGCCCCAGGTTGGATCTGCAGCCCCCAATTTTCCCAGTTTCCCTCTCCTTTTCCCCGGGCCGGGTTCCCCCCGTCCCCAGCGGGTGGGAGCAGCGGAGAGCCCCGCGCTGCCCATCCCGACCTGTCCCAGCTCCATCCCCGCTCCTGCCGTGGGCTGTGAGGGGTTCGGGAACGGGGCACCGAGGGTGTCACTGCTCCTGGGGGAGGAGGAGGAGGGATGGAAGAGGAGGGATGAAGAAGGAGAGAGAGAGGGGATGGTAGGAGAGTAGGAGAAGGAGGTGGGGTTAGGGAGGAAGAGGAGGAGGAAAGATGGAAGGGGAGGAGAGGGAGGAAGAGGACAGACAAAGGAGGATCAGGGAAAGGAGAAGGAACCAAGAGGTCAAGCACTCCCTGAATTCATAGCCCTCTCCTGTGGGATCATCACCCACCATTCCACAGGTGATCGGGGAGTGGGAGCTTTGCCCGGATATCCTGGGGGGGTCCCTGGGTTGGGTTCATTTTGCGGGGGGGAGATGTTTGGAGAATGTGGAACTCCAAAGCTGAGTGGAAAATCCTACTTGGGGGGACTTTGGGGGGTCTCACCATCCCTAAGTGGGGAGATGGAAATGGGGAACTTTTCAGATTCCTGGCACTCTCAGCAGCCTGGGGATGGCAGGGACCGAGCAGACAAAGGACCCCCAGTACGAGCGTGACTCCCAGCAGCTGGGACAGGGGGGAACCCTTGAACCCCAAACAGGAGAGACCAGAGATGGGGAACTCCTGGGAGGAATTTTCAGGGCTGAATCTTGGTGTTTTTTGGAGGTTTTATGGACCCCAGATGTCAGGTGACTTCTAGAGATGAGCTTGGACAGAGGGACCTGCAAACTCAATGTCCTCATCCCTTGTATTTCCCCAAACCAGGATTTCCCATTCCCAAACCTTGGCTGGATGGAGAGGAAGGCTGTGAGGAAGAGGAAGATGCCCCGGGACACCCAGGCAGGTGAGGAGGAAGTCAGTGCCCCTTTCCCCCTCTCTCCTGCTCCATCTCCCAGCCCAGCATGGCCCCCGGCTGCAGGACAACCCCGCTGCCGACGCCGTCCTGCCGGGGACGCACTGGGGGGATCTCCTTCCCCTTCCCTCTGGCATGGAGGCAAATCCCATCCTCTCCTTGTCCTTCCTCCCCCAGACAAGGAGCTGAGGATGGAGACCAGGGAGGACAAATCCCCACAGCAGAACCTCGTGGAAGAGGCCATTTTGAGCAGCTCCACGGTGCAGGAATCCAATGGGGAGGAAAATCCCCAGAGATCCCGCCGGAGGAGGGGCTCCAAACCCATCCCAGGGTGCTCTGAGGAGGAAAGACCCACCCTGTGCCGGGAAGGCGGCCGGAGATCCAGCCAGGGCTCTGAGCTGGTGGTCCATGAGCAGCTTCAGGATGGGGAGAAGCGCTACAAGTGCTTGGAGTGTGGGAAGAGCTTCAGCCGGAGCAACAGCCTGATCCGCCACCAGATGATCCACACTGGGGAATGGGCCTATCAGTGTGGGAAATGTGGGAAGGGCTTCAGCTTCAGCTCCCAACTCATCCGTCACCAGCGCATCCACACTGGGGAGAGGCCCTACGAGTGTCCTGAGTGTGGGGAGAGGTTTCAGACCAGCTCCCATGTCCTCAGGCACCAGCGGATTCACACGGATGAGAGGCCCTTCCGCTGCCCTGACTGTGGGGAGGGCTTCAAGCAAAACTCCAACCTCATCAGGCACCAGCGCATTCACACTGGGGAGAGGCCCTATGAGTGTCCCCAGTGTGGGAAGAGCTTCAGCCACAGCTCCAGCTTGATCTGCCACCAGAGGATCCACACTGGGGAACGGCCCTATGAGTGTGGGGAGTGTGGGATGACCTTCAGCCAGAGGTCCCAACTGACCATCCACCAGATGATCCACACTGGGGAGAGGCCCTACGAGTGTCCTCAGTGTGGGAAGAGGTTTCAGAGGAGCTCCACTCTCCTCAGGCACCAGCGGATTCACACGGATGAGAGGCCCTTCCGCTGCCCCGAGTGCAGGAAGGGCTTCAAGCAAAACTCCCACCTCATCATCCATCGGCGCATCCACACTGGGGAGAGGCCCTATGAGTGTCCCCAGTGTGGGAAGAGCTTCTCCAGGAGCTCTAACTTGACCCAACACCAACAAAAGCACCACTAAGGGAAGCCCTGTGAGTGCCCCAAGTGCAGGAAGAGTTTCGTGCGCTGCTCCAGCTCCATCCCCCATCAGAGGACCCACGTTGGGCAGAGCCCTGATGACCCACGTTCCCAGTGATCTGTGTTGGGAACACACTGGGCTGGTGGTCATCTTGATTTGGCCCTAATTTTCTTTTCATTCATCTTCATCCCTTTAAAACAGACAAAATTGAGGTAAAAGTCAACAGATTCGTCAAAGGCATCTAAAACCTCACTTTTACTAGTGCTTGAAGGGAATCTGGTATTCAGGGAGGTAAATGGGGAGGGTTTTTGTGTTATTTGGTATATTTGTCTCCATCTCTTGGCACTCAAGGAGATGAGCGAGTTCTATCTGTCACCTCAAAACCACTCAGTGCCATTGAAATCAACTCAATCCCACCCAAATTCCTGGATTCCACAGCCCCTCAGGGTGTGTTGCCTTAAGTTTTAGCTTTCATATCTTTCATATTCTGCGCTGCCTAGGTTTGTAGTTTTGAACTTCACGTTAAGTGTTAGTGAGCCCTCTTCACAGAGTAGGTAGACAAAACAATTCCTTTTCTAGCTTGATACGAAGGACAGTTGTTACAAGTTCCAGGCCCAGAAGCATAAACAAGGGTGGACTGAAGAGAGAAAACAAGAAGGATGGGACTTGATCATCTGAAGCTGTAACTGGACAGTGAACCCAAATATGCAGATGAACCTAAACTTACAAAAATGTGAGACCTCATGATCAGTTGTCCATTTCTGTGACCATTTCTCGTCCATCTTGGGTGTAGCCCTGGCCAGGCTCTTGTACTGCCCAAGGTCTATCCTTTAAGGCCTTTTAATAAACTTTATTCTTAACTCTGTCTGGGCTCTGTTCTAGGTCAGCCTTCTGAAGGCATCAGGTGGAATGGGGTTGGAAGGGGATTGGGTGAAGTGGGATGCAAATCAGGAGGGGTGAGATGGGCATTGGGTGGGGCAGGATGGGTGTGATGGAGTTTGGGAGGTGTGAAATGGGGGAAATAGGGATTGGGAAGGGGTCTTGATGTCCAGCAGGAATGGGATGGGTTGAGGTTGGGATTGGGGAGGTGGGGTGGGGTCTGCAATGAGACAGCCAAAGTTTGGGGATGATGAAGGGAGGGGGAGCCCATTACTGAGTGAGTTTTTGTGATGCCGAATTTTGCCCCAAAAGGCGATGAATAACTGTCTAAGAGACGCAGTTTAAGTCAGATAGACAGGAGGTATTTTATTAGCAACGTGCACGTTGGGGAAATCTCTAAAGGGAGTTTTCCAAAGTCTTACAACAAAAGCATGCCTTTTATACAGTTTAGGTTTGGAATTACATCATATCAATGCATATTCATATGGGGCGTGCCGTAGGCGGGGCGTGGGCGGAAACTTCTATTTTGAGGATCTTTTCGGGGGTCGTTCCGGTCGGCCTTCATCGTGGGCGAGGGTCTCCGAGGAGTCTTCCTCCTTAAACTTTTGAACTTCTTTCCAAATTTGGTCCTTTCCCGGTGTAGTTGGCCGAGTTCCCAACCTCCTAGGGCCAACTTATCATATTGACATTAGGCATGCTTTAGCTTCGGCTTAAATTACGCTTAGTCCGGTGATTTTTTTATCCTTCTCTTTCCCTCCTGTCGTTGTGTTTATTACTTCCAGATGTTCCCTTCATATTCTATGTTTTAACCCATTATTTCTCGAAGGCTATCTATTTTATGGCTTCATTCCCCCCTTTTCTTATGACTTACGAATTCTTTCGTCAAGGTCTGATCCTAAGAGTGCTGATGTCTAATCCTAAGAGCGCTGATGCGCTCGTACCATAGCCCAAACCATTTGGGTCCTTTTCATTATGATCCTTAGCTTCCACCACATAAAAATATTTGTAAAAGTTAAAACCAACAAGGCTCCAACTACCAATATCATTGGGGGCACCAGGTAATTGAAAACCTGTGTGGCTGTTGGGGAAAATCCTGTGAAGATATCCCACCAATGATGCTGGCCTACTTGTTCTACTTCGGTGAGGACATTCTTTATTCTTTCTGAATCATGTTCTACCTGCCATACCATCCGTGTAGTTGTTTGATTCACTCTTTGCACCAATTCCTTTACTTTAGGGTGTGCGAGCATTGCTTTGAGAATTTTGACATCCATCCCTATTTGCAATTCTGGTATTTCTCGATACAGGTTAAAATCTGTGTTAATTAGCTGTTGAGTAGTTATTGGGACAGTATAATGAAAATCGCAACCCACTATTTTGGTAAAGTTGCATACACAAAAGTTAGTATTGTTAGTTTCCTCTTGGCAATTATCTATAGTGACATTGTCACAGGCTGTCCGTATGCAAGCACACCCATTCCCTATATAGTAAACTTGTGACTGTGTTCGATTACGCAAAAGCACTTCAAAGGTGCACACTCTATTCTCAGCATCTAAGCATAAATCTTCTGCTTCTACTACAGCGTTTTCGCAAACATAACCTAGCTGTCCTCTAGGAATACATGCTTCTGTGCTAACCGATTGCCACTTATTTTTGATATAATCATAACTGGCCCAAACATTGTTTGCATTCCGCTGGTGGAGTGGTTTCTTGGGGCAAGTCTTTGGGGCTGTGATCCGGTTGGATCTTCCCGGAAATCACTCCACCGACATGAAATTGGGCCCTTTTGCTGCCTCCAAATAGTGGGCTTACCCATTTTTACCGGACTAAAGGTAATTAAGTTATGTTCGGATGCTGACTTCCCCAAGGATCGAATTGTCAATACTAGCTGCTTTGTTCTTCCTTCCACTGAGTCAAGCTCTCGACACCCAATTTGGATTTGGTCTCCCTTGTATGCTACCATGGAAGATTGATGCCATAATTTACTTGCGTATGGCTGATTGTTACGTAGGGCATATACCTCGAAATAGGGTCCCTTCGCTCCCCATTCCGGGTGGATACACTGGTGTGCGTGAGACCATGGATCTATCGGGTCAGAGTCTCGGGGAAGAACTATACTTATCGAGAGTCCAATGATCAGGGTTGAAAGGGCTTGAGGTGAAGTCAAGGTCATGATGTCCGTTCCTCTTGTTTACTCTCTGGAGCTTTCTTGACCCGCGAGTAATGAATCCACGTAGGTCGCTCCTTGATCCGGACCGCGGTGAAGGTAGTCAGCAGCACTTGGAAAGGTCCTTCCCACTTCTCTTGTAGGGGTTTTCCTAAAAGATTCTTAACATACACCCAATCACCGGGGTTAAACGGATGCAATTTACAATCAGGTTGTTTAGGTTGGTGCTCTATTACCACGGTAGCATTCTTATCCAATTGTTTCCCCACTGTAATTACATAATCATAAATGTACTGGTTACCGATTTGGCCTATGGCATCCCGTTTACAACTTGCATAGCATAAGGTCTACCATACAGGATTTCGAATGGGCTTAGCTTCTCTTTTGACCTTGGTTTGACTCTCAGCCTCAGCAGAGCAATAGGCAAGGCTTGATACCATAATGCTTTGCTTATTGCTCTCACCACTTTCGCACAGAAGTGTGTACCCCTATCCGAGGAAATACTCTTCGGTACCCCAAACCGCGGAATGATTTCATTCAACAGTATTTCGGTCACTTCTCTTTCCTTGTTTGTCCTGCAAGGGAATGCTTCAGGCCACCCAGAAAATGTATCAGTTAATACCAACAAATATCGGAGCCCCCCTTTTCTTGGGAGCTCAGAAAAATCAATTTGCCATACTTCACCTGGGAATTTACCTCGACTTATGGCTCCTTGGTGTATCTTGGTTCTCGTATTCGGGTTATTTCTCAGGCACCGTTCGCACTGGGATGTTACGTGCTTTATAGTAGTAAATAATTTCGGTCCTGCTATCCTGGTTTGCAAATATTGGTAAAGCGGATCCAAACCCCAATGGGCCTTCTCATGTTCTGCTTTTACAAACTGCCACATCACATTTCCTGGTACTACTAACTGTCCTGTTTCCAATTGACCCTAACCATTTTCTAATATTTTGCCCTTATTTCTTTGAATCCATTTATGGTCTGATTCCTGGTAATCTGGCTTGATACTGATATCCAGGTCTCCTGGTATTAGGGCCGTTATTCCCACTTCCCTAGACTTTGTGGCAGCCAATTTGGCCTCTGTATCTGCCTTTCTATTTCCTATTTCTGGAATAGTATTGCCTTTCAGATGTCCCTTACAATGCATTATGGCCACTTGAGCTGGGAGTTGGACCGCCTCTAGCAATCGCAGAACCTCTTCTGCATGTTTGACTGTTTTTCCTTGTGTAGTCAACAGTCCTCTTTCTTTCCAGATGGCCCCATGAGCATGTACAACAGAAAAGGCATATTTAGAGTCTGTCCATATATTGATTTGCATATTCTCTGCCAATTCCAGAGCTCGAGTCAGAGCTATCAGTTCTGCCTTCTGGGCTGAAGTTCCTGTGGGTAAGGGGTTCGACTCAATTACCCTTTCTGTAGTAGTGACCGCATAACCAGCCATTCTTACTCCTTGCTTCACGAAGCTGCTGCCATCTGAGAACCAGTTGTCCGCATCTTCGAACGGCTCTTCTTTGAGGTCCGGGCGACTGGAATAGACAGCTTCAATTGTCTCCAGGTAGTCGTGTTCGATGGGTTCTGCCGGGGCTCTTCCTTCTAGAAATGAAGCTGGGTTCACAATGTTAGTTACCTGAATGGTTACGTCATCTGATTCAGCCAGAACGGCCTGGTATTTTAGGAATCTGGAAGGCGACAACCAATGGTTGCCTTTCTGTTCCAGCACAGCTGACACGGTGTGGGATACTAGTACAGTTACCTTTTGGCCCAGCGTGAGCTTCCTGGCCTCTTCTATGTTAATTATCACTGCGGCCACTGCCCTCAGACAGCCTGGCCATCCTTTGCTTACTTCATCCAATCGCTTAGAGAAGTAGGCCACAGCTCTCTTGTGCGGTCCCAGCTGCTGTGCTAGGACTCCTAAGGCCATCCCTTGTCGTTCGTGGGAGAACAGCCAGAATGGTTTTGATACGTCTGGGAGACCTAAGGCTGGTGCTCTCATTAGTTCCATCTTCAGCTTCTTGAAGGCTTCTTCTGCCTCGGGAGTCCAAACTAGGATGCTCTTAGCCTCCTTCAACAAATCATACAGTGGTTTAGCGAGTATCCCGTACTGGTAGATCCATAACCGACACCAACCTGTCATCCCCAAAAAGGCGCGCAGATCTCTCACCGTCTCTGGTTTGGGCATCTGGCAGATGGCCTCTTTCCTAGCTGCTCCCAGGGATCGCTGTCCTCTGGAGACTTCGTATCCCAGGTACACCACTTGTGTCTGTACCAGCTGTGCTTTCTGTCGAGAGACTCGATATCCACTTAAACCCAGGAAATTCAGCAAGGAAATGGTCCATTCAATGCATTCTTCCTCTGTCGCTGTTGCTATTAGGAGGTCGTCTACGTACTGCAGAAGGGTGCCATCTCCCAGCGGCCTTTCCCACTGTTCTAGTTCCTTGGCTAACTGATTCCCAAAAATCGTAGGGGAATTGCACCACCCTTGGGGCAACACTGTCCAGGTGAGTTGGGTCTTTCTTCCACTATCTACAGATTCCCACTCAAAGGCAAAAATCTTTTGACTCTCGAGAGCTAAGGGGAGGCAAAAGAACGCGTCTTTTAAATCTAATACGGTGAACCAGGCCAAATTCTCCTTCAGTCTGGTCAAAAGCGTGTATGGGTTAGCAACTACCGGATGCAATGCCTTAGTTATTTCATTTACTGCTCTCAGATCCTGGACTAACCTATAGGTTCCATTAGGTTTCTTGACTGGCAGGATTGGTGTATTAAAATCTGATTCGCATTCTACCAATAACCCCAGTTCCATAAACCTTCTGATTGTGGGCTCAATCCCTTTCCTATCTTCTATCCTCAGAGGGTATTGTTTCTTTCTCACCGGTTTTGTCCCAGCTTTAAGTTCAACGACAATCGGTGCTGCTTGTTTTGATTTTCCAGGTATATCAGTAGCCCACACCAATGGGTACATCTTGCTCAGGATTTGCTCGAAATTGTGGCTTTCAGGTTTAGGCTCCACACAACTGATCGTTAGGCTTAGAGCTGTAATCAGTTGTTCTTCATTTACTTGAAACTCCAATTGGTCTTTGTTAAACTTTATTACGGCCCCCAAGTTCTCCAATAAGTCTCTCCCTAGTAGGGGTTTTGGTGAATTTGGTAAATACAGGAACTGATGAATTCCCATTTGCTTCTCAATTTTGTATTTAATGGGTTTCAAAAGTAAGCCTTTTCTGGTTGGCCTGTTGCTCCCACAACTTGCACAAATTCATCACTTTTAGGTACAAATTCTTGGTTTAAAACCAAAAAGGTTGCTCCCGTATCAATCAAAAAGTCTAATTCCTTTTTACCCTCCCCTAGCTCTATACTGCACTAGCCGTTGATAGTGTTCCGCGTTGCCCGGGTCCCACTCTGGTTTACTGCTGGGAAAATTATCTTCTAGTCTCCCCGATAATAGTTGGGCATGTCGCCTCCCCGTTTCCAATACGAGTTCCCTTTCCGTATCTGTCAACTCTGACAACATCACTTCTATATCCTCCCAATCAATATCTAAGTTCTTTGCCATTAGTTCAAACCTCTTTGCTACTCCCTCTGGATTCCTCCTGAAGTTCCTTGCCTCATCCCTCCAATTGTTCAAATCACTCGTCGAGAATGGCACCTTTACTCTAGTCTTTTCCCCTACTATTGGCATAACTTGTCGGAGAGGAGCTATCGTGTGATTCCCTTTCTCCCCTTGCTTTGCTTCCCCCCGTGCCACAGATCTGGTGTAATACGAGTGACTGGTCCCCTCCCCGGGATTTTCTTCCTGTGCCTCAATGCTTTCCCTATTCTTTCTCTTCTCTTTCTTCTTTCCCCCTTCTTGCTCTTCATTTTCCTCTCTTATCTCTATCACACAATCCATCCGATTCTCATCCTGCGTCTGTCGCCTCTTTTGTATCTGCCAGCTCTTATCCTGTCCCGGGCTGCGGTTCCTCTCATCCTCTGCTCCCCCTCCACTTCTCTTATCCTCTATCTGAATTACTATGTTCAGTTTCTGTGAGTTACTCTCTGCCTCCCTTTCGCATGCCTCATTATCATTCTTCTTGCTGTATCTCAATTTAGGGACGTCGCCTCCCGGTGAATTGCTTTTATCCCCAGTCCTTGGTGCACTGGTTTCCATTCTACAGACGCCTCCATTTCTGGAGGTGTTGCTATCTCCATATGGACTGAGCTCGGGTATGCTACGTGCCTCCCTTCGGCTCTCTGCTTCTGACCCACTGCCTTCCTCCCCCTCAACCTCCAGTGTGGGTGGGCTGTCAGCATTCATGTAGCTCCCTGACCCCTGTGGACTATCTAGTCCCTGAGGGCTGTTTTTTCTCCCGTCAATCTCTGATTTTAATGGGCTGCCCTCCTTCCAACCCCGGACTCCCTCCCAGGTCCTTCCAATGCTTTAGGATGCACCCTAAGGGGGTTTTCATATTTACGTCCTTACTCTGTTGACCTCCCATGACTATCCCCTGTATCTGCGTTTTCTGTTAACCGAAACAGTCCCTCTCTCGCAACCACGATATGCTGATATATTTTAACACTTCATGCACACAATCTCAATCGCTTCGTCCGTTTCCGACCTGGCTTCTCGCGAAGAACAGGAAATGCGGAGCAGGACTCCCTCTCGCTTCGCAGCTACGCTGCGTCTCACTCACCCTCACATACAACACACACTTATAAAATAAAATTGTTTTACCAGGTTTTGTCACAAAAAAAAAGTCGCCCTCAAACTGTGAAGTACCGGCTTCCCAAATTCAAGGCACGTAGACAGCACAATGCGCGTTTCAATCTATTACATAAAGAGTGACAAGATGTCTCCTATAAAACTTTGCAACAAACACATAAAACGAACACACAAAACACATACAAACACCAATGGTACCAAAACCTATGATGTCCGAGATATCGAACACAAATGGTACCAATTAGGGACAAACACCAATAGTACCAAAACCTATGATGTCCGAGATATCGAACACAAATGGTACCAATTAGGGACAAACACCAATAGTACCAAAACCTATGATGTCCGAGATATCGAACACAAATGGTACCAATTAGGGATTTTTACCAGGGCGTCCCCTGGTTTACCCTTCGGTGGTCACGTCTGACCCCCGTGTCCCAATAAAGCGCTTTAAACCAAAACCAATAAACAATTAAAAATACCTCTTAATTGGAGCAGGAGATGCAGGGAATCCTTCCTCTGCCGAAGAGCGCTGGTCCGGGAGGGGAGTCTCTTCTGACAAAAATCCGTCAGGGGCCCCAGAGGGTCCCGGCCCCGGACCGGCTCTTCGGAGGGAACCCCTCAAAGTCTGAGTCTCCTGTTTCGTCCCATCTGGGTCGCCAGAACTGATGCCGAATTTTGCCCCAAAAGGCGATGAATAACTGTCTAAGAGACGCAGTTTAAGTCAGATAGACAGGAGGTATTTTATTAGCAACGTGCACGTTGGGGAAATCTCTAAAGGGAGTTTTCCAAAGTCTTACAACAAAAGCGTGCCTTTTATACAGTTTTAGGTTTGGAATTACATCATATCAATGCATATTCATATGGGGCGTGCCGTAGGCGGGGCGTGGGCGGAAACTTCTATTTTGAGGATCTTTTCGGGGGTCGTTCCGGTCGGCCTTCATCGTGGGCGAGGGTCTCCGAGGAGTCTTCCTCCTTAAACTTTTGAACTTCTTTCCAAATTTGGTCCTTTCCCGGTGTAGTTGGCCGAGTTCCCAACCTCCTAGGGCCAACTTATCATATTGACATTAGGCATGCTTTAGCTTCGGCTTAAATTACGCTTAGTCCGGTGATTTTTTTATCCTTCTCTTTCCCTCCTGTCGTTGTGTTTATTACTTCCAGATGTTCCCTTCATATTCTATGTTTTAACCCATTATTTCTCGAAGGCTATCTATTTTATGGCTTCATTTGTGTGAGGTGCCCCTGCCCAGGGAGGCAAGGATTGAGTTTCAAATGAATATTGTTAAAGTGAGAGGTGTGGGCAAGAGGGAATTCCATCCCTCTGCCTCAGAGGTTGGGCCCTGCAAGCCCAGGAAGAAACTCCACCCTGGGCCCCTCGTGGGGTGGCAGCCCAGGGATTTCTGATTGGGTTTGGGCCCCTGGGGTTTCTCCCTTGCTGTGTTCCCAGTGGTCCCTGACCTTGAACTCCACCCTGGTTCTCAAACCCCATCTCCCTGCCTCTGTTTGGGGCTGTCTCTGGATCTGAGTTTGTTCCTGAGCTGAATAAATGTTTTCCTGAGCAGAATCCCATCTCGTTGGTGTCCCATGCCTGTTCCTGGTAACTGTGGTATCCCTGGACATGATCCTGCGGCCCCGGAACGCAAGACCCCGCAAAATTGAGATCCACCCCCCAGACATCCAATAATCCCAAAATTCCCTACTATTCACCCAAATCCCCCCAGATTCCCTTAATTTCCCTAAAAAGCCCTTTTTGTCCCACTCCACTGCCTCCGCAGACCGTGTCTTTGGGACACCTCCAGGAATTTGGAGGGGGTCTCTCCTCCCCTGCAACCCTGAAAAACCTGCTGCTTTTGGGAAAAAAATTCCCCCAAATCCCTTGGATTCAAGGGGGAGTTCCCCATTTTTGATGCATTTTTTGAGGGTTCCTGTCATGCTATTGGGAACGATGAGAAGCACGACACAGACTCTCTTATGAGTTGAAAAGGAAAGCGAGTTTAATTACCTCAGATCATCTTTTATAGACCAATATGTGAAAGTACAGAAAGGTAAAACTCTTATTTGTTAGTAAACTAACATATCACCATCATCGGTCAGTGGGGTGCACCACCCCTCGACCTTCTCTTGCAAGAAAAAAAGAAACTGACAAACAGCACCTGCAAGGCTGTCTTCTATCTCTGAGGATTGTTTTAATTCCTCC
Organism: Poecile atricapillus; assembly: GCF_030490865.1. Lineage (NCBI taxonomy): Eukaryota > Metazoa > Chordata > Aves > Passeriformes > Paridae > Poecile > Poecile atricapillus. Next base: position 10,304,008 of record NC_081267.1, on the reverse strand, counting down.
TTTTGATTTCCCAGGACACTTTCTCAGGTGAAACTGAGAAAGATACGCAGCCTGATTTTCCACAGGCATTGTGCTCCCTGCTTTGCTCACAGCGGGTGTCACTGAGAGGAGAAAATGGAGGCTGTCACTGCTGTGGTGTCACGGAGAGGGGAACAAAGGGGCTGTGACTGCTGTGTTGTCAGAGAGAGAAGGAGATTAGGGCTCTCACTTCTGTGGTGTCACAGAGAAAAGGAAATTAGGAGCTCTCATTGCTGTGGTGTCACAACTTGGGGAACACTGGGGCTGTGATTGCTGTAGTGTCACAGAGAGAAGGAGATTTGGGCTGTCACTGCTGTGGTGTCACAGAGAGGGGAA